>NW_019154106.1:888873-947866 GCF_002288905.1 Enhydra lutris kenyoni | reverse complement strand
GGGGTGCTCACAGGATGAAACACAGCGTCAAGGGCTCAGCTCCAGGCGCGGAGCTGTGTGCCAACTGGATTTAAGGAGCATTTGGCACCTTGGACTAAAATGGCCCTGTGGCCAGCTCTCCCTGGACACAGACCAGTGAGCCGGGTGCAGAGGGTCCTCTGTAGGCAGAGGTGGGGGGCTAGCCCAGAAGTGTCCCCAAGAGGCACCTGCCCGTTGAGGAACAGAGTCACCACAGTCTCGTGGGCTGCAGGACTTGTCAGGACTCACCTTGGAGCCTCAGCAGCACTGGGCCCTGTTACCGCTCTCATCTGACACTCCTTACTGTCAAAACTTCCACTTCCCTTCCCCACCCCACCCTGCCCCTGGCTCCTGGGCTCTGCCCTCTGGGGCCATTTCTCAGACTTCTCTGTGGAGCCCCACCCCACCCCCCCACCAGGGCTCTGTGTGGGACCCCTGCACGTGCCACTCTGTGTCCTCCAGGCCACCACCTCAACCCATCGCCAGCCCCGCCCCAGCTCCATGGCCCTGGGGCCACCTCCCTTCTGCACCTCTCCTTGTGACTGTTGCACAAATTCTCAAACTCAACACGTTCCCAGCAGAACCCCTCATCTTCCCATCTTTGTGGGGGGTCAAGAACACGACCCCTCGTGGCCAGGCTTCCGTTTGCCCAGTCCAGTGCTGGTCTTGGGGCAGGTGAGGGGTCTGGGGGGAGGGTCGCCCCCAACACTTGAAGAAGAAATAGCACGGACACTGCGGAGCGCTTTCAGAGCACAGAGGAGCGGGCCGCTTCCAACCCCTCTTGTGAGACCATCCCAGTACCAGATCCGGATGCGGAGAAGGTAGGAAACGCAGATCGAAGGCCAGAATGATTCCGCAGCGCAGACACAGGACTCCCTCACAGAGTCTTAGCAGACCGATCTCAGCAAGTGCAAAGAAGAGTGAAGCGTACGGCCAGGCGGGGCTTATTCCTGGAACGTAAAGTTGGTCTAACGTCTTAGGCTGATGGATAGAGCTCGCCATGTTATTCAGCACCCATTCACGAGTCAACAAACAACAAATCTGGGGAAATCAGGACCAGGGTCCTCCAATCTGATGAAGAGAGGGAAACAGGAGTCACCCGGGTGGTGAGGGACCAGGTCGGGGTGAGGCGAGAACGTGCCCCAGCATCACTTTATTCCATGTAATAAGGCAAGGAGAGCAAACCCCCAAGCCCTTCTGCTTATCCTTTGACATGCACGGAAAGGAACAATTAAGACCATCTCAATTCACAGGTGACATTACTGTCCATAGAAAACCCTGAGCTATAAAACACGAACAGAACTGCCAAGTGTTTGGCAAAGTCACATGGGCTATAAGGCCAAGGTATAAAAGTCCTGCTTCTGGGGCGCCTGGGCGGCTCAGTGGGTTAAAGCCTCTGCCTTCGGCTCAGGTCATGATCCCAGAGTCCTGGGATCGAGCCCCGCATCGGGCTCCCTGCTCAGTGGGGGGCCTGCTTCTCCTTCTGCCTGCCGCTCCCCTGCTTGCGCACTCTCTCTCTCTCTCTCTCAAATGGATAAAATCTTTAAAAAAAAAAGAGCTGTTTCTGTATCTTAACAATGGACAATGAGAACCTGAAGTCATAAAAACAATACCATGTACAAATAGAATCAAAACCCTTGAGATACTTGGAGGTAAATTTAACAAAATATGTGCGAAATCTGTTCACAGAGAACTACGAAATACCACTGAGATGAGACCAAAAAAATGACCTAAGTAAATGGAGCTGTGTGTGCTCCGTTCACGCATTCCAACTCTCAGTAATGTTAAGATTTCGATTCTCCCCAAATCGATCTGCATTTTCAATGCAATTTCCAGCAAAAGCACAGGTAGCTCCTTTTTTTTTTTTAAAGGAAATTAACAAGCCGATCCTAAAATTCAAAAGGAAGTACAAAGGACCAAGGAAACCCTTGCCATGCTGAGAAGCGGTCACGTCAGGCCCTCATCCTCCCTGACTTCGAGTCTCCCTCCAAAGTTGCGTCAGTCGGGACAGAATGCTGTTGGCTTAAAGATAGACTTAGAAGTCACGGCACGACAGCAGAGCCCAGAAACCAAGAATTACGTTTGTGGCAGTGGGTTTTCAGCAAAGGAGCCAGGTAACCCCCTGGAGAAATGTACTCATTTCAACGGAAGGTGTTGGACCGGACATCCGTACGCAGATCAGGAGCCTGGAAACTCACGTGGCACTACCTGCCCAAATCGACCAGATTAACCAGTCGATGTTCACAAGTATTAACGAGAAACAGTCACGCAGCGAAACGTAAGAGCTATGCCTGTAAAAGTTCTGGGAGAAAACTTCTGCGTCCTTGGGTTAAGCAAAGATCTCTTAGATAAGATTCCAAAAGTACAAAGCAGAAATTTTTAAAAATAATAACTGGACCTCAATAAAATTAAAAACGTTTGTGCTTCAGAGGGCACCGTGAAGAAACTGAAAAGCCGCAGAGTGGAGGAAATGCTTTCAAAGCTTACCCCTGGTGAAAGGTGTGCGTCTAGAATATGTAAAGAGCTCTTACCAGTCAATGAGAGGAGACCGCACTGGGAAGATTGGACAGACACTTCATCCACAGAGAGGCATGGACGGCCGACCAGCCGGTGAAAACGTGCTTCGCCATCTGGTATGGGAAAGGCGACCCCACAGCAAGACCCGCTGTACGCCCGGGGCATTGGCTGAACCTCGGAACACTGGCGAGAACTCTGGAAGGCTTCCATGTGCCGAGGGGAAGGCAAAAGGGTCTGGCCCCTCCGGAAACCGGCTTGACAGGATCTCATAACATGCCGCACACACTTAGCACTCAATCCAGCAATCCCACCCAGAGGCGTTTGCCCAAGAGAAAACCAAAACTTCGGTGCACACCAGAGCTGGGCGCCAATGTGCATAGCAGCTTTATTTGTAACGGCCAGAAAGTGGAAGTGACCCAGATGTCCTTCAGTGGGCGACCAGCTGGATGGGCTGTGGTCCGGTCGCACCGTGGGGTCCTACGATACGAGGGGCGCCCTGCACGGACAGAGCTCAGAGACACATTGCGGGGGGCGGGGGGAGACTCGGGTAACACACGCTGGGGTTCCATGTATATGACATCCCAGCAAAAGCAAGACTGTCGCCACAGAAAGCAGACTGTGGCCGCAGGGTCAGGGAGGAAGCCGCTGGCAGAAGGGCAGGGAAGGTCCTTTTGGGGTGCCGGGAATGCTCCCTAGCCTGACGGGGGCAGTCAAACAGCTGTGCAGTTGTCACAGCCCCCAACTGTGCCTGCAGGACGGCCCGGTGTTGCTGCCCAAGGGTGTCACCTCCATGAAGCCGGCAGGAGAGAGCGAGCTTCGTCCACGCTGAGGAGCGAGGGAGCAGGTGGGGAGAGAACGCCCGCAGCCCTGCGGGCTTCCTACGTCCGATGGCTGTGGGCAGGTGAGCGGGAGAAGGCTTCCTGGAGGACGCGGGCTCAGGCTGCAGGAGGACGTGGACGCAGAGCGCAGTGGGCCACGCCCCTGCTCGGAGTTCGGGGCGACACGGTATCCCCACTGCAGCCTAAGGGTTCCCATGGGCGGGGCCAGGGCTGTGCGTCCCGGTGTCCACCACCCCGAGCGCAGGCCAGCAGGAGGTCGGGCCAGAAAGAGCGGGTCTGCACGTGGCCTCTGTGAGAGACATGAGGCCCCAGAGCGGCCGTGGCCAGAGGCTGGCGTGGGAGCGCAGACAGCTGTGGCTCAGGCTGGGGGGGCTCGGGGTGTGCCTCGGTGCGTCCCATACCCCCTGTCGCGCCCGGCCGGCGTCAGGCTGTCTGTGGTCGCCCCAGGCCCGGGGACACGTCAACAGCCTCCTCTCTGCCTGTCCGACCCACAGCGCACCTCCCCAGCCCCCGGGATGAGAGCCCCTGGGTCCACACTGGTTTCCTGAGGCCTAGGGCTCGTGGATTCACGCTGCCGCCTGAGGTTCATGGACACCTGGCATTAAAGACGGTAGGACGCCGCCACCCCCACTGCTGACCCTCAGCCACACAGAAGGTGACAAGTCCAGAGTGGAGGGCGTAAGTGAGCTGGGTTACTGCTCACGGCCAAGGAGGCTGGGGCACCCGGAGCCAGCTCCTGGGGAGAATGTACCCATGGGCGGCTGACCGGACGGGTGGGCGGGCCCTGGCTGGTATTTGGCTTCCTGGGCCAGGAGAGAACCAAGGGGCCTCCTAGCCCTCCCTCTACCGCTTCACTCACAGGGAAACAGGCTTCCCACACGCCTTTGCAAGAGCAATGTGCCCAGAAGGGAAGGACGACAACCTTCTTGCTTCCCAGCATCATGTAAGGACTCGGGGACCCTCTTGGACCCCAGCCGCCTTGGGCACTTGTCCATCCTGCCTCCAGGCTTCCTTCCCTGCTCACGCACCACCCCAGCTGTCCCGGGCTTCCCTGTATCCCCCCACACTGTGCACAGACCCCTGGTTCCTTCAGGGGTACACTAAGCCACCTGACCTACATCTGGTCAGGACCCCACCAGTCCCTCGACCTCACCCTGGGGTCAGCTGTGACCTGAGAGCTGGACCAGGGTGGCTCTGGTCAGGGTCTCTGCTGCCACTCCCCTAGCTTGACCCTGCTCTGCCTCTGGGTCTCGGGGGCCTCCGGGAGGGAGCCCTAGCCTCCCACCTTCCTCTGCCCCTCACCTCTGTCCTTGCATCTCAGAGGAGGATGGCCCTGGGTCCTCCTGCCACCCCCCGGGTCCATCCACTGTCCTCCCTTCCTCTTCCTGCCCCCACACCAGCCCACAGTCACTTAGCTTAGATGATGGCCAGCCCCGACCCACTCTGGAATGGAGCGGAGCCATCCTAGACATGACAGCCTCTGCCCACTTGCGGGGAATCCAATACGTGCCCTTTGTTGTCCATCAGGGGCTGATTGCTGTGTGGCTGGGGGGATATCTTGTACCATCCTGGCCCTGAGGGCCACTCTGGGCCCCCCCACCCCAGTCATCTGGAACTGGGCAGGGCTGTCCATCCCTGAGCTCTGCCAGGAAGGGGACTGTGGCCAGGACCTCCCTGTGCCCGGCCCTTTGCCTGTGCCCTGCTTGATGACTTCCTAACGGGCCCACCAAGAGCCCCCTTCCTGATGGTGACCCTCGGTGCCCACATCCCCGACCCCAGGACCCACCCGTCTTCACCAGCAGGCTATGCCACCGCTACCCCATATGCCCCCTCCCCACGAGGATTCACTGCTGTCCAGTGCTCCCCCCACCTGGTGTCCCCAGGCCTGGTCCCCTGAAGCTCTGCTGGGTCGCTCCGGGAGGAGGGACCTCTGGGAGGGGAGCACGGGGTGCAGCCCTATCTGCTGGGCGCTTCCTGCTCATGCCGGGTGGCTTGAAACTCTTTGCGGCAAATGGGTGATAATAATGATAAGAAAAGGAGACGGGAAGGCACAGTGTGGTAGGAGGTAAGCCAGCACCCAGGAGGCAGGCTCTGGACAAGCGCCCAGCTGGGCCCCGGCAGCCACAGACCCCAGGAAGGTACCTGTAGGAGGAGCCTGGCTTCCTCGTGTGCAGAATGAGGGTGACATTTCCCGGGTGGGCAGAAAAGCAGTGAATATGAGTTATGGGTGGGGGGGGGACCGGGCAGAGTGAGGTCTCTGGAGCTCACCTTGCGCCGAGAGGGAGCAGAGGTGGAGCCCGACGTCAGGACACTGGGCCTGGGGGTGCAGAGAGAGGGCGCCGGTGTCGGGACGCTGGTTCTGGGGGAGCAGTGGGGAGCCCGTGACCCCGGTTCTGGGCCACGGTTAGGGCAGTGGGAGCTGTGGCAGGACACCAGCGCAGGGCTGCAGTGGGGCTGTGGTGGGACACCAGCGCAGGGCTGCAGTGGGGCTGTGGCGGGACACCAGCGCAGGGCTGCAGTGGGACTGTGACAGGGCTGTAGGTAGAGGACGGGCTGGGGCAGAGCGGGCAGCAGGCGACTGAGGGCTGGTCTGGGGTGGAGCAAGGCCCAGGCCGTGGGGAGCCAGGAAAGGGGCAGTTGGGAATCCTGGAGGATCCTTTCCTGGTGAATGTTTGGTGTGCCGGTGAGGGGGCAGGGGCCAGAGTAGGAAGGGAGCTGTGAGTCCCCACTGGGCTCTGGCGTGGGAGGCGCCAGCGCCCTGGGCACGGATGTGGTGGAGAAGCCCCGGAAGGACATGTCAGGCCTCAGATACTCAGAAAGACCAACACAGATGAACTACCTGCCACATGGCAGGCCACAAGCTCCTCCCTCATGGCCGCACGGATGCCTTTCACCTCCGGGATCGTGCCCAGGCTGTGCGAGGGAGCAAGGCCCCTAGCCACGTGTCACAGAGCAGCGTCTCCCCCAGCCTCAGGGCCAGGCCCTGCCGGGTGTCTGGCTCTTTGTGTCCTTAAGCCACCCACAGGGAGGGAAGTGGTGCCTGGGGTGATGGGCCCCGAGGGTGGCGCGTGCACATGAGCAAGACGGGCCATGGGGCGGGGCTGGGGGACTGAGAGGGATGGCACAGTAAGGCCTGAGAAGGAGGCAGAGGACCCAGGATGGGGGCCGGCAGGAGAAGCCAACAGCCAAGGGTTAGAAGGAGGCTGGGCGCATGGGTCTGAGAAGTCTCTGTCGAGAAAAGGACACTTGCGCATCTCTTAATTACCAGAGGACATTTTGAAAAATATAAACAAATAGAAGCAAAAAAAAAAATCACTTTTGGTCAAACCACGCAGAGAAGACCACCGTGGTGCTGTGGTTAGCTGTGAGCACGGGTGACTGCCAGGTTGTACCTTCGGCTTCTGCTAAGTGTGACGGTGTAGGGCCTCCTGGCAGACGGAGCAGAGCAGCTTTTCTCTGTGGTGCCCTTGAGTCTCCTATCCGCGAACATGGTCTGTCTCCACATTACATGGTCTGCAGTATTTTCCAGCTTCCTGAATACAGACTGGATGCTTCTTTTGTTAAATTTATTCCTAAGTATTTATTCTCCTTGATGCTGTAATACATATAATTACTTTCTTAATTTCATCTTCAGGTTTTCCTTGCTGGCATAGAGAAACAAAAATGACATTGGCCAGACTTACTCATTCTGTCTTCCATAATCAAGCTCATCCCATCGGCAAATGTAGTTTTACCTCTTTTTCCCCCAATCTGCATGTCTTTATTTCCTTTTCTTGCCTTCTCATCCTGCCCAGAACCTCCAGTACTGGATCAAGCCAGCAAGGAGACACATCCTTTCCTTGTTTCCGAACCGTGTTCTTGTTCACAAAGAATGCGTCTGATCTGCATTATGAAGGCTGGTGTTAGCCGCAGGATTGTTTGTAAACGTCCTCTTTCAGGTTGAAAGAGTTCACTTCTGTTCTTGTTTATTACATTTTTTTTAGTCATGAAAGGGTGTTGGATTTTGTCAAATGCTTTTTCCACATCTATTGAGACGACACTATGGTGCTCTTTTCTTTTAAGCTATTGATATGGTGTCTTACATTAGCTGATTTTGATTTTTTTTATAGATTTATTTATTTGAGAGAGAGCGCGCATGCATGAGTGGGGGAGGGCAGAGGGAGAGGGAGAAGCAGACTCCCCACTGAGCAGGGAGGCCGATGCTGGGCTCCATCCCAGGACCCTGGGATCATGACCCAAGCTGAAATCAAGAGTCAGATGTCGGGGCGCCTGGGTGGCTCAGTGGGTAAAGCCTCTGCCTTCGGCTCCGGTCATGATCCCAGGGTCCTGGGATCGACCCCCACATCGGGCTCTCTTCCCGTGGGGGGCCCGCTTCCTCTTCTCTCTCTGCCTGCCTCTCTGCCTACTTGTGATCTCTGTCAAATAAATAAATAAAATCTTAAAAAGGAAAGAGAGAGAGTCAGATGCCTAACCGCGCCACTCGGGCACCCCAACGTTAGCTGATTTTCCAACACTAAAGCAGCCTCACATTGCCGGGCTGCACCCTGCTCGGTCGTGGTCTCAATCCTTTTTTATAGGACTAGTAGCCTTGCTGGATTCCATCTGTGAATACTTTGTTGAAGATTTTTGTGTCTATATTCATAGGCTATGTCAGTCTGTAGTTTTCTTGTAATGTCTTTGTCTGGTTTGGAATCAGGGTTGTTCTAGCCACACAGAACGTGTGGGGAAGGGCTCCCTCTTCTTCTTGGGGCAGTTTGTGAAGGACTGGTGTGAATTCTTCATTAGCTTTGGGTAGAATTCATCAGAGAACCCATGTGGACAAGGGTTTCTCCTTGTGGGAAGATTGTAAACCACTGACTCACTCACTGTACTTGTTACAGGTCTCTCTAGGCTTTCTATTTCTTCTCGAGTCAGCTTTGGCGCTTTGTGTCTCTCTAGGACTTCACCCCCCCACCCCCAGGTTATCTGATGTGTCGCTGTACAGGCACATTCATATTTCAGAGTCCCTGGTGGTCTTTGGCTTTTACTCTCTACTCTTATGGGGTAACTACAGTGCATAAGGGACCCTCTGAGAATGCAGGTACAATCTCATTCCTTGTCTGTGCATACCTTCCACGGGTTCTGTGCCCCCAGGCGCCCTCTCTCATGCATGTCCATGTCCACATCTTTTCTGTAAGGACACCTCTTGTAGTGGTTTAGTTCCCACACTCACGACAGGCAGTGCTGCCCACTCGACCTGAGGACACAGAAGCCTGGGAGCTGTGAGGGTGGGGCGGCCCCCAGGAGACCTGAGAGGCCAGCAAATTCAGATGACAAAGGAGAGGGAGGGACACCTGGATGGCTTAGTCAGTGGAGCACATGACTGTTGATCTCAGGGTCCTGTGAATTCAAGCTCTGGGTTGGGTGTGGAGCCTACTTAAAAAATAAAACAAAATAAAAGTTTAAAAAAAGAGAGGGAGGAGGGGAGGGCGGGGCTGGGAGTGGCTTGAGGGGATGGGGATGGGGACAGGGACAGAGACAGCACCCTAGGCCTTCCCTCTGGCCCAGGAGCCCCCTGTCCTGTGTCCTTGAGGTCCCTTTCCACTTATTCTTGGTTTAGTTATGTAGGTCACTTACCACGAGAGGTCCTTGACCAAACTCATCCAGAGAAACAAGGGCTGGGGGGAGGGTGTCTGGCAGCCTGACGGGTCATTCTCAACATGGACAGAATACCCCTGGAGAGCTACCAAGGCCGGCCCAGCTGTGTCACTCCACTCCCACCTTGCCCGGGAGGCAAACCTAAGGGCTCTATTTGCTTCCTGGGCTGCTGGGCTGGTCCCCACTCGGGGTCACCACTTCCCCCACTCGGCTCAGAATGGGGGAGGGAGTGGTGACAAAAGCAGCAGCCTGGACCGGGTGCTGGGACACAGCTCACTGCTCAGGCCCTCAGAGCCAGCCCCAGGTGCCCTCCCTGCTCTGCTGTGCTAGGATACTCCAGTTCCCAGTGGCTCTGCAGAGAGCTTGGCTGGCTCTCGGAGCTGGTTGGCCTGAGAGTCCCAGTGGCGATGCCTCCGTTGCTTCTGCCTGATGGGGGAGAGACCGAGCCCCTGCAGCTCCTCCAGCAGCCCTGTTCCAGCCCCTGCCACAGACCTGAGGCTTGTGCCTCCTTCCCCATCTTTGGGCGCAAGAGAAAGAGCTGGAGAGGGAGACAGTAGAGAGAGGAGAGTTCAGGAGTCTGTGCCTGCCTCTGATGGGCAAGGGCTGTCCTGGGGGAAGACAGGTGAGAGCCAGAGGCACAGGGTCCAGACCAGAGGCACAGGGTCCAGAGCCGAGGATCTGGCCTCAGGGCACAGAAAGACACCCAGTAAATCAAGGGTGGGATGGGCTGCCCCAGGGCCCCAGGAGGCTGTGAGCTCCCTCCCAGGGAGGTGGGGAGTCTGCCCATCAGCAGGTGGCCATGGAGGAGCCTTGAGAGTGTAGGGACCTCTGACCTGCAAGGTCAAGGTCAAGGGCACACGGCCTTGCTCCCGGGCCCATTAGGGGTCATGGGTGGGAAGGGAAGGCAGCTTCGTGATGCACACCCCCACGTGTGTGTTTCCGCGGGCATCCGAATAAGAAATAGAGTTCGGAAGGCCCAGGCTGCTGGAGATCAGGCAGGACAGCGGGAAGGCACTGAGCACTGCCCAGCAGCCAACGGCGCACTTAACAATGCTTAAGATGGTAAATCTTACCTATATTTTTAGCCGCAATTAAACGTTTAAAAAATAGGCTGGAAAGAAGGTGGGGGTCATATTCTTTAAAAGCGAGGGGTTTTCCTTCCGTCCCCCTAGGCCAGGGATGGGGGGGTGACAGCGCCAGCAGGCAGCTGGCTGGGGCTGGAGGCAGGGGTGGAAGCACGGCATTGTTTCCCAGCGGCTTGCCCTGCACTGGCCGGATATTTTTGGAGCATTAATCCGGTTCCTCCGGGGACAGCCCAGCCCCACGCCCCCTCCTCCCGCAGTGGAGGAGGAGGAAGGAGGAAGCAGGTCGAGCTTGCAAGTGCACTCACAGGGTGAAGGGCTCGGAGCGGGAAGCACCTGCCGGGGAGTGCGTGTTTCGTCCGCCCGCGCCCTGCGAGCCCGCGCAGAGAGGCACCGCGCCCAGAGCGCAGGAGCACGGAGTGCGCGGGGTCCCGCTGACAGCTGGCGGCCGCTGGGGAGGTGAGGACGGCTGAGTACCGTGGGACTGTGGCTCGTCCTCCGTGCACCGCGGAACGGCTGTCGGTGCAAACCACGCTCCAGGCCCCAGAGAGGCCCCAGCACCTCCCACCGCACCCCCCACCGCACCCCTGGAGCCCCGGCTCTTTGCCCACTGACCAGGCCAGTTATTTATGTTTTCAATTTGTTTTTCTTATGATTATCATTACTGTTATTTGTTTTTCAGAATTAGAAGTCCATCAGACATTCGCTCGCCCCAGAAGCGGGTCACATGTCTCCAAAGGGCGGGCAGACAGCTTTCCTCGGATGGGAGCGGAAGAAAAATATCTTGCAATTACGATGAATGTTAATAATTAAACTTCCTGTAAGTTAGCGGAGAGTCTGTTCCTGGAAGGTGTCTGCTCTATCCGGCATCCGGCGCACATCAGTGTTTCCGCCGAAACTCAGGTTTCAGAAGGGATTTGTGTCCACGTTTTTCTCTGGACCCACAGCACGATGGGTCCCTTGGGCTGACCCATTTCCCGAGTCACGTGCGTGTGGGTGTGAGGCTGTGCGCTGGGTGTTTGCGTATCTGATGCGAGCGGTGATCCCGCCGCCGTGCGCTCTGACGCACGCTCACTCCTATCCGCACACATTCACATGTGCTCACACTCACAGGCACATGTGCTCACCGTCCTGTCCCACCGTCCCATAGAGCCCTGATCTCTGGGTCCCCAGAGCCCCCTCACCGGCTGGGTCCTCCGGTGCACTGCCCAGGGCCCAGGACGAGGCTTAAGCTCCAGGCGGGAGCTGGGGGAGCCCCAGCAAGGCAGGTGCTCTGGGGAAGCAGCTCCTGGGAGTACGAATCCCACCCCCGTTTCTCAGACTGCAGGTTAGAATTTGGAGTTCTTTTTGGTCACCTAAAGGGGACGCTTTGTGGTTGGGTGTGGCTGTTGGAGGCCTGTGTAAAGTCCCAGAGACCACGTTCTTGGGTCAGTGCCTCTGTGCCACGTGTCAGGAGTTCGGTGACTGCGGTACGACTGGTCAAGGCAGAGAGTGACCAGCGGCTCATCCCGGGAGGACCCATCCCAGAGGGGAGGGGAGCGCTGGAGCTGCACTGGTCAGGGAAGACAGCCTGGCTGGATCTGCTCTCTTCCCAAGGATTCCCTGCCCCACCCCTCTGGTGCGCATGGGGCAGCTTCAGCAGGGCAGCGGAAGGCCTGCCTCCAGGAGCCTTTGGCCCTCCAGCCTGACCTTGACAGCGACTCACGGAGCTGCTCTTTGCCACAGGCATCGGCTCCTTCTGCACTCCCCCTGCACCAGCTGCCACTCTGAGCAGGCTGGGTCCTACCCAGCACTCTCTGTGCTTCGGGCTTCTGTGACTCCCGTGGCCCCCTAGACCTGCTCCGGAGGCTCCTGGGGCTCTGTGCCCCCCTGCTCCCGGGCTCCCCTTCTGCCACTCGCCCTCGCGTGCAGGTGTTGGGTCACTGTCTTCCAGTCTCCTGGCCTCTCCTGTACTGGTCCTCAGTCCACAGCTCCTCTCAGGGAAGAGCCCAGCTGAACCCAGTCCCAGACACCCCACCCCCCAACAGCCCCATCAGCACGTGGTGTCCATGTCCCCCCTACTTATCGGTCTCCTCCTCCAGCCACTGGTCCTAAAGGCAACCCGGGCTTCCCTCTCCCTGCCTGCCCCTCTCTGAATGAATGAATGGCTGAATGGCTGGGTTAGACGGGACGGAGGGAAATACCTGAGGTCTAGGGTAGCAGAGTGGTCTGGAGGCTGGCCTTCTCCCCCAGGAGGACTGGCCAGAGTGGGGCCAGGTGCCCACCCCAGATGGGGCTGCTGCCTTTGCTGAGATACCTGGCTTCAGGGTGGTCCCCTTCGTCTGGTCACGCCCAGGTCATGAGATGGTCATGCCTGGGGGAGACAGAGCCCTGTTGTATCGCTGACCCCCTCCTTGCTATGGCCTGGATCGTGTGCCCCAAATTTATACGTTGAAGGCAAACCCTAGTGTCCCAGCATGTGGCCGCATCTGGAGCTGGGGCCTCTACAGAGGTGCTGGAGGGAACATGGGGTCCCCGGGGTGGCCCTGATCCCATGTGACTGGGGTCCTTACAGGAATTAGGGATCAGGGCAGACATGCACAGAGGGATGACCTGTGAGGACCCAGGGAGAGCACGGCCATCTGTGTATGAAGAGGGAGGCCTCAGGGGGGACCCCGCCCTACCCGCTCCTGCATCCTGGGCATGGGCCACCGGGGACACAGGGGCATAAGCCCCTGGGCCGTAGTGTTTTACTGTTTCCGCATTGCCCCGTCTCACACAGCCCCTGCTCTGAGTCTGTTGAGGTTACGTGTGTCAGAGAGCACCCTCCTGAGACAGGCCATGGCCCGTCCCTCATACAGTTCCTGACCCCAGGCCGTCCCTCCGCCCTGTCACAGAGCAGGACGCCCTCTCCCTGGACAGGTGCCTTCTGACGGCACATGACTCGCTTTTGCCAGAGGAGCGTGGGCACAAATGCGGACATGTGGGTCCCCTCCTGTCTCTGGGGGCCTCACCAGAGGCTGACCCAGGGAGCAGGCTGACACCAGGCCACAGCCTGTGGCCATAGCCACTGACCCCAGAGAGCGGGGCATGGCTCGGCTGGGCCACACATGTTCATTTTGCACACTGGGATCTGGTTTCTTTGTTACGCGACACTTCACAGCAAGGACTGACTGGCACAGGAATGCAGGCTCCTGCTGCTCTGCACCCCCGTGAGGGGCCGGGGAGCTCACTCCCCTGCACGTGCCTCTTGCCCAAGCGCTGGGCTTCCCATCCCTGTTGCCTGTGTCGGTCACAGCACCAGGCTCCACCAGGGCCCCAGGCCCGAGTGCCTACAAGGAGCCAAGAGGGCCTGACCCACGACAAGGACACGAGAGCATTCCCACTACAATGCTCAGAGGCCGCGCTGCTGAGGTCGCTCCGCAGACCGAGCGCCCTGCCCAGGCTGTCCTACGGACGACCGAGCTGCTGGTGGGGGAGGGGAGGCTGGTGACCCCCATCCGGAACGTGAGACCCATGACACATGGAGATCTCCAGGGAGGGGAGGGGGGTCAGTCTGTTTGCTCTCGGTGGCCGCTGTGTGAGCCAGGCCAGATGGGCCTCTGGGGCCCACGGGCCACGCCAGCCAGAGCTGCTGGGAGCTGCTGTCATGAGCGAGCCTATGTGGGGGAACCGGGCTGCAGGCGTGTGGGCCAGTGCGGGACCCCGCGTCACCCCCACTCTTGCCGCCACCACCACGGCCCTCACCACAGTTGCCCAGAGAGGCCTTCTGCCCACAAAGGAGCTGGGCCCTTCTTTTTAAGTCTAGTTAGAGCTTTCTGCTGGTTTACAGAAGGTTGTCTGTTCTCTCCACCTGGGCCCCGGGAGGACATAGGGATGACCTGTCCAGCGGGCGGGGAAGGGAGTGGGGCCGCAGTCTGAGCACTGACCACGGCGTGCTCTGAAGGGACGGTTACACTGCGAAGACACATCCCGGGCTGGGACACGGGCACTGGCCTCTGCGTGGCCCAGATGAACACTGGCATCCGTCCAGACCCGAGTCGGAATGGCACCCAGAGCCCTGCAGCAGGGGAGGGCAGAAGCTGGCCGGGGCAGCCACCCGAGGAGAGGGGAGAACCGAGCCTGTGTGCTCACTTGGTTTTGGATGAGGTGGACACAGCCGCGGGTGAGGAGGAATGGAAGCGGCTCGGTGTTAGCAGGTCTGAGCTTCCAAGTCCTCTGAGAGGGTGAGGGCGAGAGGACAGCCCAGGCAGGACCGGCTGCTCGTGGCACGAAGTCCAGCCTCAGGGGGTGGCTGCCGGCCGGGGCGGCTCCTCTTGGGCTGAGGCTCTGAACTCTGAGGGACTCCGGACACCGCCGGGCGCACCCGCAGTTCCCCGGCTTTACTGAGGACAGAAGGTTCCAGGTGCCAGTCTAGGCAGGACGGTTCAGTGGTTACACGTCCCAGGTCAGGTTTCTGCCCCCCCCAGGCTTAAATCTGCCCCCCATCCAGCAACGGCGGGGCCCCTCCCCTGTCCTGGCCTCCCCTGTGCGTGAGGGAGGGTGGTGGCAGTGGTTCCCGGGGGCAGGCACCCAGGCAGGAGTGCGTTGGGGTCCTGGCGGCGCCCTCTTCTTGGGGCTGTCCCATGGACAGTGCCCGGTGGTCTGGCCACACGGAGAGACCAGCACAGCTAGTCCAGGACCCCTGGCTGGTCCCCACGCAGCAGCCTCCAGAGAGGGCTCTGGGCCCCACGTAGGCACAAGCTTTGCTGGGCAGGAGTCACGGCCTTTCTCCGTGCCGGGGAGGGGTCTGGGGCTGCCGCGGCGTCTGCCCTCACTGCTGCCCTCACAAGAACAGAGCGGGCGGCTTCGGGGTGTGCAGGTGGTGAGGCAAGGCTGGGGCCCGGGGCCAAGCCATAAGCCTTGACGTCGGTCCAGCCCAGGTGGGGCACTTCTGCCCAGGCTCACGGCCACCATCCCTTGTGGGAGTGGCAGCAGGCACAGCAGTGTTTCTGGGGCTCTGCAGCTGCCGAGGGGCAGGAGAGAGGCCAGGAGCGGGGAAGCGTCCCCAGGACGAGGGCCTCACGGGCGGTGGCAAGTAACAAAATGCCACAGACGGGTCGCAGACAGCAACCAGGCTCGGGCCAGGCTACAGGGTCTCGGGCAGGTGCAGCAGGACCTGGGGCCCTTCCCCCGCAGGACGGGTGTCCTGTGGGACCAGGGCCCCACCCTCGTGACCTTATTTAACCGGAATCATCTCCAAAGGCCCAGTCTCCAAATACATCACACCGTAGGCCCAGGGCTTGTCCTATGACTTTTGGGAGGAACAACCCACAGCAGGAGAACATCAGGACCCTTGCATATCGGCTTTTGGGGCCCTCACACCTGTTCAAGTCTTGGGGATTCTGCTTTGTCTTCTTTCTGGGGGATGGGCCTCTCTTCCTGGATATGCGTCTCCCTCTGGGTTCCCGGTGCCCTTGTCCTCGGGGCAGGTGTACAAGGCAGCCCTGCCCGTCCCCCATCACCGTGGTCACACCAGAGCCCAACTTGGTCCCAGGGCCGCTGAGCCTGCCCAGTGGGTGCCGTGTGCTCAGGCACCCAGAGGGACCCCGACCTGGCCGGGCCCCTCCTTCCCCCTTCCCTCCACCCCCTCACGCCCCAGGCTTGCTGTGTTCTCAAACCTGCTGCTCCACGGCTGTGCACCAAACCTCCCCAAAACTCCGTGGCAGCAACAACCACTGTTCGGCTATCACAAGCCTGCGAATCAGGAGCCAGGGCACAGCAGGCATGGCTGGTGGCCATGCCTGATGCCTGGGGCCTTGGCTGGAGACTGCAGGTCTAGGGCTAGGCTCTGGAATCATCCAGAACCTTCCAAAGCTCCTCATCCCCCTTCCGACTGGTGCTCACTCTGCCCGTTTCCAGCTTGGAGCTTCTTGGGGGCCCTCAGCTGTCACCGGCTTCTCCAAGCTCTGACCGTCCTCGGCACTCGGTGTCTGGCTTCCAAGATCGAGGAATGTCCTGGCCTCAGAGGTCACTCAGAAGTCCATGCAGACCTAAGGGCAAGTGGGCAGCCCCCTCCCCCACCTCAATGCGGCCTGCAAGGGCTCGGGGGAGCACGTGGGTCCGCTACACGAAGAGCGGCCAGCCTCGGTCTCCAGCCAGCCTTGATCTGCTGCCCCTGTCCCCTCGCGGCTGCCCCAGCTGCCAGCCCCCAACATGACCTGCTTTCCCTGCCGGACTGCTCACGGGCCCCAGGCACGCAGCACCCAAACCTTGGCCCAGGCTCACCCTCCCCCTTCCCTTGAGGTCCAGAGGGAGCAGCACCGGACCAGCCTCCATGCCTCCTGCTGCCGCGGCCCTGTTGCTGTGCCGCTGCTCACCGTCCACCCAGGGCCCCTCACGCCACTGGCCAGGAAGTCACTTGTGGAGACTTTTCACTGGGCTGGTAAGGAGGTGTCAGCTCCTCTCCTCCTGGAAGCCCTCCCAGGTACTCCTGCTGGGCCACGGGTTCCCCCAGGTGCTTCCTGAGGCCTCGCGTGTACCCAGTGGGGTCCTGAGATCGGCAGGTAACGTGACGTGAGGGCTGGACATTGTGTCTGGGACCCCTAGCTGCCAGTCCCCACCTGCCCCCAGGGGGACCAGCCCTGGGGCCCGGGCACTGCTGAGCCTGAATGGGCGTGAGGGTCCCCGCTGGCGGGACCAGAAGCTGTGGGTGCGGGAAAGTGAGCGGGTCACGTAAACCTCCTCGGCCATGGCCATACCTCAGCCCACACGTTCTTGCTCACCGAAAGCCCCCCCCCCACCACGCCTCTGTGGGATTTATTTTGGGTCGGTCCCTGCTGCTCTCCTGACTCGGGTGCAAGCCCCTGGACACTGGGGACACATCACCTCCTTCCTTTGCCCTTTGTGGGGGCCTGAGACCAATGACTGTACGTGAGCCGACTCTGAGTCTCATAAAACACACTTGCCCCCGTCCTCTCACTCTCCCAGCGGCTGTGCGGGGGACAGACTCGTCCCCACGGAGAGGGAGCCCACTGTCGCTCGAGGAGAGACCTGAGGAGGTGAGCGGCTGCAAGGAGACGTGGGGGACGCCGAGATGCCCTGCAGGGAAGGAGGGAGGTCCCTGGGTAGGCAGTCCTCTGCGGTCACACAGGAGGGCGGGCGGTGGAGGGCTGCGTGCACCGGGACTGCGGGAGGATGGGAGGGGGCAGAATCCGGAGTCTGTCAGGCGGGTGAGCAGGAACCCCACGCCCCCCACGGCGAGGCAGAGTGGGGGCTGCTGGCCCCACAAAACATCCCGGTGCGGAGCACATCTCCCGATTCCTGGAGACACAGCGTTCCCTGGGGAAGTCTCGGGCACACGCTGCGTGGCGTGCACCTTTGCTCCGTGGGCTCACACACGGTGTGTTACTATGGACGTTGAATTCACACCTGGAAAGAGGGGTGTCCCCACAGCGTCATCTCAGGGCACTAGCGTGTTTATCGTGGGATTCGAACCTCCCATAAAGTGACTGATTTTCCCCTTGTTTTATTATTTACCAACGGAATGGGCCAAGATAGCCAATAACGAACACGGATTTGTCTATTTGTCCATTTAGGTCGCCCGTTTTTCTTGGATTGGGAGAAATGGGAAGATGTTCAGCGAGCTCGATTTCATGAGTTTGGGTGCACACACATGCGTGTGTGGCCAACACTCTCCCTGGGGGCGGGCGGGCGTGCTGCGGCCAGCCCTGGACACTCCCGCGGGCCCCTCGCAGGGCCCCTCGCTCACCGTGGGCAAGCCCGGCTCCGCCCTCCAGCGCCCCACGCAGGCCGCGCCCGTTCTGGAATTTCACAGAAGTGAAATCAAACTGGATACATTCTTTTGTGTCTGGCTCCTTTCACGCATAATCGTGCTTTAAATTTCCTTATTTTTAAAAGGATTTCACAGCTTGATGGAGGCACAACCAAAATACCAGTGATGGAAACAGAGCCAGTGAGTGAATGTGCTCCAGAGAAACTGATATTTTAAAATTGTGGTAAAATATACACAGAATAAAATTTAATGTCGTCACCACCCGTAAGCCCATGGCTCCGGGGCACGAAGCACATTCATGTTGTGCGATCCTCCCCACCATTCGTCTCTGGAACCTTCCATCTTCCCAAACTGAGACTCTGTCCCTATTAAACAGTGATCGCTACCAACTCCCTGAGCCCTGAATTCAACGTCCAATCTCCGTCCCCCTGAGACACCGACCCCCATCCCTCCCCTTGCCCCTGGCGCCCGCCATCCACTCTCTGTCCCTGCGAATCTGGAGACTCTAGGGACCCCATCTGGGTGGGATCCTGCAGTATTTGTCCCTCTGCGTCTGGCCTATTTCACTCCACATCACGTCCCCCAGCTCCATCCAGCTATGACAGGTGTCAGCGTGTCTCTCCGTGGGACTGAGGGACAGTCTGGTGTATGGATAGACCGAGTGTATCCGTGTGTCCGTCGAGGGACGCAGGGGCTGCTCCCGTGGGTCAGTGGCTGTGAACACGGGTGTGCGAGCGTCCGCTCACGTCCCTGCTTTCATTCTTGGGCATAAATACCCAGGGCTGGGAGTCAGACCATGCAGTGGTTCTGAAACTGCCCTGTTTTCCCACGGCAGCTACACCAGCTTACATGCCCGCCGACGGTGCACGGCATCCCAATTTCCCACAAACTCGCCATCACTGGTTAGCGTGTGGGTTTTTCTGACCGCAGTCATCAGATGGGCGTCATAGCTGGTGTGAGGTGATGTCTCATTTGCATTTCCCTGGTCATTAGTGAAGTTGGGTATCTCTACGTGCTTATTAACCGTCCATGTATCTTTGGAGAAATGTCTACTCGAGTCCTCTGCCATGTAAAAGTAGTACGGTTTGTTTGTTGTTGAATTGTAAGAGCTATTTGTATGTTCAGGATATTAATTATTTATCAGTTACGTGATCATATAAAATTAACTTTGTAGAGTAGTCTGACAAAGGGCACTTAGGGTGCTCAAAAATGTAAATGAAGGATTGAAGAATGTGTTGATCAGGGTTCTTAATTACAGACAACAAAACCCACTCTTGGTAACTGAAACAGAGAAGCACTTGTGAAAAAAACGCACAAAAATTCCTCAGGGATCATTGTTCTAGAAACAACCCCCAACCCCAGAAGAGTCCTGGCTACCAAAGGGGATTCTGGCTCTGCTCCAGCTAGGAAGCTGCCAGCGCCAGGAACAGCACCGTGTACCCCTGCTGGGCAGGTGGCACTCCGGGAGAGCACCCAGCCTTGCAAAGTGTTTCCCTCCCTCCAATCTGGGACACTGACTGGTTCTTTGAGGAGCCATTGCAACATTCTACATACGTTACAGACTAACAGAAGGAAAACCGTGAAATAACAGGAAAGATTCAATCAATTCAAAAGAAATCAATATTGGGTAGAAGAAGAAACATGGGGCAGTTGGGATCAGTAGAACTCATGTAACAGGTGGTGATTTAGCCCTCAGTATGTCTGTGACCACACTAGATGTAAGTGGACTAAATGTTCTTCCTGAAAGACAAAGAATGTCAGATTGGATAAAAATAAACAAAACTCAACTCCATGATGTGTACAGGAAACATGTCTAAATCATAAAGAGGGAGAAGACTGAAAATAAATGCTGGAAAAGCAAATAGCATGTAAATGTTAACCGAAAGAAAGAAGGGACCACGACATCAATACCAGAAAGAAGTAAATTCCAAGGCGAAAAAGCATTACTAGAGATCAGGACGTCACTTCATAATGAAAACAGGACTATTTCACCAGGGAGGTATGAGTTCTAAATTTTATGCACCTAATAATGACCTCAAAATACGTAAAACAAAAATCCACAGTACTTCTAAGGGAGGAGAATAATCCCCAATCACGGTGGGACTTTGAACGTAAAACTGGCGAAACCTGACACAACATTAGAGAAGACACCAACAAGCACGTGGGTTATACGAACAAGCCAGACAATGATCGTGACCTGAGGGGTGTGTGGAGCACGCTAGCCCTGACGATGGCATCGCTCCTTTTTTTTATTTTCTTTAAGCGCGTGGATCGTTTACAAAAACCAATCCTATCTCAGCCCATAAAACAAGTCTTTAAAAATTGGAAAGGATTGAAAGTGTGTAGGGCCTGTTCTCGGACCACAGTGGAATTATACTAGAATCCAACAGAGGAAAGATAAGCAGAAAAATGCTCATATATTTGGAAACGAAGATAAACGTTCGGTACCAGACGGTCATCAGTTCAGCATCATCCTTCTTCCCTCCGCATTCTCTTCTGTGTCCCAGTAGAGAAAGCTAGCAGCAGGGCTCCCAGAGTCCCTTGAGTGGGCATTCTGACAGTGAGGGGCACTTGAGCGGGATGTGGAAGGCAGAGGGAAGGAGCAGCCATTCCTTGCCGTGGCATCTACAGGGGCCATTGCAGTCGGTGGCGGTAGCTTCCCTTGGCTTCCAGGGTCAGTGTGAGACCCTCCCTGAGTGCTGCAGGTGGCTGAGGTCACTGGGCAGCCTCTAGTTTCTCCAGGGCTGCCAGTGACCTGAGGTCCCAGATACAGCCCCCCTGCCCTTTCTGAAACAGACCTTCCTCTCCTGCGATTTCCAAATTTCCCAGTGTTTATGTAAGCCTGGAATTTCCTGCAATAAATCTCTGTCTAAACCCCTATCGTGACTTCAGTTTTTCTGACCAACTACCCTCTTCTGACCTTCCAACGTACCAGCAGTGCTTCCGGTAGTATAGAACCTTAAATATAGGAATCTGAGGGGCACCTGGGGGGCTCAGTTGCTTAAGCCACTGCCTTTGGTTCAGGTCATGATCCTGGAGTCCCAGGTTCGTGTCCCACATTGGGCTCCTTGCTCAGTGGGGTGCCTGCTTCTCCCTCTGACCCTCTCCCCTCTCATGCTCTCTCTCTCTCTCACTCCCTCTCTCCCAAGTAAATAAATAAAATCTTAAAAGAAAATAGGAATCTGGGATTAGTTATCAGATCAGGTTAAGATTGCTGTCAGTAGGGGCGCCTCGGTGGCTCAGTGGGTTAAAGCCTCTGCCTTCGGCTCAGGTCATGATCTCAGGGTCCTGGGATCGAGCCCCGCATCGGGCTCTCTGCTCAGCAGGGAGCCTGCTTCCCTTCCTCTCTCTCTGCCTGCCTCTCTGCCTACTTGTGATCTCTGTCTGTCAAATAAATAAAATCTTTAAAAAAAAAAAAGATTGCTGTCAGTAACGAATTTATGAGCAGAATAAAGCAGGAAATGGGAGCGCCTGGATGGCTTAGAAGGTTAGGCGTCTGACTCTTGGTTTTGACACAGGTTCTGATCTCAGGGTCTAGGTCAAACTCTTTACCAGGCCCCATACTCGGTAGGGATCCTGCCTGAGATTCTCCCTTTCCCTCCACCTCTGCTCCTTCCCCCTCAAATAAATAAACAAATCTTTTTTTTAAAAATCAGGTTACAGAGAGTCCATGAATACAGTTACTAACAAAATTATCACCTCTAATTGTTTGTGATGAAGGGGCTCTCGCAGCAGGACGTGATGGTGGAAGGTGGTGAGACACGGCTGCGTGCACTGAGGATGGACAGCAAGGAAGAGACAAGCCTCCTTCTCAGCTCAAGGCACGGCCAGAGAACCAGTGGGCTTCTATGGCTCCTTTGCAAAAAAAATGACCTCTTGTAGGTTTCAGGGCAATTTATTGAAAAGAGGACCTCAAATGGATCAAGAAGACGGGGTGTGTCCGTATGTCCGGGGCATCCCTCGGCCGTCAGAAAGAACGACCGCTCGCCGTTCGCGGTGACGTGTGTGGAGCCCGAGAGGCTTTTTTAGCAAAGATTTTACTTGTTGATTGATTGATTGATTGATTGGCCTGAGACAGGAGGCACACGGCCCTGAGCGGGGGCAGCAGCGGAGGGAGAGGGACGAGCGGACTCCGAGCCGAACACAGAGCCCGAACCGGGGCTCGATGGAACCAGAGGGTGTGCTACGGGAAAGGACGTCCGTCAGAGAGAGACCGCGATCGTGTGAGCTCACTCGTGTGGAGCGCGAGAAACGGAACAGACGAGCTTAGGGCACGGGAAAGAGACAGGAGGAGGCCGAGCGTGGGAGACTCTCCGTGAGGCGGCTGGAGGGGGCGGGGGCCGGGCTGGCTGCGGTGGGCACTCAGGAGGGCACTGGCTGCGGTGGGCACTGGCTGTTGTCGGTGGGGAATCCCCGAGTTCCAAGCCGGAACCGGCACCGCGCTGTATGCCTACGAATGAGAATTAGATACAAGAAAGTCCTTCTTAAACTTCAGCGAGTGTAAGAAAAACCCACGTGTACAAAGCGGACCTCAGACTTACGTCGCGGCCGCAGAGTTGCAGCTGCCGCAGAAGTCGCGGTTCTCTGGCCGCCCTTCAGCCAAAGGGCGTTCATCGGGAGGAGCGAGGGCACGAGAACCGGACCGGATCGTGCTGGGTCCCAGCGAACCGCCCTCGCCCACAGACGCAGCCGTTTCCGCCCATCCGAGGATGCGTGTCTGCGCCCGAGGACCCTGGGAGGGCCTCGCCGGCGACACCGCGGGCAGGAGGGGCCCCGCCTCGAGCCTCCGCCACCACCCATCACCGTCTCCAGATCCACGCACCTGTGCACCTGTTCGTCCCCCGATCTCCCTCACATGAAGACGCAACACAGGATGGCCGTCTACAAACCGGACACAGGTCCTCCCAGATGCCCCATCTGCAGGCACCAGGATCTCGGCCGTCCAGACTCCAGAGCCGCCCGAGATAACGCGGGCTGTTGAAGGGCCCCTCTGCACCCTTCCGGGGCAGCCGCCCAAACTAAGACCCGTCTCCCCTCTGTGTGCATCCCATGTCCAGGGGACGGAGGAGTAAACTCAGACCGTTCTGCGTCCCGTGCTGAGAGCGACAGGGGGGCCTCGAAGCCACCATGTGCCCCAGAGGACACGCCTTCCAGTGGGCAGAGCCCGGAAAGGAAGTGGCCGAGGCTGCCCTGCTCCTCGGGGGTGACTGGCGGTTGGTTCTGATTGGCTCCAGGCTTGGAAACGGCTGCTCTGGAGGGAGGGCTGGCGACAAGGAGGTCGGGACAGAACAGGGGGCAGGGCATTTCCAGCGGGCAGGGCAGGTGGGAGCTGGCCCTTAACAACCAGGAGGGTGACGGCACGTGTCTGGGGGATGTCACACAGGCTCATGAGCAGGGCGTCCCCGTGGCAGGCAGGAGGCTACCGTGGCCTCAAACGTGGATTTCCCTCTACAAGGCTGTGTGGTCACCACCATGGAGGGCCCGGCTCACCAACACCAGAGCCGAAGCTGAGCCCCAGAATAGACCCTTCCCCAGAGGGACAAGCCAGTCACCGGGGGACAGGGTGACATCGTCAGCCCCTGCTCTGGGGTGGGCCTGGGCCTGGAGCCTTCGGGGTCATCTGGGTATAATATGCCTTCTCCGGCCTGGACCTCGGAGGAGGAGCTGGCATGGGGGTGGGCACAAGACCTCCTTTACTCCATTTGTCTCTGTCTGGGAAGTACAGAGGGGACTGTACAGGAGGGTCCCATAGTCTTTTAAAGCCATGTCCCAGCTCTCCAAGTAGCGTGGGGGCAGGATCCCTGCCTCTCAGCCCCCCTTCCCCGACCCTCCCGCCTGGGTGCAGGCACGTACCTGGAACCCTCCATCTACACACCTTGGGAAGGACAAGGGCACCAAACCGGCCCTTCCAACCCACCTCCCAGCTCTCTGATCCTCTGCACAGCCCCATTCACCCAGAGCGCCCCCCACCCCTGCAGGACGCCCTCCATGCTGGCTCCTGTGGTCAAACCCAAGGTCATGTCCAGCCATCCTCCTCCGTGGGCACCAGATAACCCTGTGTGACACTGCCCTGGCTTCCTCCTTGCCTCCCTTGCCTGGGGTCTGTCTCCCTCCATGCCGGGTCCTGGTCAGCTCCTGCCCATTCTGGCCTTCCTGCCTCATCCACGTCTCACACTCGTAATCACCTCTGCCTCCCTGATGGTCCCCAAAGTCCAGGCCATCCACCAGCGGGCACCTTGACATGTCTCCCTCGGCATCCAGCAGGCATATTAAAGCTGCCATGTCCACGACTGCACTCCTGGTTGTCCCTGCCCAAGGCAGCCTCCTGCAGAATTTCCCCACCCAGTTCTGTGAATGGCAACTCCACCCCCCGGGCGCTCAGACCCAAGCCACCAGCTCCGGCCTCCGCACACATCCTGACATCAGCTCTCCTCCCCTGGCTGGCCCAAGAGCTTTCTCCTCACTCACTTGTCTGCTTTGATCCAACTCTGGGTAGATGTTCCAGCAGCCAGAGCCAAAGCACCCCAATACCATCACCTTCTGTTCAGACCCTCCAGTGAGCAAATGACTCCCCATCGACTGAGCCCCTGCCACCTTCCTGACCTTACCTCTGCCTACCTCCGGGCCCCCCTAAGTCTGGCCCCATTGGCCTACTTGCAGGCTGCACATGCACGTTGGGCCTACCATGCCCCAGGACCATCGCACATGCTGTTCTCACTCCCTGCAATCCTCCTCTCTTGAACATGCACGTGAGTGTCCTTGTATCAGGTCTCAGGGCCTCCTACGGCAGGGGAGGCTTCACTTTCCTCCCTGTTTATGGCACCGCTCTCCCTACACACACAGCCCCTCCCTCCCTTACTCTCCCTGACTGTCCATCCCCAGAGGGATAATGTGCAACCTGACATTTATTTCTGCATCTCCGTGTAGTCTCCTCAAGGCTGGGGTCTCGTCTGCCCTGTGCACAGAGGCGTCGGCAATACTTCCTAGACGCACACAATTTTATTTGCTATTTATTTCTTCAAAATTTGTAAATTCTGGTAAAATATACATAGCACAAAATGTACCATTTTAATCATTCTCAAGTGTGCAATTTGGTGGCATTTAGTGCATTCTCGTATGCTGGGAAATCATCTGCTATCCTCTACTGACTCTTAACTGGTCACTTTTGGACATTACCCGCTAACTTCCATTATGCTAGAGGAGGATTAGCTCTGCCACAACACCCACCTGTCCTCTCCCACACCCTCAGTATAAAGAAAACTCTTATTTGGATGAATAGTATCTATGCCACCGGGGCCAAGTGCCAACCATCCTAGCGAGCAGACAACGTAGGGTTCCTTCCTTGGACAGCTGACTGGTTTTCCCAGACTTTGTGATTGCCACATACTCTGTTGTTACCCTTTTCTCTTTAATTCTTTCCAGTTGCTCTGCCCGCCGTCGCGGCTTTTGACTGCTGCTATACTGATGGGACAGCCAAGTGCTGAACAGCTTGAGAAACGCGGGAACACAAGAAGCACTGGAAGCTTCTCGGCATGTCCGGCTGGAGCAGGTCGCCGATGCCCTCGCGCAGCCACAGCGCCGGGCCGGGGACCCAGCGTACGTGAGGAAGAGTGTGAAGGGGCTTCTGCCCCAGTGTGGAAGGCGGCGCCCGCCCGGGAGGAGCTGTGACGGGAGCAGCTGGC
Organism: Enhydra lutris kenyoni; assembly: GCF_002288905.1. Taxonomy (NCBI): domain Eukaryota; kingdom Metazoa; phylum Chordata; class Mammalia; order Carnivora; family Mustelidae; genus Enhydra; species Enhydra lutris. The sequence continues at coordinate 922,338 of NW_019154106.1, read as the reverse complement.
ACCGGCCGCGGCACGACAGAAGGACAGAGGCTTCCGTGCGACCAGAACCCGTTCCGTGGGCCACGCGCCTCCTTGGCCGCTCCCTGCCCACAGCGCAGGACCTTCTGGCTCTGCCCACCATTCCGCCCCAGCGTACGACAGGCCCTCAGACAAGCACTCCGAGAGCGATTAAGTTCGGCAGCGAATGTTTGCTTCCACAGAAGTCCGGCCTCCAGCTGAGCCTGGAAACAGAGGAGGGCAGACATTCCTAGAGAGAAAAGAGGGGGACCCAGGAAGTGGGGGCATACAAGCAAGGGCTGGCTGGCTGGACAGCAGGAGCAGCCTGTGCAGCGGGGGCGAGCTGCGGGGGACACCTGGGGACAGTGACGGAGTGACCCTCGCTCCGACTGCCTCGGGTAGGACCACGGAGCCCTCGGTCAGGCACGGCCCCCGGGGCAGGAAGCAGGTCGGACGCAACGGGCACTGCAGCTGGCTTGTGGGTAGGAGGGGCAGGGTGTCGGGACAGGCAGGGGAGTCAGCCCACAGCCCAGGGTGAAGCACCAAGATGGCAGGAAGTGAGGCCAACGGAAGGTTCTAGAAGGCCAGCAGGACACATGCAGGCGTGCTCCAGAGACAGCAGCCTGTGTTTGGATCTGAGCCTGGGCCGCACGCAGCCCCAAACCCCACACCCAAAGGACTCTGTGGTTTCTCGATAGCAGGCCATAGGCACTCCGGACAGGTGTTTCTCTACCTGAAAAGCCATCCAGCCGAGCACCTGGCCAGCCCCCACGGTCACCGGCAGGCCGGTGGGGCGAGAGCTCACAGCTTGGGTCTTGGAGGAGGACAAAGGCAACAAAGACAGCAGCTGAAGCGCTGGGCCTGTCCCCACATGGCCAGCCTTGCCTCCCCCAGAGTCAGGCCAGATGGAGCAGCCGGGCCCCTGGGGACTCAGGGCCTTTGTGCTCTGGTCCAGTGACAGCCACAAACCGTCCATCAAACTGAAGGACCCTCATTTAAATTCTAATAGGGAAGGGGCCAGGAGGCAGGGGGCTTCCCCGGGGCTGCCTTCCCTGTCTGCTCCCTGACCATCCGCCGAGAGCTGTCCACACTGGGGTTGCACGGCCCCACGCAGTGAGGCACACGGGGGGGGGCTTTCCTCTGGAAAACTCAGGACGCGTGCTCTTGGTGGCGTTCCCAGGGACCCCCTGAATCATGCCACCTGCCGCAGGAAGAATGGAAGCTGCCCCATCAGCTTGCAGAGCCGCTCCTCCCCCGACGCTGGCGGTGGGGCCCAGGCTGAGTCCTCTGGCATGGACAGACATGTGTCCCATGAGTGGCTGGATTTTCGGAGAAGGTGTCAGTCCAGCTGGCATGTCGTCTGCCCGAGTTACAAACGCCTGTTCCCTTGGTGCTAGGACGCAGCTCACCCCCCGGTGCCACGCCGGGCACACACGCCACAGGCACCGTTGCCCAGGGCCAGCCACCCGGCCGTCCAGCTCAGCCTCGTGCCTGTGTGTTCATTTGGTCCGGACGGGGGCAGTGGAGGGGGTGCCAGCAAACCCCACAGCATGTGCGACGAGTCGGGAGGGGCCCGGAGGCTGCTGCATGCTGGGGGAGGTGGCACGGACGGGGCTGAAGGGGTCAGAGGCCAAGCGGGTTCCGGCGGGCACAGCCAGGACTTGGCATTTCATTCCGAGGGAGTATCCAACGCATCGCTAGGCAGACCAGGAGACCCTCCCGCCGGACCCCGCCGTGGACTGGAAATGGGGGTGAGGGTGGAGAGAAAGTCGCGGAGACTGTCAGCTTTTCTTCTGCCTGCGCGGCTGCTGGGGCCCTTCCGCTTACAGGGATGGTGTGGAGGGGAGCACGGGGCCCGGGGAGAAGGCAGGGCTGCAGACGCCAGCTCGGGAGTTCCTGACAACACGAGCCACTGTAGTGAAAGCCGTAAAGGCCAACCTGTGGGACACAGCCACGCACGAGGTTTTCTTCTCCGTGTTTAAATGCATTCGTCATCAATCCCAACCGTGGTTCTATGATGGAGGAACTATTCCCGTCCGCATTCTGGAGATCAGGGGGTAGAAACTCAGAGATCAAGGGCCCCAGAAGGCAGGCGAGGTGAGCCCCCCTGGTCTCTACACAAAGGCTTGGTCGACTCGGACAGATAACCTTCAGGGACGGGCTGGAGCCGACAGACGTCCTAGCACAACCTTTGACCGTTCGCTCACACACTGTCTCACCGGGCAACACGCCCACCTAGAAAGGCTCCTTTTTCTCCCCGATCCCCTCTGGTGGGAGAGTCTCGCCCGACGGCACACTTGGTGCCCAGTCATGCCGCGGGTCCGGGAGGCAGTGCCTTGTTATTATGCCGTGGGGGAGCTGCCCCAGGGTCTTGCCCGAGGGGGTGACATCCCCTCTCTGCAGTGGGCACCGTGTGGTTTGCAAGGGCCGTGCTCCCCAGGGCCTCCGGCGCACACAGTCGTGAGGACACCGGCAGAGGCCGGTCTCCTAGGGGCTGCCTCACCCGCCACCAGCCTGTCCCTGACCAGCGTCCGGGGCTCACTGGAGTCCCCAGCGGGGGGGCCTCCCTGTCCAAATCAGAGTAATCGGAAACAACCCATTTGATGACAGCCTGTGTCCAGCCTATCAGAAAACCGCAAGCTCGGGAAATGTGTCTTCCAGCAGACGTGTAAGGAAAAGTGTGCGGACCCTCGGGCCGGGCTGTCCCCACACAGCATCTCTGCCTTTCACACCCCGCTGTCCGTCAGCCACCAGGGGCCACTGGCAGCGAGCCTCGAGTCCTACCGCCCAGACGGGTGACCTGGCGGCGGCTGGGTGTCCCGGGAAGGACCGACGTGGACAGACAAGGGGAGGTAGGAAGGTGGGTGGTGGCAGCCCCGGGGCAGGGCCGTGGGGCGCAGGCACCCGTGGCAGGTGCGCAGGGAGAGGAGGACGGCAGGCTCTCTCGAGGCTCCCCTGGATCAGAGGCTCCGAAGGCCCTGCCCACGCCCCCTGTGCCCAGTGACCCCGGACGGGGCTCATCAGCGGGCCTCCAACCAGCTGGTGCTCCGTTCTGGAGCGGCCCAGAGCAGCCTCCCAAGGTGGGATGGGGCAAACCAGGTGCGAGCCCCGTGGGCCCGTCTGTGTTTGGGGAGGGGTCGGTGTCCTGCGGTCCCTCCAATCCACTTCGGTAAAGAATTGCTTTTGAACAAAATGGCTTTTTCCGGGTCGCCTGGGTGACTCAGTCGGTGAAGCGTCTGCCCTCGGCTCAGGTCACCATCTCGGGGTCCTGGGATCGGACCCCGAGTCCAGTCAGGGTCCGTGCTCAGCAGGGAGTCGGCTCCCCGCCTCCCTCTGCCCCTCCCCCAACCCGTGTGCGGCCGGCTCTCGCTCCCTCAAATAAGTGAACAAAATCTTAGAAAGCTGGTTTCCGGAGTTCAGCACGAGTGCTCGCCCGGGAGCCCCTGCAGAGCAACGAGGGCCTGTCTCCGGGAGCATCGGGCTGGTCCTTGCTGGCTGCGTGGGTACGGATGGCCGTTCCCTGAACGGGTTCTCGACCTGTGCCGCCGCCTCTTCTCCGGGCTGATTCTGGCTGAGGAAGGGGCTGGGCGAGGCAGCGGACCCCTCCCCGCGCCTGCCAGGCCCTGGCTACACATCGTGGCCGCTGGCCCACCGGCCCGCTCCCAACCAGGAAGTTCCCTCCCTCGGCCTCGGACCTGGGGGCACCACCCCGCGCCCTGGCAGACACAGTGCCGCCCGCCCCCCAGCAGCGGCCAGAAGACCCTGCCCACGGCTGCCACCCCTGACCCTGTGACTGCCAGCCTGTCGGGGGAGGAGGGAGCTCTGACCTCCTTCGGTCCGCACTTCTCCCAGCACGGGAGACTCAGGATTCTTTCTGTTACTGACCGGGGGCCGCTTTTTTTTTTTTTTTCTTTTCAGCGTAACAGTATTCATTGTTTTTGCACCACACCCAGTGCTCCATGCAATCCGTGCCCTCCACAATACCCACCACCTGGTTCCCCCAACCTCCCACCCCCACCCCTTCATAACCCTCAGATTGTTTTTCAGAGTCCATAGTTTCTCATGGCATAATACTCCATAGTGTATATGGACCACATCTTCCTTATCCATTCGTCCGTTGAAGGGCATCTTGGTTCTTTCCACCGTTTGGCGACTGTGGCCATTGCCGCTATAAACATTGGGGTACAGATGGCCCTTCTTTTCACTACATCTGTATCTTTGGGGTAAATACCCAGTAGTGCAATGGCAGGGTCATAGGGAAGCTCTATTTTTAATTTCTTGAGGAATCTCCACACTGTTCTCCAAAGAGGCTACACCAACTTGCATTCCCACCAACAGTGTAAGAGGGTTCCCCTTTCTCCACATCCCCTCCAACACACGTTGTTTCCTGTCTTGCTAATTTTGGCCATTCTAACTGGTGTAAGGTGGTATCTCAATGTGGTTTTGATTTGAATCTCCCTGATGGCTAGTGATGATGGACATTTTCTCATGTGTCTGTTAGCCATTTGTATGTCTTCATTGGAGAAGTGTCTGTTCATGTCTTCTGCCCATTTCTTGATATGATTATCTGTTTTGTGTGTGTTGAGTTTGAGGAGTTCTTTATAGATCCTGGATATCAACCTTTTGTCTGTGCTGTCATTTGCAAATATCTTCTCCCATTCCGTGGGTTGCCTCTTTGTTTTGTTGACTGTTTCCTTTGCTGTGCAGAAGCTTTTGATCTTGATGAAGTCCCAAAAGTTCATTTTCGCTTTTGTTTCCTTTGCCTTTGGAGACATCTTTTTACACCATGTGTGTGAGCTGCTCACATCCTCCCCAACCCCCACCTGGTCTTCCCGTGTTTGAGCTCATTTCCCTCAACTCAGAAGGGACGTTTTGCACACAGGATGCTGGCACATATCCTGGCAGCTCCGCCAGCGGGAACGCTCCCCCAGCTGAGCCGCAGCGGCTGCTTTGTTGGTGGGTTTGCCCAGCAGCGAAAGCATTTGCTGATATAGTCAGACTTCTGTGTCGTCTTCCTTCGCGGCCTCTGGTTCTGCCTCAGGCTGGAACACCCCTCCCCACCCAGGGTGCAAAGAGGCCCCATCGTGTTTCGTGGGTTCCTGTGGCTTCGTTTCTGGTTCCCTGTCTAATCTGCTTGGAGCGGATCCAAGGTCATCTCCATCCACAGGGCCACTGGGGTCCCCTAGCGCTGCTTACTGAGAACCCCATGGTTCCCGAGGCCTCCCCGTCCCAGATGGGCCTCCCGCAGCAACCAGCGCCCCCAGGTCTGCACCAGCCGCCAAGCCGCACCACCTCCGCTGCTCACGGAGGGCTTGGGAGGCTGTCAAGACGTCCCCACGATGGCTACTCCCATCCCTCCTCCATGTTTCTCTTCTGTGAGAACTTTGTCGCCAGCTCGTCGGACGGCATGGAATGGCTTCTTGGGGTCTTTGCGGGGGACCCTCCGAAACTGTGGGCTCATTTAGGAAGCACGGAACTCTGTGCAAGGCCGGGCACCTCCCCCGTGTGCAAGCCCTGGGCCTCCTGGGAGGCGCGGACTCCCCTGCCTAGGCTTTGCTGCGGCGTTCCCGCTGTGGTCCCCAGGGTCCTTCTAAGGGTTGACGCCAATTTTGCAACTTGGGATGCCAGCACTTAAAATCTCCGGCAAGATGCGAAGCAGGTCCTCAGACAACAGTCCGGACTTGTCCTCTTTCCAGAGGGTCCTTCAGTGGCTTTCCGTGGGGCAGGCGCAGAGCCGATGCACTTGCCCAGGCGGGTCCCGAGGTTGTCCCACATGTGGGTGGTACCACAGGTTGTGTCACTGTCTTCCCCTGGGAACGGCAGTGACGAGACTGCAGGCTCTGTGGCAGGCGCCCTGATGCCATGGGCAGGGAAGGCCTAGGAGGACCGGCCTGTCGGGACTCAGGGCCACCGGCTTCCCCTGTGCCTGCACGCCTGAGGAAACGGGGTTCTGCCTGCTTCTCCCCTTCTCGCGGTCACGCACACTGTCGAACTTGGCAGTGAGGGAAGCCGGCCCCGGGCACCTGCTCTCTGCTTCCCTCCTCCTTCCTCACTTCCAGAGAGTCCCAGAGGGCACGCTGGGACAGCGCATCTGGTCCACACCCCGGTCTGCTTTCTGTGCTACAGGGAGAGCGCAGAGCAGTGGGCTGTGAGATCCGGGTCCTCTTGGAGGGCTCCTCTTCGGTCAAGATGGACGTCCCTCCTTTTCTGTCCCAAGCCCCTGACATGGACACCTGTGCTGTAGATGCTATCTGTATCGTCCGCGTGGGGCCGTGATCCGTCCTTTCCCTTCTGTCGGGAGCCCACTCTCCGCGCGGGTCCTGATGCCGTCTGTTGCCTGCACGGCCACCGCAGAGCTGGAGGCCTCCCGGGAACTGAGGCCCAGCACACTTCTCTGGGACCACCGAGGGCTGTGCATTTTCTCTCATGTCTATCACCGCGTTCCCTGGCTTTGCCTGGTCCCCGAGGCTGCTGGGTGGTTTGTGTCCTGCCTGAATTCTGAATTCCTACTGGGGCATCCAGAGAAACCATAGGCAGGGGAGCACCGCTGTGCCGTGGCCACCGCTGAGCAGGGTCAGAGCACGCTGAGGGACGCGGGGACATCTGCCCTGCTGGTCAGCACGGGGTTTGGAGCCCTGTGCCCCTGGGTCGCGGCCTTCACCATCACAATGCGGAGGCCCTCTGCTGTCCCCAGAAACAGAGAAGCCCTCTTACGCTGGATTTGAAAGGCTCACGTCAAACCCCCCACACATGTGTGCACACACACGCATGTGCAGACACGCCCAGGCATCCCTACGCACGCGCACACGTCTGTGCACTGTCATGTGGGCCCCACAGTGTGGGGCTGGGATGCCAGGAGTGGGGCCTGCCGATACACCCGGAATGGCGGGCTGAGAGGCAGACCATGCTGGAGCACACATGGGCTTGGCGTGGCCCTTGCGGGAGCTGGGAGTCTACAGACACTCAGCCACGCAGGTAGAATGTGGCTTCCCGTTGGTGGCCAGACAGCTGGTGGCGGGCCAGCAGCCAGCGGACACCGAGGGGCGTAAGTGCAGGGATGGCTCCCGGCTGCCAGCCCTGGGGCACACTCTGAAAATGGGGCCGCAGGGGACAGGGACAGATGGAGGACGAAGACAGGTGCAGGGAAGGCGGGAGCATCGGCCGTGGGTGGGCTCAGGAGCACAGGGACCCCCGGCTTAGAAGGCAGATCCAGAGGAAGGTTGGTGCTACAGCAAGTGGGGAGCGAGCGCCTGCGCAGGAAAGAGAACCGGGGGGGGGGGGGCGCAGAGACGGACAGAGACTGAGACACTGAGAGACAGCGAGACAGACAGGGACAGGGACAGGCCGCCCCAGGGGACGCCCTGTAGCTGGATCATGGGGTCCGTAGGGGACAGTGGAGTCTGCGAACAAGGTCATGGAATCCAGGGACACCTCGTTCACCCGAAGAACGGACCAACGGTGGTGTGGGCACCACCAGGGGCACCTCTGGAGCCGTGGCTGGAGAGTCCTGCCCATGGTGCCTCCCCGTATGGACGCTGCATGTACCCTCACGTCCCAGCGGATGGCATGTCTGCACCAGAGCCACGTGTCCCCACAGGTCACCCTGGGCACCGCTCGGACAATGCATGTGCCCAAGGGTCGCCACCAGAGGGCGCCACTGACCTCCAGGGAAGGGGTGGTGGGGCAGGCACACCCAGGGACTGGGGAGTCTCCCCCCTTCACTATCTTCCCAACCGCAGGTCCCCCAAGGCTGGGGTGGAGAGAAGCCACTGCGGCAGGGGCGGGGAGCAGCGTGGCAGGTGGGGCCCCGAGAGCTGTGGAGCCCGGGGTGCCGAGCCTCGGGGTGCTGAGCCCAGCCTCCGGGGAGCCACCGGCGGTGCGTCCCTGGGGCCGCAGAGAGGGAGCTAGAGGTCCTAGTGGGCCCCATGCCGCTGGGCCCCCTGCCTGCAGCAGATCCCTTGCTCCTGCCTTGCCTGCTCCCGTGGACGCTCCTCGGCTGGAGGAAGGTGCTTTCCGGAAGAGCGGCTGCTCCATGTTTTAATCCGCGTCACTAACCCTTCTCCAGCTCTTTCTGCGGCCCTCGGCTGCCTGCAGGGGAGGGGGGACACTCGGGCTGTATCTGGGGCGTCCCCGCGCACCCCGCGCACGCAGGCAGCCCCCCGTGGGGTCACCGCCTGGTGACCGGGACGTGCTGAGTTTTGAGTATTTGCTGCCTTTGTCTCTGGTCCACCTTGTTTCACTGAGAGCTTAGGGACGCTCCTTCCTAGCAGGGCTGTTTCTCGGGGCTGGCTCGCCCCTGGCAGTCAGCCGTCCGCTCCGCAAGCCTGCGGGAGCTCGGGCCAGCCGGGTGGCCTCGCAGCCGGACAAAGCGGCCAGAGGGTCAGCTCCCCCGGGCCGCGCATGAGGACGTGACTCAGGAACAACGGGGTGCTCGGCTGGCTCAGTCCAAGGGCATGTGACTCCTCATCTCGGGGCCTCCGCTGGGCCTGCATGGACGTCGCGGGTGGAGATCGCTTAGATAAGTGAACAAAAACACCAAACGATGAAGACCTGGGCTTTGTTCCCGCAGCACCTCGCAGTTCTGTCCCCCGAGGTCTTATTGGTTCAAACTTGCACCAAACATCTCTGACTTGGTTAACGCTTTGGAAACTAATACCCAGGGCTCTGGGAGAGCAGCTCCTTGGAGGAATTCGGGATTTGGCAGGTTCTCCGAAAAGGCCATTCCTGACCTGCTGACGCCATCCCCCTCCTGGGCAGCCGACTTCCTGCATCTGCCTGGGCACACCTGCCGTGGAGCCTCGTCTTGCGGACGCCCCTGCACAGACTCACCAACTCACCCCCTGGCTCTTTGTGTGTGCTCTTGGTGAGGGGCTCGGCTCCCCTGAGCTCGGTTCCCCCGTCTGCCTGAGCCCAGGTCCCAGGGAGCCGTTAAAGCTTCCTGGGAGTGTGAGCGGAGCCCTAACACAGGAGGGGACGTGGAGCCGGTCTTGATGGCGGAAGAGGAGTTTTCTTTTTTTTTTTTTTTAAAGATTTTATTTATTTATTTATTTGACAGAGAGAGATCATAAGTAGGCAGAGAGGCAGGCAGAGAGAGGACGAAGCAGGCTCCCCGCTGAGCAGAGAGCCCGATGCGGGGCTCGATCCCAGGACCCTGAGATCATGACCTGAGCCGAAGGCAGAGGCTTTAACCCACTGAGCCACCCAGGCGCCCCGGAAGAGGAGTTTTCTATGCAGTGGGTGGTGTCGAGGGACTTGTAGGCGGAGAAGCAGGTGGACGAACGCGGGAGCACCCGCCGCGTGGCGCCCTCAGCGTGGAGGCCTCACCTGCAGATCTTCTCGTCCGGCTTTCTTCTGCACTGGCTAATGTCCTCTGAACAAAGCCGTCACCTAGTGCGCGGCTGGTTTCCTGAGTCCTGTGGGCCGCTCCAGCAAGTTAACTGAATCCAAGGGGAGCTGTGGGAACCCTCCGATTTGTAGCCAGTGGGTCAGAAGCACAGGGACGGCCTAGACCGGCGTCTGCAGTGGGGCCGTCTTGGGGGACCCGGCCTTACCCATGGGGCCTGACGTTGTCTCCAAAGACTCCGGTCAGAGTGGAATTAACCCTGTAGGACACCCCACTAGTACCCGGGAAGTGTGTGGGGCCGTGGGGAAAACCAAGAAGCACGGAGACACATCCACGCGAAAGTGGAGACACTTGCCATGTCCACGGTGACATCATTCATAAAGACAGCACTTGGGAACAATGAGCAAGCGAGATGTCGTCTCTAGCCGTGGAGAGCGGTTCATCCAGTGGGAAAAATGAGGCGGGGATGAAAACGGGAGCTCGGAGCCCCTGGCTCATCCCCGCTCATGGCAGGGAAAAGGTAGAAACAGCCCGGTGTCCGTGGCTGTGGCCATGGCCGTAGACCACGTGGTCTGTCTGCACAGGGACGAGCCCTCAGCGTGAACAAGGGGACATGCTGACTCTGGCTGCAGCGGGGATGGCCCTGAGGTTGAGATATTACCAAGAAGAAAATGTCCGAATGAGGCAAATCTAGAGAGACAAAAGGGATTTGAGGTTGTGGGGGCTGGGCGGGGGGTTGGTGAGGGTGAAGGGGGCGCGGGCTTTTTGGGGGGTTAGGAGCCTCCTAAAGTTGGAGGGGGGGTGGGCGCACGATTCTGACGCCCTGACTGCCATGGAGTTGCACGGAGTGAAAGGGTGGCTTGTAGGGTGTGCGACCCAGGGAGGGGGAGGGGCAGGGAAGGAGCCCAGGCTGTGTGTGGCGGGCGGGGGGACAAGCAGGACTGGGACGACCCAGAGCAGGACAGGCAGGTGGGGGTGGTGGACGTGGAGGACGTGGAACAGAGGGGACTGCAAAGAGGGGACCCCCAGAATCCGTCCTTGTCTCCTTCCAACACCAGACCCACAACCCACTGGCCAGGACCACGTTTCCCAGCCACCAAGTTCTGCACCACATGTGGGTCACGTCCTGCACCCTCGGAAAGCAGCCCAGTCTCCTCTATGGGACAGAAGCAGTGCAGGCGGCAGGCACGGAGCCGGGCAGGCGGTGGCACAGCGGGGCACGCGGCCTGCTGCAGGCGGTCGCGGAGCACTAAGGCAGGGAGGCCCTCACCGGCTGCGGGGGCGGGGGGCCAGCTGCCCAGCCTCACCTGTGCCCGGGCTGCACCGACGCGGGGACACAAGCCAGCACGTTCTAGGCGCCCGGACAGTATGGGGTGTGCGGCCGCTTCCTTCTGCCTCCCCCGCTGGGCGGACAGCGAGCCAGAGAGGGTGGGCCACCCCCTCACGTGCTCGGGGTCCCCAGAGCCAGGAGGGCCCTCCAGGCCCACTCCGGCTCAGACGTGCTTCTCCGGGCCTGGCAGCGTTCACCGCAGAAAATCGTAACTGCGCTCGCTTTAGAGGTCGCGTTTGTCGTTCCCCACCTTGTGGCCTTTGCTGATCCATGATGTGGCCGGCGTGTGTCCAGCCTCCCGTGACTACCGGGACCCAGGGGGCCGGCTCACTGGAGACTGACCTCCCCTCGCTGTCCCGAGAACAGGGCCCCCCCGCCCCGACCCCGGCCACCGCAGCCTCCACCTCATCCCCGGCCCAGGCACAGCCGCTCCTGGAAGACACGGGGCAGCCTTAGAGCCAGACGCGGCGGGGATCCCAGGCTCTCAGCCCCGGGGCCGGAAACCACCAGGACGAACACACTCGGGTTCCAGGGCACCAGGCCGCCCGTGTGCAAGAACGGAGGGCACGGCGAGCGGACAGAAGGCAGTCCTAAGAAAAAGGGAAGGAGACACCAGAGAGCGGCGCCACTGGGACAGAAACGAAGACCGTCTTCGGTGGGAGCATCGGCAGATCGGACGCGGCCGACGGAGTCTCGGAGCTGGGGGGCCCCCGAAGAGAAACCCCCTAACGGCACAGCAGACGGGCTGCCTTCGCAGAGACAGAACAGAACCCAGCAGAATGGCCAGGGACCGCGGGATGACCAACTCGTGGGTCAAGGGGGACACCATCTTGTCTATGAGCAAATACTGGTTCTTTCACTTGGGGATGCCCCTTGTTTCTTTTCCTTGACCGACTGGCCTGGACTCAGCCCTGCACAAGGTTGGATAGATGCGGCGAGAGCAGGCACCCTCGCCTGGCTCCTGGGCCGGCCCGATGCCCACCGTGCACACCTCACAGACGTCCTTCACTGTGAGCACGCCCCTTCTACGCCTGTCTTGCGAAAAGTTGACATCCAGGAGGGATCTGGGGGGCTGTCCAGGAGGGATCTGGGGGGCTGCCCAGGAGGGATCTGGGGGGCTGCCCATGCCTTTCCCGACTCCAGGTGATCGTCCGGCTCTTCTTCTGTTACTGTGGGAAGTCACACGATAGGATGATTTCCAGGCGTTCACTCGCCCTTGCGTTCCGGAGAAGGCTGCCATGTTATCGCGACGGGCGGTCCCTTCCGCATGCGGACGGGCTCAGCTGGCTAAAAACCGTGTGACGATCTTGGTCACGAGGAAAGCTGGTTTGGAGTTTTCCCGCAACGTCTGCATCTGGCTTTGCGGCGAGTGTGGTGCTGGCCTCACAGACTGAGCTAGGGAGAGCCTCCTCGTCTCTTCTCCAGAGAGTCTGGGTAGAAATGAGGTTGCTTCCTTCTCATGTGCTTGTAGAATTCACCAGCGAAGCCACCGGAAAGGCTTTTAACTTCTTTAATAAAGAACTACTTGGGGGATGCCTGGGTGGCCGGATCCGCCGAGCACCTGACTCATGATTTCCGCTCAGCTCGCGGTCTCGTGGTCGTGGGATCGAGCCCCGCATTGGGCTCTGCGCTTGGCTCGGAGTCTGCTGGAGACGCTCTCTCCCTCTCACGCTCTCTCTCCCAAATAAATAAATAAAATCTTTTTTTTTTAAGGAACAATTTGGGTTCTCTATTTCTTTTTGAGGGAGCTCTGGTGATTTTTGTCTTCTAGGGATTTTTCATTCTCTTCCACTGAAATTCAGTGCGGTCACCTACAGCGCCCGCTCACTGTCCTTCCTCTGAGTCGCTGCATATTTGACAGATGAGGTCGTGTTGTCTCCGGCGGACGACCCAGTGACCTGGCATTCACAGACATACCACGTGGTCACCACAGTAGGTCCCACTGCCACCTGTCACCTCACAGGTTAGCGTGTCACTGCTTCCTGTGCCGTGCATTACGTCCCCGCCCCCGGTGCCCACCAGACTGATCTCTGCGTCAGGGAGCCCGTTTCTGTTTTGTTCTGTTTGTTCTTTGTTTCGTCCCTTAAATTCCGCACGAGAGAGATCATATGATATTTGTCTTTCTCTGACTGACTTCACTCAGCGCTGTAGCCTCTAGGTCCACCCAAGTTGTCGCAGATGGCAAGATCTCACTCATTTTCTGGGGCGGAATAATGTTGCATTGCGTGTGTACCACGTCTTCTTCACACACTCACCTACCGGTCGACACGTGAGGTGCTTCCGTATCTCGGCTACTGTCAACAATGCCGCAGTGAGCACGGGGGGCAGGGACCTCTTTGAGTTAGCGTTTCATTTCTTGCATAAGAACCCAGTCGTGGGGGGCACCTGGGTGGCTCAGAGGGTTAAGCCTCTGCCTTCGGCTCAGGTTATGATCCCAGGGTCCTGGGCTCTCTGCTCAACGGGAGCCACTTCTTTCTCTCCCTCTGCCTGTCATTTCCTCTGTGCTCTCTCTCTCTCTCTCTCTCTCTGGCAAATAAATAAATAAAATCTTTAAAAAAAAAAAAAAGAACCCAGTCGTGGAATTGCTGGGTCACATGCTTTCCCTGTTTATTTTTTGAGGACACTCCGTACCGCTTTCCAGCGAGGCTACACCAGTCTGCACCCTTACCAACTGTGCACGAAGGTTCCCTCATCCCCGCCAACACGTGTGACCGCTCTTTGCTTTTAGCAGTTCTGACTGGAGCGCAGCAGCGTCTCGTCATGTCGATCTGGATTTCCCTGATGATGCGTGGTGTGGGGCGTCTCTCCATGTGTCTGTCGACATGTCTTCTTTGGGAAAGTGTCCGCTTGGGTCTTCTGCCCATTTTTCAGTTGGGTTGTTTGCTTTGGTGTTGAGTTGTATGAATTCTTTCAACATTAAACAGTGACCCCCTTGTCAGAGACGTCATTCGCAAACATCCTCTCCCATCCCGTGGGCTGCCCTCTTGTTCTGTCGATGGCTTCTCCGGCTTCAGGTAGCCTCACCTGAGGAGACGTGTCCAGACGTGCATTGCTAGGACTGAGGTCCCAGCGTTTACTTCATCCATTGTGGATTTCTGCGCGTGTGGTGTGAGGAAGGGGACCAGTCTCACTCTTCCTCGCGGCGCTGTCCGTGTCCCCAGCACTGTGCGTGGAAGAGACTGTCCTCTCCCCATCGGGTGTGCTTGCCTTCCGGTTGCAGGCAAATGGACCCTGTATGCGCGGGCTTATTCCTGGGCTCTCGGTTCTGCACTGTTGGCCTCTGTGTCTGGTTTTGTGCCGGCACCGCAGTGTGGGGAGGACTACAGATTTCTGGTGAACTTTGCTCCTTCTCAAGACTGCACTGGCCCCTCACCACTCCTTTACCATCTGTAGAATTTGAAGCGACGCCAACTTTCTCATTCCTGGTATTGGCAATGTGTTTTCTCCCTCTTTTTCCTGATCAGCGGGACCAGAGGCTTATCAATTCTATTGTCTTCCAAAAAAAAAAAGAAGAAGAAGAAGAAGAAGAGCTTTTGTTCTTACTGATTTTTCCTGTGGTCTATTTTCTGTGTCATTGATGTATTCAATGACACTTATTTTCTCTTTGTTTTCTGTTCACTTAGGAGGTACTTACTTTGCTCTTGTTTTTCTCGTGTCTCAAGGTAAATGCTGAGGTCAGTGACTTCAGACCTTCCTTCCTTTCTAATGTAGACATGGATTTCCCCTACATGCCGTGTTAGCTGCCCCGGAAAACCCCCCTGGGCCGAGTTTTTTAATCTTCGCCCAGATCAAAACACTAATTTTCCTCTTAATTTCTTCTTGACACGTGGGCTAGCTATTTGGTTTCCAAATAATGGGGGGATTTTCTATATATACCTTTATTGATGCCTAATGTAATTCTGTTTTGGCCAGGCAATGTAATTTGTATGGTTTGAATCTTTTAGACTGTTTTCTGGCCCCCGAGATGGTCTGTATTGGTAAATGTTCAGTGTGTGCGTAAGAATGTGTATTTAACTGTTACGTGAGTTTTCTGTGTCGATCAGATTAGTTGTTTGGCAGCGTTGTTCGGGTTGTGTGTGCCCTTACCGTGTCCCCATCTGTCCTGCCGCACATCGAGGGGAGGGTTATAACTGGACATGTAAACTTACAGAACTTTTACGTCCCCTTGATTTCTTTATCCCTTTAGCATTTTAAAGCGAACAGCATTATCCTTGGTGCTGTTAAGGCAGACCCTGCCCGGTGGTCCACTCAGGGTCCCATCGGTCATGTGAATTTCTCTCTGACTGGTGGGAAGAGGAACTGGTCCAGACCCTGGGTGGGCTGCTGGCATCACTCTGTAATTCTTACAAGCCGTTCTTTCCCCAGCCGTGGGCAGCTTATCCCATGTGTTTGCTGATGTGTCCTCAGCGGGAGACCGCAGGGCACACGTTGCAGACGCCGTAGCTCTTTCTCTGGGCAGTTCCCCTCCCTGTACCCGACGCTGCCGGGGCTGAGTCTCCTGGCTCAGGGAGCCCACGGGTCCTCCCTGCCCAGCGGCCCTGAAACCCTCTGCAGGCGGCCAGCAGGGGCGGTCCTCGGCTCACCTCTGGTCTCCCGTGTCACGGGAATGCTGCCTTGGCCGCCTGATGGGAGGGTCCCGAAAGCTGCTGCCTAAAATACTTGTGCGGACTTAAAGATGCGTGTGATCGTTCTGTGGACACCCACTCTGTGGCCCTGCCCGTCGCCCAGCATTCTCGGTGTAGACCCATCACGTCTGGTTTTTGTGCACTTCTGGAGGTGGGCCATGAGGCCGCCCACTTCCACCGCACAAACAACCTGCAGCGAACAGCCTGAACGCATTCCCTTGTGCATCTGTGTGCGTGCTTCCCGAACGGGTCCCCGGGGACAGCTCAGCAGCACAGCTCACCCTGTGTGGCAGCGCCGCTTTTCCGGAGCGCATCCTGCCGTCTCTCTTCCCACCAGCGCCCCGGAGCTTCCCAGCACAGTCCTCCGCGGGGCCTCTGGCCCTTCCTCCCGAATTTTTACTCTTCTGGTGAATGTCAAGTGGTGTCTCACGGTCGTATTATCTCCCTTATTATTAGTGAGCTTGGGCGCATCTCCGTACACCTGTTAAAGCTGTGAATCGCCAGCTCACAACACCCATTCCTTTACCTGCCTGGTCTCTTTCTCGTGTTACGGGAGTTTTGTGACTCGTGGGAAGTGTTTGTATCCTGTCGGCACTAGTCACTGTTGGAGGTGGACAGCACAAACATGTGTGTCCTTCAGTCATAACCTCATCTGTGACACGGGGGAGGAGAGCGTGCTGTCCGTGGGACGGACGGGCAAACTCATGAGATGACACGCATCAAGTGTGTGGTCGATGCCTGGCACAGACTGAGCACTCCAAATGTTATTTTAACATTATTATTTCTCAAGAATCCCACCCAACACCCCCAGAAAGCCTGTCTGGGGCTCCTGGACACATTAGGGGACCCCACAAATATTGAGACCCATGTGTGCCATTGAAACCTGGACACAGAAAGGCCAGGGAGGGTGGGACTCCCATGACAATGTGGAAATGGCCTGGGAGCAGTGACCCGACGGGCAACGACACCACTCAGGGGACATACAGGGCCGAGGCTCCGAATGTCGGCATTGGGTCTGTGAGACAGCGTGAGCCGTCAGTCGGGGGAACCAGTGTTTGTGCTCTCTTCACAGCCCTTGCTCTCCATGGAAATACAGTTGGCCTCTAATTCGGCCAAAGGCGTGTTCTCGGCCCCACTCTATGGCCTCCCCGCTCTGCTCATGAAGGGCCCGTGATGACGGCTCATTATTCCATCTAATATCCCACTCTGGGTTTGAAAACCCCCTCTCTGGCCCGCCTCCCTCTCCTTTTTTTCACCTGCCGGCTCCCTGCGCCCTTCCTTCTCAGGGACATATGGTCCCTGCCCCGATTCAGCCTGCTTGGCCTGCTGAACACCTTGCTGTCATGTGGGGTTTGCTACAAGCTCCCCGCCCATTGTAAGGGCCACCTCCCAACTCCCGCTCACGTCTTTCCAGAAGGATCAGAGCAGAGTGACAGCTCATCCCCTTGTTACTCTTTCTGAACGTCACACAGACGTGGGATCCATCAAGCATGTATTGGATCAATTCCACCCAGCCAGGAAGTCTCTCTCGTCTGGCACGAAACAAGGGTCCAGTTTAAATTTCTCCCCACATACAGCCGACTGTGTCAGCACACTTATTAAACAACATTTTCCTTTCCTAACTGCTCAGCTAGGCCAGCACCTTGTTAGTCATTCCCATACTCCACCCCACTGGTGAATGTCTACCCCCGCATCCGCACTGGAACCTTGATCGCTGGTTTTACAGTGTTTTCACATCTCCCAGGACAGTTCCTCTCCATCTCTGCCTCCTTCTCTTCCTTCTTCTAGAATGTTCCAGCTGTTACTCAGCCTTTGTTCTTCCATATACATTTAGAATCAGTTTGTTGAACTTCTTTTAAAAAGCCCATCTAGGGTTTTAAGTCTTTTTTTTTTTTTAAGATTATTTATTTATTTGACAAAGAGAGACATCGAGACAGGGAACACAAGCAGGGGCAGAGGGAGAGGGAGAAGTGGGCTTCCTGCTGAGCAGGAAGAGGGACGCAGGGCTCAGTCCCAGGACCCTGAGATCATGACCCGAGCTGAAGGCAGATGCTTACCTGACAGCCCTCCAGGTATGCCCCCTTCTGAAGTTTTAATGAAAATTTCTTTTGAGGGGCAATTTGGGGAACAATTGTCGTGTTTCTGAGGCTGAGTGTTCCTATCCATGAACATGGTACACAGTTCTCTATGGACTCAAGGACTCTTTAGCATCTGTCAATAAAGTTTCATAATTTTTCCTTAACTACCTCTAGAAGGTTTCGCTTCCGTGTCTTTTCTGTTCTACAGAATTGCGACCGTGGTGAGCGTGTTCGGATGCGCATCGGCTGGTCTGCACCTGCTCCAGGAGCACTGTCCCCTTCCTCCGGTGGTGTCTGTGCTCCAGGAAGGAGACTTCCGCAAACCGGGGGCCTGGCTGGGTTAAGGGGAGACACCTGGAGATGAACGTGTTGGGGGTGGGTGGGAGTATTTACTTCCCCAGGCCTGGGGTTCGGGGTTCATTCCTCTAGACAGGCTGCGCCTTCTGCTGACGGAGCCTCTTCCCTGCTCCCTCGCTTAACGGTCCCCCGCGTAACCGTCCATTTCCTAAACTCCGTTGTCTCTGTGCGCTGCCGTCTGCTTCCTGCCGGGACCCTGACCCATACAGTAACCGCCACCAGAAGTGGCCCCAGAAAGCGGGCTCTCGAAGCGGGGCTCCAGGACCGAGCTGCTCATCTGTGCGGCGAGCTGGTGGACACACTCCTGGCGGGGTGGGGGGGATCTCAGCGCTACAGCTGTGTCCTGCACCGGCGCCCCGAGCCTCGGCCTCGCGCCAGGGCGCCGCGGCCCGAAGGCAAGCGGAGGGCAAACAGACGGGTAGTCGGGGGGCGGGGACTCCCGGGTGCTCCGGCAAACACGGGGACCGACGACACGGGGCGGGCTGGCCACTCGCGACAGCCCGGGGGCCGGGCCCGGAGGGCGGACGCAAGTGCGGCGTGCGGGCCCCCAGCCTCCGCAGGCAGGACGACGAACGAGCACGGCCGCGGAGGGTTGCCCTTCTGCGGGCGAGCGCGAAAGCGGGTTCTGCTCTGACCGGGCGCTGCCGGCGGCCCACACGGTTCTGAGACCCGGAGGCCGGAGCTGCAGCCTCTGAGCCCCGCAGCGGGCTTGGGCTCGGGCTCGGGCTCGGGCCTCCGAGCCTCAGGGCCTCCGGGCGGGAGCGGAGTGTGGAGGGTCCCGGAGGGTGGGGGGGCGCCTCCCGTCGTGGCCCGGGGGTGGGAGACCCGGGGGTATGGGTGGGGACGCCGCCCGTCAAGGCCCGGGCGGACCCCGGAAGGGAGGGGACCTAGGGGGTGGAGGGACGCCGGGGCCGTCCGTCCTGGCGGCGGAGGCGCTCGTGCTAAGACGGTCCGCGCCGCCGCCGCCCCGACGGCCGGACTGCAGCGCTCACACATGCGCGCGTGAGGGCTCCCGCACTCCCAGGATCTGGGGCAGCTGCAGGGCTACGCCGTCGCTTTGCCTCCGAGGTGGGGAACCCTGTGGTCGCCCGCCCTGCTCCGCAGCAGCAGCACCTCGAGGGGGTTGGGGGCGGGGAAGGGGGGCGGGCCCACACGGCCACGTGACCGGCTCGGGCCCGCCACTGCGGGCATGCGCACACGGCCAGCTCGGGAGGCATTTCGCGGGGCCGCAACCCGGGGAGAGCGACTGCGCAGGCGCATGCTGGGGCGCGCGTGCGGGGGGCGCGGGGGGGGGGGGGGGGCAGGGCGGACTTGGCGCCTGCGCAGTGAGCGACGCGGGAGGCGGGGCCAGCCGTCAGCTGACCAAGGCGGCGGCGGCTTCGTTAGGACCGGCAGTTGGCGTCGCAGGCTCCGGCGCCGAGGGTCGCGGACGTGTCCGCTCCCGGTGGGCGAGGCGGGGGCACCATGGCGACCACAGTCAGCACGCAGCGCGGGCCGGTGAGGTTGCGGGCGGGGGCGGGCGGGCGTGGGCTCCGGAGCGTCCGGGGAGGGCCTGGCGACGGGCTCCGGGCGGGGCGGCGGGGCCTGCGGCGGCCGAGGAAGCCCGGCACCCTGCGTGGCTCCCCGCACCGGGGAGGGTCCCGCGGTCCCCGGCGGGACTCACGTGGGGCAGCCGCAGCGTGCGTCTGTGGAGGACCCGATCCGCAGGCGGCCGCCCTGGCTCTCCGGGCGGAGTAGGGCCCGCGGCCCCCGTCGGGCCCCTCGTCCCGCCGTCAGCCTCTTCGTTTGCCGACGAGAGCGCGGGAGCCGGCAGCCGGCGGGCTCCTGCGTGGTCCCCGCACTGTGCCATTGCAGGGGCGCGGCTCGGGTGGCTCGGGGCCGGGGGCCTCCCGCAGCCCGGACCGCACCCAGGGCGTCGGAGACCGGAGGTCCGCGGTAGCAGCCGCTCAGGACGCGCCGCAGGGCGGGCGGGCGCGTGCGGTGCTCGCCGGAGGGGACGGCCTTTCTGAGGCTGAGGGGAAGCCCCCGGCGTCGTCGGGAGCCCCCCGGGCACGGGGCGGTGGGGAGCTCGAGGGGGAGCAGGCCCCGCTGCCCGCGGGACGTGGCTGTGGAAGGGCCCCGCGGCCCGTGCGGAGAGCTCTGGACTCGTCCGCGGCTTCCAGCGCTCGGGCTTGCGGCGAGTCCAGGCGATGTCCCCGGCGGTGCCTCCTGTTCGTGCGACTGGCTGACCCCGGAGCGAGGGAGCCCGCCCAGCCGCTCCTTACTTGGTCCTCCCACACCGCGCGCCGGGGGCCGCGGGGCTGCACCGGAGGCGGGTCCCGCGCGTAGACGCGCACGAAGCCGGGCACGGCGTCTGCTGGGAAGGGAGGCTGCACGGGGGACACTCCGCCCTGTGGCAGCGCAGAGCCCCAGGCTGGGGAGCCAGTGTCTGCGCCTGCGGTCGCGCTGCCCGTCTATCCG
Organism: Enhydra lutris kenyoni; assembly: GCF_002288905.1. Taxonomy (NCBI): domain Eukaryota; kingdom Metazoa; phylum Chordata; class Mammalia; order Carnivora; family Mustelidae; genus Enhydra; species Enhydra lutris. The sequence goes on along the minus strand of NW_019154106.1, from coordinate 902,148 downwards.
ACGTGCGCCGCTCGTGCCCGTGCTGTGGCTTTACCTGTCCGCGTTGGTGCGCACGGTGGGTGCCCTCCATGACCTGCAGGTGCGCAGTAACGTCAGGGCTGGGCCGGAGCTGCTGGGGGCTCCGGGAAGGTGGCATCTGGGGCTGGGGTCTTGAGTGCCAGCGCAGGACACGTGATATGTTCCTCAGCCTGTTACGGGCTTGGTATTTGGGGCAGCGTGACACCGGGAGCACCGGGTGTGGTGCCCGCAGCCAGGGTTACTGTGCAGCGCGGGAGACACCCGGGAGCCGGGAGCTGTGCGTGCAGGGCTGTGGCTCTTTTTTTGTTTGGGTTTTTAAGATTTTATTTATTTGAGAGAGAGAGGAGCGTGTGAGCAGCGGAGCATCGAGGGGGAGGGACAAGCAGACTCTGCTGAGCGTGGAGTCCGACGTGGGGCTCGATGCCATGACCCCGGGATCGTGACCTGCGCTGGAACCAAGAGTCAGGTGCTCAACCGACGGAGCCACCCAGGTGCCCAGAGCTGTGGGTCTCGACTCCTGACTTAGATGTGGGGGTGGCCTGTCGGGGCTGTGGTCGAGGTGGGTAAGGTTCTTGGGGGGACCTGGCACCTAACCTGACACTTGGAGGAGGAGCCCAGCAGGCCCGTGGGGAGGGGCTGGGGGCCGTGAGGCGGGCGGGGGGGGGGGGCCTGTGCTAGTGCGAGCAGCAGGCCCGGCCGGGTGCTTTTTCAGATGAAAGGCCAGCAGCTGGACTGGGCGCTTGAGTTTCACCCGGTCTCTCCGGTGTTCGTCTCTAACAGAGCCCCCTGCCCGGCACCAGCCGCTTCAGCGCCCCCGCTCCCCCTGGGCCAAGTGGTCCTTGTGAGGACTGCGGCAGTTGTTCCAGTCTGGTGGGCCTTGTCCTTTAGCCGGGTGCCCCGACTGCACTGGGGGCCGGGTCCTGTGCGGGCAGAGGACAGGTGCTCGGCCATCCCAGCGGGTGGTGAGGGAGCACCGGGCAGCACTCAGGGGCTGGGTGGGGGCTGGGCGCTCTCTTGAGCGCGTGTGGCTGGGGATGGGGGGGCCATACCCCTGCGCATGGCACACAGGGCTCCACTGGGCTCCAGGGCGCCCATAGCCTGGACTCAGGTGCACGTGGGGCATCCTTTGTGTCCCACTCGCCACAGAGGAGTGACAGGCAGCGTCCTTGGGAGTGTGACAGAGGAGGGAGAGTCTGCCTGGCAGGGGATGGGGTGTTTCCTGCCTCCCTGCACAGAGAAGCCCGAGGGGCTGGCGGAGGTGGGCTGTGGTGGGCAGTGCCAGCTGCTCCCCTCGGTGGGGCTCAGGTGGTTCTTAGGCGTCTGTCCGTTGGGGCTGGTTCCTTCCCCGCGTCGCCGTGGGGCTGTGCCCAGGCCTGTCCTGTTGGCCTCGCTTTTCCCATGGCCGGTGTTCTTGCGGCGACCTCTGTGTTCTGCCGCAGCCCACAGCCTGTCAGAAGCGCCGGTCGGGCCCGGCCTTCCTCGTGGGAGCGCGGGGAGTTTGTGGGAGACAGGCTGCTTTAAACCTCGGTGGCGCCCGCCGGCTCGTGGGGACGGTGACCGAGGCTCCGTCGGAGGCAGCGAGAGCCTTTCCAGCCTCCCTCACAGACGCGTGGGGCGGCCCCCCGAACCCGGGCTGACCACGACCACCCGACCTCCTGCAGAGGTGCTGACGGGTGAGCGGGTTCAGGCCGAGCGCACCGCCCTCCTCCTCCTGATGCCTTTTCCCTCCCGCCCGAGCCAAGCTGGCCTGCGGGCGGCACGCGGCTGACCTGCGACTCCAGGCCCTCGTCAGCCTCGCGGACAGCGATCGCTTCTGCCGGGTGACGCGGTGACTGCGTCCTTGCGAGCCGGGAAACGTAAGCGGGTGGAGTTCCAGTAAGCCGTGAACATGGGTGTGACTTGCCGATGTCGTGGGGACTGCTGGGTCGGCGACTTCGGGCCGGCGCGGGGCGTGTCGGGTGTCTTGTGGCTGTTTGCGCTGACTGACCAGAGCGGTCTGCAGTGCCGGCCCCCAGTCCGCCGCCCGCTTGTCCTGAGACGTCGTGCAGGGAGGTCAGGACGCGCTCGGCTCCTGCCCGTCCGTTCCCAGGCCGCGGAGGCAGGACTCGGCTTTCCCTTCAGGCCTGCGCGTGGTGGTGAGCCCGTGGGCTCCTGCACGCACCCTGGCCGCGGGGGCCCCCCGCTTGCCCTGCCGGCGGCCCAGCCCTCCCCGCCACCGCAGAGCCGAGCCCCTCCCTCCGGCCTCGCGGAGCTGGGCGCGGGTGTGCCCGGGGTCGGCGCTGCCGTACCTCGCGTCCCATCTCCCGGGCCCTCTGGAAATGGCCATCCCCTGTGAGCCAGGTGACCGCAGCCTCTCCTTGCTCTGAGGCCACTGTCTGCACGTGGACCTCCTTCCAGCAGCTCCTCCTCCTCCTCTTTTCCTGTGTGTCCTCTCCCCCCGGGACCCTGGCTTTAGGTCTCCCGCGTGACAGTGACTCCCTGTCTCCTCCCAGCCTCCTTCCTGAGCAGCGGGGCCCTCCTTCCCGCGGACCCCACTGCAGTCTCCCCCAGTGTCAGGATGAGCCTGAGGGAGCCCCACCTTCTGAGCAGAGTGGGGCTCTCAGCCCGTGCCCCGCCCACACGCCTCTGCTGTCCCCAGGGCCCATCAGCTGTCACACCCTGCAGCACGCGCCCGGCTCTTCCGCCGCCCGGGCCCCTCCTGCAGGGCGTAGCGAGGATTCAGTCCCAGCCAGGCTGGGGGTCAGAGCCGCACCTTCATGGAGTCGCTTGGGAGATAGGACCCTGCTGAGCTGTGGCCTCAGTCTGGTGACACGTGTCCCCTTGCAGGGCCTTCAGCGCGACTGGCCCCTGGGATGCCGGGGAGGTTTGGGACTCCTGGCCCACCAGACACCGTCCTGCAGTGGGGGCGCCTCGTCTTGTGAGCTGGGACTTTACTGCCTGGCCCTTGGCCCCTCCACAGCTCAGGGCCCAAAGGGCTTCTCTTTGTCTCTGGTGTCACCCTTCTTTGTCCCTTTCAGCTGTGGTTCCAGTGTGAGTGATGTGGACCAAGGAGGCGTTTGTGTTGGGGTACGTCTTCGGACCACGGTGGGGGTTCTGGAGCCCTGAGTGCCAGTGTCCTCAGGGGTGATGCTGGCTCCAGAGGGTGGAGCAGGTTCTCAGACAAGCAGAGCCAGGGGACGGCCTCACAGCGGCTGGCGGCCTGCGCCGGGGCTGCTCCTCCTCGTGGCATCATCGTGCCTGTTGCCTTGGGTGTCGCGTGGCCGTCGACTTGGTGGGGGACACGGACACGGGAGCTCGCCTCGTGCCACTGTTGCCATGTTTGTCTCCGTGCCACAGGAGTTCACCCCGTCACCTTGTCAGGGGGCCAAAAAGAACATCCAGCAGGAGACTAAAAACTATTTTCGCATATCAAGCAAAAGTTAAAAGTTCATTAAAAATACTAAGAAAACTTTCCAGATGTTTTACTGGAAAAGTAACAGTTGAATGAATTTTTGAATTTGTGATTTTGTTGGTACAGTATTTATATAAATCGCTGATTTGTGTGTGTAATTTGACACATTATAATTTATAAATAAATGCATTCAAGGCTGTTCAACAAATATATACAAAACACTAATAGTTTTTCAGTTTTTTAAAAAGATTTTATTAATTTGACAGAGATCACAAGCAGGCAGAGAGGCAGGCAGAGAGAGGAGGAAGCAGGCTCCCCGCTGAGCAGAGAGCCCGATGCGGGGCTCGATCCCAGGACCCTGAGATCATGACCTGAGCCGAAGGCAGCGGCTTCAGCTGCTGAGCCCCCCAGGCGCCCCTCAGAAGCTTGCCGTGGCCGTGCGTAACTGAGGAGCGCTGTCTGTGCGCCGAGCCGAGTCGCTGTGCGGCGCGTGGGCCGACAGACGCTGCGGGGGGAGGAGAAACGGGGGAGCTGCTCCCCGTGGGGACAGTGATGACAGCCGGGCCCAGAGGGCCACCTGCCCCAGCCGGTGCGCGGCTGACGTCGCTTTGCAGTCCGTGTACCCCACTTGTAAGCGTGAGCCAGGTGACAGTTGACAGTGTCCCTCACGCGTCTCTGACCAGGATTCCTCGTTCTCTAGTCTTCGAGGCAGGATGAAGCGCGTGCTGCGCGTGACCGTTCGGGCCTTTCCTCCGTCATCATGGGGCAAAGTCGGTTTTGGGATTAGCCCTGAGCGTCTGCACGTGCGTGAGGCCGGCGCTCCCGACAACCTTCCCCGCTGGTCTCTCAAGCCGTCGGGCCTGTGTGGGCACCCGGGCTCGTCCACGGCGTGTGCTGCGTGGACGGACTCGTGCCGACTGCAGGTGTGGGCGTCCGCTCGCGTGGACGGACCTGTGTGGTGGCTCCCAGGGCAGCGGGGCCCCGCCCATATAACCAGGAGCTCAGTGTTTCGTAAGAAGCCAAGCGCCGTTTCCTTCCTTTTCAGTGAGGTTGACGTTTTCTCCTGACCTCGCACGTTCGAGGTACAGTGCGGCTGTGAGAGTGCGAGAGCTCCTGCGTCTCTGCACCCTGTGGGAGGTCCCCACTGGTGACGTCAGCAGGGCACGACCGATGTCAGCAGAGACCGGCTTTGCTGTGCGACCGCTCGCTCTGGGCTTTACTTGGACGCCATGGACCCTTAGCGGCCTGCTCTCTGGGCCGTCTCAGGCATGCCTTGTTTGGGAGACCTGGACTGTCGGAGGACTGCTGGTCAGGGACGTCGTAGCCTGCCCCTCAGGCAGGAAGAAGCCCCCAGGGCGGGGGGTCCTCCTCGCGGCTTTTCCGGAAGCTGGTGTCCCCCATCCTGTCAGTGCTGGCGTTGGCGGGCGGCTCAACGTCTGTCCCTTCCCGTGTTTTGTTTGCGCTGTTAGTTTATGTCATAAAAATTCTCATTTCACAGTTATGGTTTCAAAGTTGAAAAGTGGTTGAGAAAGAACATTAGATGTTTGATTTTTTTTTTCTTTTTTTTAAGGTTTACTTATTTGAAAGTGAGCGAGCAAACACGAGCACAGCGGGCCAGGCAGAGGGAAGGAGGGAGAGTCCCAAGCAGATTCCACACTGAGCAAGGAGCCCATCGTGGGGCTCGATCCCAGGACCCTGAGATCAGGACCTGAGACAAAATCAGGAGTCAGAGGCTCAGCCGGCGGCACCCCCGGGCGCCCCGATCTCTGTCCTGTAGTACGGTTTTACCCGCCCCTTCTAAAGGGCATGTTCTCCTTGAAGAAAACCCAGATGAGTACAGCAGAGAGGGAGCGTCGTTCTGCAAGTCCCGGTCTGGGGATGGGATGACGGGAAGTAGCAGTAGAACGATCCCGGGCCTGAGCACACCCTGTCACCGCTGTCGCTGCCGACACCTGCGTGGCCGTCCCTGGTGTGCCCCCCGAAGGCACGGCGTGTCCCCACAGGACCCTCGGAGCTGCATTGTGTGGTGCGGAGGGAGCGGTTACTTGTCAGAATAACAGAATTCGGTCTGTGTGCACTGATGTTTTGCGTTTGGTTAGCCTGAGTCCCTGTGCGCCAGGTCGCCCTCACGGGAGTGGGCAGAGCTCATGCGGCCGCTGCAGGCGGAGGCTGGGAGGCCCGTGGCCAGTTGGCAAGGCAGCATCTGGCCCTGTGGCCTCTGGGAAGAGCTCTGGCTGGGAGTGTGGTTCGCATGTAGGCGCATTTACCCATCGTGACCATGGGCGTCGGCCGGACAGCCGCCGGGCCAGCCACAGCACCTCAGCCGTGCGGGAGGGCATGCGGCCTCCTTTCCAGGGCGAGCCCTGGGCCCTGCTGGTGAGCCGAGCGGCACGCTGGGGGAAGGGCACCTGCGAGGCCCCTTGGGAGCCAGTGCCGTCCTCACCTGGCAACCCTGGGCCTCCAGGGCCCCACTGCTTTTCCCTTGTGTTTGTGATGAGTACATGAGCCCCGGGGTTGCCCACTCTAGACGCAGAGATGGTGCGAGGGGCCCTCCTCCCCGGGCGCCTGAGACGGCCCGGCGTGGGGTGCGGCCAGGAGAAGGGGGCGCTTGCTTCGCAGAGAGAAGCATTTGGAGCACCAGGCTGCCGGGTGCTGAGCCTGGGGCCTTGGGGAACCCGAGACGGGCGTCTGGGAGTGGCTGTCCTTCAGTTTCAACACTAGGCCCGTGAGGGGACACAAAGGACAGGGACCTAGACCTTTCTGGGGACGTTTGAAGTGAAACAGCAGAGAAATGCTTTCCCATTGGTGCTTGTGACCTCAGCGGGTGCGGAACCTTCTGGAATCCTGCTGGACCCAGTCATCTGGCACCTCAGCAGCGCAGGCCTTAGGGTGTTTGGTGCGTGCCCGTGCGGTCCCTAGTGGCCACCGTCGGTAATGCAGTTCGCCACAACTCGCTGTGGCGCCGGGGCCTTTCCTGGAAATAACACTCCTTCGAGGCTCTCCTGGATCCTGGTGACGTCCCCATGGGGCGGCCGAGGAGGACCCGGGCCCCCTGCGCTGTGGTCTGCTGCCCCCTCCCGCGGGGCTCTGTGGCCAGCAGCTGTGCCCACTGTGTTTCCCTGGGCCGTCTGTCCTTCTGCCCGGAGCCTCCAGACCCTGAGCCTGCCTTGCCTGGGAAGAGTGACATGCAGGCCGCCGTGCATCGAACACCCCACGGGGCCTCGCTCTGCTTGTCTCCGCAGGGGAAGCCCCGTCCACGGCAGCCACCACGTGTGGCAGCCGGCTCCCCCGGTAGTCGCTGCCTCTTCCTGGAACACTGGCTCCTGGGAACCCTTGGGGCCTCTGCGCAGTCCACCGTCTGGCGCGTCCCGGCCCCTCTTCTCCGAGGCAAGGCAGCCTCGTGCACAAAGGGATCAGCAGGCGGCAAAAAGGGGGCGGGTGTTTGCGGCTTTGTGGGGTCTCTGGGCCGTTGCTGGTTTGAGCTGTGGGTTTCTGTACAACTAGAAATCCAAGCTCCCAGTTTTGTCTCACTGCTTGTTTTCAGCCGGAACCTCGCAGCTCGCAGGCGTAGCTCATCCCAGTGGCTGCAGAGCAAGCCGACGGCGGACACGTGGGTTAGGGTGTGTGACCCCCGACCATGGCCCCCGCCGAGGCCCGGTGTGCGTCTCCGTCCACGGAGGGCTCCTTGCCGGAGGGCAGGGTGCTGGTTCGAGGTGCTCGGGCTGGAGACCCCGTGGGCCCCCGGCTCTGGCGATGACGTGGCTGCTCCCCCCCACTAACGGTGTGCTCTCCCCGAAGGTGTACGTCGGCGAGCTGCCGCGGGACTTCCTCCGCATCACGCCCACGGCCGCACAGCAGCAGGTGCAACTGGATGCACAGGCAGCCCAGCAGCTACAGTACGGAGGGGCGGCGGGCACGGTGGGCCGCCTCAGCGTCACCGTGGTGCAGGTGCGCGCCGGGGCTCCCCAGGGCGGCTGTACCGCACCTGCCGTGGGGACAGGTGGCTTTTCTGCTTCGTTCTTCTGGAAGCGCATCTGATAAAGGATGCGGATGACTCCCCGGGCTAATACCAGCAGTAGCAGGATCACCAGGGAGGGGTGCGGATGGGCGTGTGCCGCGTGCCAGCCGTGCTCCTGCCACTCATGCCTTTCCCGCCCCCCACGGTGCTGGTGAGGTCGGGGCATGGACCCCCAGGAGAGCCAAAGGCATGGTCAGGGCCTAAAGTGGTTTTGGTGTCCGTGGCTTTCTGTGAAACCAGGGAGAAAGGGGAGTCACTGGGAGGCAGGCAGAGTCACAGCCAGGCCTCACAAATACCGTGGGTCTTACGGGAACTGTGTCCCAGACACCTGGCCACACTCTCGGGGTGACGGGGTCACCGCAGATCCTCAGGTGTTTCTGAAAGTCTGCCCCCTCGTGCACCTGCACGAGCAGCAGGTCTGCGCCCGGCTCGCTGTCCCCCCAGCCCTGTGTAGCTGCTGGGCGTCTCAGCATGGCCCGTGGCTTCCCGCATCCTCCGTGATAAGCCTTTGTCCCAGGTCTGTGGGGCCCCACTGTGCTTCTGGGCCGCCCCACCGGCCGCTTTTCTGGTGGTTCCTGTCCATGGAGCGCCCCGCCTCTCCCCTCCCTGTCCCCGCGCCCGGTCTCCACCCAGCTGCAGCTGGAAGCGTCCATGGCACGGCCTACGGGGCCTCCACGGGTGCCCGGCAGGTGTGTCGTTGGACAGCTGCGCGCGGGATGTGGGTGCTGTGCGGCTCAGCACAGGGTCGGTTGGTTTGGGCTCGTTGGGGTTTGAGCTGATGTCCCCATGACGGCCGACGGCACGGAGCCAGCGCGTTCCCCCGCAGGTCTTCGCCAGCATCCCACTGGGCTGTGTTCTTGGCACTGAGGTTTGAGAGGCTCCTCTGTCCTGGGCATGGCGCTCCATCCCACGTGTGTCTGCTCGTGCCCCTCTCGGCAGACAGGTCCGGGCCTGAAGGGTCAGTGTCGGTGGGCAGCAGCCGCTGTGCTCCTCTCCCGGGCCGTGGTGTGCTGGAGTGGTGAGATCCGCTCGGAAGGCTGTTTGCGGACAGAGACCCGGGCAGCCAAAGCCTTCGCTCTTCGTCAGTCCCCGCACTTTCTTCCTGCAAAGGCAGCCTGTCCGGCTGAGGGTCAGGCTCCTCAGGGCCCCTAGCCCATGGCGGTGGACACAACAGAACAGGGAGCCTGGCAACAGCTGGCCCGTGGCCTGAAGTTGCGGCCCCGCTGCTCCAGGCTGGCTCTTGGCTCTGGCCCAGGACAGCCTGCCCGTCACCCTACCCTGCAGCCTCTTCTGAGGGGACGTTGGAGAAGGAGCTGCCCCGTGTGGCGCCATGGCTCCCTTGACCTGAGCAGGGACCGGGCACCCAGAGCCCAGGAACGCAGTGGCGGCCATATCCTGGTCCCCAGGGAACGCCAGGGTTGGTGACTCGGAGCGGGTGGACAGCGTGGGTGAGCACGTGTCCTCCACTCCGACGCCGGCCGCCCCTTCAGTCACATTGGTGTGTTTCAGGCCAAGCTGGCGAAGAATTACGGCATGACCCGCATGGACCCGTACTGCCGCCTGCGCCTGGGCTATGCCGTGTACGAGACGCCCACCGCCCACAACGGCGCCAAGAACCCCCGCTGGAATAAGGTTATCCAGTGCACGGTGCCCCCGGGTGTGGACTCCTTCTACCTAGAGATCTTCGACGAGGTGAGAGGGCCGGCCGCCCGTCGCGGGCCCGGGGGTGTGGGCCGCCCAGGAGCTGCAGGCCCGCCCAGACACAGGGCCGTCAGTTGCTTTGTGACGGGCGTCCTGGTGTCCCCAGCAGCAGCGCACAGCACACGGCCCCGCACAGGTCTGTTGACCGGTTACGTGCAGAAACGGCGTCCCAGGGCTGGGGACCCGGCACTCTGAGGAGACAGTGTTGGCCGCACCCCCTTCTGTAAGCCCCAGACACGTCCCCAAGCCAAAAGCACACGGAGGCCAGCTCTTGTGATCAGGTTGGGTATAAAGTGGCTTAGACACCCCCACGCCGGGTGGAATGGGGTTCTTGTGCACATTGCCAGCCCCCCAGGCGTCCCTGGGAGGGTCAGAGGGATGCCGTGGGGCTCGTCCTGAGCCTGGTCCTCTGGGCATGTGCATGGGGCCGCCCAGCCCGCTGTGGCCAGCCAGGGAGCCCCAGGGGCTTGGTTGGCAGGGGGAGAGGTCGGAGGGCTGGGGGTTGGGCAGCAGGGCCTGAGGTGGACCCCCCACCCAGTATGGTGCCCTCTGCTCTCTCTTTTGCCTTCTAGGTTCCTCTCTCCTACTTCTCTCCTTTTGCTTAGCACAGGGGGATAGGAGGGAGGGTCTGCTTATTAGCAGGGAGAGGGTCTTCTTTCCTCTCTCTCTGCCCACTAGGCTTTGGACCTGCAGGGGATCCTGAGGGGGCAGGCAGAGGCCAGACTGCACCTGTCCAGATGCTGACGGAGGCCCTCATGGCTTTGTGGGGCTGAGGCTAGGGGTCCTGTGTGTGTTGTGGGCAGGACCAGGTCTTGGGGTGGGGGTTGGGGGTGACTTTTGGAGGAGGTGGGCCCCCAGGGGCAGGGTGAGGGGTGGGGCTGTGGGTGGGGCTCAGGGGCTATGAGGGCACCTGGAGAGTGGGCGGCAGGGGCGGGGCCTCGGGATGGCAGCAGCACCTGTGCCCCCCATCTCCCTCAGCGGGCCTTCTCCATGGACGACCGCATTGCCTGGACGCATGTCACCATTCCCGAGTCCCTGAAGCAGGGCAAGGTGGAGGACGAGTGGTACAGCCTGAGCGGCCGGCAGGGTGACGACAAGGAGGGCATGATCAACCTGGTCATGTCCTACACGGTGAGGGCAGGGCAGGAAGGCGGGCGGAGGGGCAGCTTCAGCTCAGTGGGGCTGTTTGCTCCCGAGGGACTGGAACCGTGGTGCATTCTGGTGGGGGGAGCAGCATGGCGTGGTGGCCTGTCCCTCGGGGTATGCCCCCCCACCCATGGCCAGAGAGGGCCCACCATGTGGTCTGGGGTCGGGGTGGGGAGGGTCTCAGGACCACATGGGGTTTGAGGGAACAGCTGCTGGCCCTCTGGTTCTCGGGTCCCCTGGCTCATGCCGGGTCCAGTCTGCAGCCCACTGCTCTCGGGGAGGGTGGGGTTCTGGTACCTTTGTGTCCCCAAGGCGGTGGTGGTGTCCCTGCTATTGTACACCTGCTGGACGAGGATCCCTGCAGGTGTCCCAGCCCAGCAGACCTTGGTTCCCCTCTTTACTCCTGGGCTGTTTGAAGGCGGGTGCTAGCATTCGTGTCATTTTACTCCTAGACGTTTCATGACACAACTGACGTTTTCATGTGAACGCACAACCCTGACCGCGTCCACTGAGGGGTGGCGTGCTAGAGGCAGTCGGGAAGCGTTACCCCTGTAGGGCCTGAAAGTACTTGTTTGCTTCTGGGGACCACGTTCCCTTCTGATGTGTCCGTCGGCCACAGCCCCGTAGCCAAGGCACTCGCCCCGGCCTTCCACCAGGGTGTGTCCGTTTCCCTGTGTGCTGTGTTCTCCTGTGACCCCGTGATCGTCTTCTGTGTGTTCCAGTCACTGCCAGCCACCGTGATGATGCCGCCTCAGCCCGTGGTCCTGATGCCCACCGTGTACCAGCAAGGCGTCGGCTACGTGCCCATCACAGGTGTGTGCCCTTCCCCTCCCCAGCGAGGTCCTCGGGGACTCAGCACAGTGCGCAGGCTAAGTCCATTCTGCGTCACGGGATCCTTCCAAACATGAGGGTTTGGTTTTAGGCATGAGTTATTTTTACATTTCTAGGATACAGAGTATTTTACCCCCAAACTGTCGGCAAGTTGAACTTTTATGGAAGTTTAGAAACGTAGTCTCTGGACGCATTAGCGTAGTTATCGTCACGGAAGATCCTGCCCTGTGAGGTGAAGTGAGCTGGTGCCCTAATGTCCCCGCTCTGTCGTGCTTGTCCATCTCTGTAAAGTAGCAGTTTGTGACGGCAGTGGGGTTGCTTTCGTGTCTTTCAATTTCCGAATGTTACCGTCAGCCCTCAGTTTACTTCTGTCCTGGCCTCGATGGTGACTGGGCTCAACCAGCTTCCGCCGCGAGCAGCCAGGAAACGGGCAGAACGGCTGAGGCAGAGCTGTGTGCGGGCGTCCACAGACAGGCTCTGCGGGACCGTGAGCGCCGAGGGCAGGGAGACAGAGGAGCCCAGGTCTCCGCAGTCTCTGCCCGAGGTGGTGTGGTGGTCCCACTGTGCCAGAGGGGCCGGGCTGGGGCGGCACACTGTGGGGCACGGGGGCTGTGCCGCCCAGGGCTGGGGTGGCGTGGGATGCCCTGCCGTTTCCACTGAGCCAGACGAGAGAGGCCTCGTCATTATGCACTTGTGGCCGGTGCAGGACCAGGGTGTCACCTTGGGCTGACCTTCACCTGGAGCCTAGACGTGCCCCACAAGGAAGTGGGCGAGGAGGCTGCCTCTATCCAGGGTGCCCACACAGGTTCGGGACTTGCATGGGACAGCCGTGGACTCCGATCTGCACGGGGGCCGTCCCACAGACACGGGGGAAAGGGTGAGCCCTGGTCATGACAGAGCCAGCCAGTAGGAAGCGGCCTTGGTGGCCCAGGAGTTCCGGAGCAGCCTGGGCAGGTTCACAGAACAGAAGGATGTCGCGCTGAGCGGGAGACGGGAGTCTCGGCAGGGACGCGGCAGCTCAGGAAGCCAAGGGCACGTCGTCAGCCTGGGAAGCCCCCTGAGTGGGAGAGCACTCGCTCATCTGTGAGCTGGCCTGTGGCTAGGCACCTCCCCCGCCTCGGGGGGCTCTGTGAGGTCAGTGGAGGACCTTCCTGTGGGCTCTCCTGGGGCCTTCCCTGCCCCTTCCCTGCAGCAGTTGCAGGGTCTGGGTGAGATTGGGGTTTCACTGCCCGCCCTTGGAGGTTTGAGGAGGAACAGGCGTCCGATGGGCCGAGGGGTGCATGCCCTGGGCGTCTTAAAACAGCAGGAAGGTCTGCCCTGACTTCTGGAGGCCAAAGTCCAGAATCAGGGTGTGGGCGGGCAGCAGGCCCTAGGGGCGCAGGCGGGAAGGCCGGACCCTCCCTGACCCTCCCAGACCCTTCTTGCTGCAGCGCGGCTCAGCCCCGTGGCCCCACGGTCACGAGGGCCCCTCCTGGGGATCTGTGCCTGTGCCCCAGGCACCCCTTTCATCAGGACACGGCCCCAGATGGCCTGGCTCTCCCCCAGTTTCCAGGTGAGGTGCCGCCAGACGTCTTTCTAGGGGCACCCTAGCCACAGTGTCCACAGTGTCCTGCTCCGGGACCCATGTGGGTAACCAGAAGTCCACTGTGTCAGGACACGCATTTTTCTGGTTCCTTAGCGTGCTGTGTAAATGCCTTTAGAGTTTGTCCTAAAACATATATTCTGGAAAAGGAGAGTTCTGCATAAATGGGGACTTGGAAGTTCTCGTCAGTGCACACTTGTGAGCTATGGGATAGTCAGCTACTCGCAGGAGGTGACCAAGGAGAAGGAGGAGTTTTCTGCCTGGACCCCAAGGCCAAGCCACCCACCGGCTCCAGTGTGTTTCCTACAAACAGGGACTTGCGCTCGCCGCCGTGTTTTCGTGAGGCTTGTGCTGCAGAGTGACTTCCACTGTGAATAACTTACATCCCACGTCCCCAGCCTTGTTGAGATGCGTGCGCGCGTGCACGTGTGTGCGTGATGAGCGATGTGTGCGTCCACGTGTGACCCGCAGTGTGGGGGTGTGTGCGTCCACGTGTGACCCGCAGTGTGGGGGGGTGTGCGCGTGTGACCCGCAGTGTGGGGGTGTGTGCGCGTGTGACCCGCAGTGTGGGGGGGTGTGCGCGTGTGA
>NW_019154106.1:864893-888773 GCF_002288905.1 Enhydra lutris kenyoni | reverse complement strand
GGGGGGGTGTGCGCGTGTGACCCGCAGTGTGGGGGGGTGTGCGCGTGTGACCCGCAGTGTGGGGGTGTGCATGTGCACGTGTGAGCGTGTTCACGTGTGGTGTGTGTGTGCGTCTGTGGACCCTGCTCCTGTGGAAGGGGGCTGCTTACAGGTGCTGTCCCCCAGCAGGGGGAGGTCCCACAGTGGAGTTAACCCTGGGCTGAGGGCGAGAGCTCTTGCAAACTGTGCAGCGGGATCTGTGCGCCGAGCAGTGCGTGGGCGGCACGGAGGCCATGGAGCCGGTGTGTGGCGGTCAGCTGTGCCCACCGGACAGTGGCTGGGAAGCCTTCGTGCTGCTCTTCTGCCCCATGGTTCTGCCCACCCTGCGGACCGCGGACCTGAGAGTTGGGCTCTTGGCGTCTCACCACCGTGGCCCATGAGAGATGCTCTGGGTGTGCGCCTCGCTCTTGGAGATCTTGTGCTGGTCAGCGTTGGAGGGACCCACCAGCTGCACAGCCTGGCCCACCGTCACCAGCCCGCATGGGACAGTTCGGGCCTCCGTCCCGCGCGCTGCTCCTTCTCTGACAGAGACCTGCTTTGTGGCCTTCGGTCAGCGAACGTCGGCCTCTGTGGTGTCATCTGGAGTTTGAAGGGACCACAGCGCGAGCAGCTGTCCAGGCTCTGAGTGCAGAGCGTGGAGGGTGCAGCTGTTGGGGAGGACGCTGCAGGCCCGGACCTGTGCCTGGGGCCGCAGCGGGGGCCCCGTGTCTCTGCTTCCAGGGCCGGCACTTGGCGTGGACGCTGGTGTCGCCATGGGTTCCCTAAACCACATCTTGTGCTTGCAGGTGTGCCTGCGGTGTGCAGCCCCGGCGTGGTGCCTGTGGCCCTGCCCCCAGCAGCCGTGAGTGCCCCTGCCCGCTGCAGCGAGGAGGACCTGAGAGCCATCCAGGACATGTTCCCCAACATGGACCGGGAGGTGATCCGCTCCGTGCTGGAAGCCCAGAGAGGGGACAGGGACGCGGCCATCAACTCCCTGCTCCAGATGGGCGAGGAGTCCTAGAGCCTCGCTGCCCCCCCCCCCCGCCCCCGACATGCCGGCCCAGCCCCTCCCCCCATTCCTGTGAAGGAGCCCTGTGTAGCCTTTGCTCAGACGTCTGTAGTCCCAGTCCTCCCCCTTGTGTGGGATGCATGTGGGTGGTTGGTCCCCGGCCGCCGAGCCCAGCGTCACTCAGGCGTGGGTGGCTCTCCTCCTGGCTTCATTGGGAGCAGAGCGGGCACGGGGGGCTTGTCCTCTGTACGCACGCTCGCCCTCCCACCGCTTGGGGACGTGTGTCTTCCAAGTGCCGTGTGCTGCTCCTCGCACGCTGTTGCACGCAGGCTGTCTGCGAGCCCCCGCCTCTGCCAGCGCTGTAGAAAGCGTCGCCGCCCTGCGGGCTGACTCGTGGCATGCCGTTCATCTCCTTAGCCGGGGTAGACCCGTTACTTCAGGCACATAGAACATTAACAGCTGATTTGGGGTTATTTCCACAACTTGCAACCGTACAATTCCCATCTTTCCATGGATGTTCTTTGTGTGTGGTTCTGGGCTGCTCGCCCATGTCCTGGGCGGGCTGACTCCCGTCTTGCCAGTCCAGCGGCAGGGTCGGCACAGATGCAGAACGCACTGGGTCCGGGGTGCGCCGAGCCTGGCAGCCTGCCTGGCCCCGCCCGCAGGCTCTGGAGCAGGGCTGTCCTGGGCCCTGGGGACCCCGTGATGCCTTTTCCTGCTGTGTGTCATGCCAGCTCTGTGGGGTGGGACTCCGAGAGGTTGCCGCTCTCCTCTGACCGACTCTTGGAACAGAACCTTGAAACTGGGGGTAAAAGTGGTAGTTCCAGGACTTTGTATTTGTTTATTAAAGGGTGTTTAGGAACCGTTGGCTCACTACTGACGTTGATTTAAGTAACCGCTGGACCAGTCCCCTGAATTCCCTTCGGGTGAAAGGAGCGGCCGCCCAGTGAACGAGTCCTCTCGGGAGGCAGGAGGTGCATGTGCCGCGCCATGGGCTGCGTGGCAGCTGTGGCCCCTGGCCTGGGACGGGTAGGGGCTCCTCGTGGAAGTCAGCAGCATGAGCCGTGTCTCGGGTGGTGCTCGTAGCCCACATGCGGCACGCTCGCCTTCGAAGATGGAGTCTCCGCCGTGGACGCGATGGGCTCCGATGGCGCGGACCTGCGAGGGCTCGGTGTGAGGGTGAGCCCCCGTGCCACCTCCCCACTGCACGGGCGTTTCCTGTCAGCTGGAGGATGTGGCTGCTGGCCGGCGCGGGACAATCAGGGATCCGTACGCGAAAGGCTGAAGGCGTGCGTGCCGGCTGCCCAATGACCGCACCGGCCAGGCTTCTCGGTGAAGACTGCTGCTGGGGGACGGGCGCCGGCCGCCGGCTCGGACGCGGGAGCCCTGCTTTCTCGTGGGGCGCCACTTCCCGGTTCGGACAGCTTGGGGCCACACAGCACATTTCTACCCAGAAGCACCGGGCAGGCCTGCAGCGCACTCCCGTGGGGACGACCTCCACAGACGCGCAGCTCGGGACCCCGTGTCCGAGAGGCCCCGGTCCCGCTTTCCGCCTCCCCGTTGCCGGGCCATCTGGGCGCGTCGGGGATGTGCTCCTTGTGAGGACGCCCACAGAACCCAGCAAGCAGCCGCAGCGGGACTCGCGGGGCCTCAGTTGGCGGGAGAGACCCTACACCTGTCACTTGTGCTGCCCTTCCTCATGAGCACTGACATCAGAGAGAGCCCACGCTCTGCAACGCCTTTCCTAGTTGTGTCAGGCCCTTTTTCCCTCTTCACGCCCTGCTGTCCTGCCTGCGGGTCGTGGCCTGTGGCTGCTCTGGGGGGCAGGAGGGGGACCCGTTGCGGTTCCTCTGAAGCAGGCCTGGGACAGGCCGATGATGCAGCCACAGCGTGGCCACCACGGACTCCCATGAGCCAGCGTGGTTGCTGGTGCCGGGCCGCTGGGCCTTGTGGCCCCGTGCACGCCAGGCAGAGACCCCGGGGGCCTTCGTGACCACCACGGTGTCAGCCAGGACGGAACGTCGGTGTGTGCCGGGACTCCTCCCGCCTCCCCGTCAGCCTTCCGGAGGTGCCCCTCCCCGTACCGGCGCCCTCTGGCCACAGCCCTGCACGCCAGTGGGAACGATTCTCAGAGCTCCGTGTTTCCGATGCTTCTGTTGGGTCCAGTGTCCGGATTTATCTTGAATTGTAAAGTATATTTTTGCTTTTTGGCCTTCTAATTTAATACATGATATCTATAAAAGTAGAGAATTAAACTTCTCCAACGAATCTTTACCATTTTCGTTCCCGAGTGGTTTTTAACTTAGCTCAGGATGCACTCTCTAGCAGAGCGCGCGCGGTTGTGCGAGGAAGGGTGCGATCCACCGGTTGGATTCAGAGTGGAACCCGAAGCGTTTATACTAAGCACGAGTTTCATTTTTCGACTAAAATGACAGAGACAGGCTCCTGGGTGGCCCATTCGGCTGAGCCTCTGCCTTCAGCTCAGGTCATGATCCCGGGGTCCTGGGATCGAGCCTGCATCGGGCTCCCTGCTCAGTGGGGACCCTGCTTGTGCCTCTGCTCCCCTTGTGCTCTCTGCCTCTCTGTCTGTCTCTTTCAAATAAAATCTTCCATGAAGTAGAACAGGGAGAAGGCTTAGGGCTGCTGGTGTGAGTCTGTCAGCACGTTCGCCCGGCGTGCACACCCACGGAGGGCTGCGGGGGCGAGTGTCAAGGCCCGGAGCCAGCAGGGGAGGCCGCTGCGTGCCCCCACCACCCCCGGCCCCAAGGTGGGGTTCTGCAGTGTGTTTCCTTCCCGCGACTTGCTGCCACTTGCTGTGTGTCGCCATGAATGGGTTTTGGTGTTTTTTTAATGTTTTCTTTTTTTTACTACTTTTTTTAAAAGATTGTATTTATTTAATTGACACAGAGAGACACAGTGAGAGAGGGAACACAGGCAGGGGGAGAGGGAAAGGGAGAAGGTGCTTCCGGCCGAGCAGAGAGCCCAATGCGGGGCTGGATCCCAGGATTCTGGGATCGTGACCTGAGCCAAAGGCAGATGTGTCACTGAGCCTCCCGGGCGCCCTGGACATGACTCTTGCTCAAAGCAGCAGAGCAAAGCGCGCGTGCTGGATGGGTGGAAGCAGGGCCTCCGGTTCTGCGTGTCCGGACGGAGGGCCCTGAACGCCGGGGGGCCGAGCTCCTGGGCAGAGCCAAGCTCTGAGTGCCCCCAGCAGGTGCGGGACTGCGTGGGACACCAGCATGGTGCCGTGGGGGCCCGTCCGTCTGCCGTAACACCCGCGGACGTGCACGCGGCAGGTGCCAGGCCGTGTTCGCTGAGGTCCTGGGTGTCCGGGCGGAGCTGGCTTGGTTCTGTTCGCACGGTATCCGGTGTGGCTCCCAGCCAGGGGCCGGCATCCCGCTGGCGGGGATGAGCTCCAAGCAAAGCGCCCGCCACAGAAGGAGGTGACAGGCCGTGGCCCAGGAAGCCCCACAGTGGGAGAGCCGTCAGCGTGGTGGAAGCAGAAGCGCATCCTGTCTGGAGGGAGGCAGTGTCGGTTCAGCCTCCGAGGCCCCGTGCGCGCTTGGGGTGGATGTACCGTGCGGGCGGGGAGCGGCCGTGACCAGGAACCAGGCCTTGGGCCATGGTGTCAGACTCCACTGAGGGCCACGTGGGGACTTAAAATGTGAGAACCTGACAAAACCTCAAGTGCGAGTGGAGACTGGGAGGCTACCCAGCGACGGGACAGAGCCCAGCAGCCGCTGGTCATGACGCGGCCCCCAGAGTGGGCGTCTGAACAGACAGATCGGTGGCAGACTGGGCACTGCCCAGGGTGGCGGGGGGGACACTTGACTGGGTTCAGGAGTCCCAGGGAGCCCCACGGGGTGTGGCACTAAACGTCCATCCCCCTGTGACACGCACCTGTACCGATGGGAACAGAGTGTGATGCAGGGCGCACGGGTTCTGGTTTGGGGACGGCGGTGAGGGGAGGGTGCGTGACGCTGGCTCAATCCGTGTGAGTCTTCCTGCCTGTTACCACGAGCCCAGTGGTCCTGTGGTCCTGGCGTGGGAGGTGCAGGTCGCAGCCTGGGGCCAGGGCCTGCGCTCTGCCATGCCCTGGCGCCGTGGTTTGGACACGCGGTTTGGCTCCCCCTGTGCCGCACTAGCAGCTGCTGAGCCGTGAGGGGAGCCCGGCTGGGCCTGTCCACCCCAGTCATGCGTCCCAGGCTTGGGGACCTGACCACAGCCAGGTCCCTGGCCCCGTAATCTCTGATTTTTTTTTTTTTAATTTTTATTGTTTAAAGTTTGATTTATCTGAGAGTGCACATGTGTGTGTAAGTGAGGGGGGCCAGAGGGAGAATCCCCAAGCAGATGTCCCCCCACCACCACGGAGCACAGACCTGACGCCGGGCCCCGTCCCAGGACCCTGAGGCCATGACCTGAGCCAGGACGAGGAGTCAGACACTCAACTGACTGAGCCGCCCCAGGCTCCCCCTTAAGCCCTGATTTGAAGGGGACGCTGGTGGCCCATCTCATCCCAGGGCACCTCTGGGAAGGGTCGGGGTCATCGCCCCATGTTGGCGGCACAGCATCGCAGGGCCATCCTCCGGCCGGCAGCTCAGGTCTGGACACGGGGAGGCTGCCGGCCTCCCATCAAGGAGGCTGCTCCGTGTGCTGTTCCGGGGGAGCGCGCCGGGAGCCGCTGTGCCTGAAGCCTGTCCCTGCAGGTTCCTGTCACCCCTGCCTCTGCTCTCTGGGGGCCGGTTTCGTCCCAGTGTCGGCAACTCCCAGCTTCCCAGTGCAGATGCCCTTATGCGTGCCGTTCTGGGAACACGGACTTAGCTTCCAGTTCCTCCCCCAGCACCACAGAGGTCCTTTGCGGGGGCCCCGACTTCCCAGAGCCAAGCCAGCGGCACACAGTCATGCTGCTCGCTCCACGTCTTGGGGCCCTGCAGGTGCACACCCTGGGGCTGAGGCAGAGATGCGGGAGGAGAGGGTGACGCAGGGCGGTTGGGGGGACTCTCCCGCCTGCATTCTGGGGGCCCGGACAGCTCAGACGCAGAACGCGAGCTGGGATGCGGACACGGAGCGTGTGATCGCAGCCCTCCACCCCCCGGAGCATTGCTGTGTTGGACACAGCCTGAAAGGCTCAGGTTCCGGGGGGCAGAAGGTGCAGCTGGAGGGACAGCCAGGAGAAGATGATGGGGCATGAGTGGGGCACGTGTGCTGAGGCAGGACTGGGGGTGCAGGGGGCTGGGGAGGCCTGCTCTCCCCTCCGCATGCTCCCTTGTGTCTGCCTCACGTCTGCTCAGGCGAGATACGTCCCACATGTGCTCAGAATGGCCCGTGGTCCCTCCTGCTTGGATCAAGGCTGGAGCCCACCCACGTCCCCACCCCGCTCCAGCCACTGCGGTGAGCCCCACCCCAGGGACTTTGCATAGATGCTGAGCTCCGTCCAGCCTCTCCTAAAGGTCCCCTCTTTGGGCAGCTTCCCTGGCCACCCCCAGAACTCCCTGCTCCTTCCCACACCTCCTAGACCCTCTGGACTGACACACATTGTCCTTGATCTTCTCACCATCTTTGCACAGGTGCTGACTTGCTTGGGGACTCCGGAGAGCGGGCTCTGTGGCTCATTTCCTCTGTGCCCGGTCTGTCTATGGACAAAGGGAGGGAGCGCTTGGGTCCCAGCCTCATGTCCCTGCAGTGGCCCCAGCATCACCGGGAAGCCCCACCAGCTGCCTCCGGAATGCGAGTGCACGGGGTGCCCAGCGTTTGGGGGTGCACAGAGCCCGGGCCTGGGCCTCTTCCTGGTGCTGAGGGAGCTGAGATGTCGTGACTCTTCAATCTTTACTTTCAAGAATGACCCCAAACCTGCTTTGAGCTGTTAGTTTCTGAAGAGCAGCCTTCACGGCAGAAAAGCCACAGGAGGGTTTTGTGCGAGGCTTCAGGTGGTCAGGGCGGGGGCTGTGCTGCTGCCCACCCAGCACAGACTCCTGGGCCAGCTCTTAGATGAGTCACAGCACAGCGGCCCCTTTGGGAAGAGGACAGAGTATGGCCCTTCTTGAGAGAGAACAGGAACACAGCAAGTTGGGTTTATCGGGAACATCCCTACTGAAAACAGCCCCCAAAATACTTTCTGAAATGTTTGAAAACATGACAAAGAACAGGGAGAACTCAGAGAGATGCTTCCAGCAAGTCTGAGCCGTTCGGGCAGCTCCGTGGGACGGAGGGCTGGACAGTGTGCGTGGATCGAAGTGGCACATGCCATTGGTTTGTCTCATGGTGATTTCCCTCGCCATGACCTCCTTCCCCACGGGTCCTGCATTTTGTTGTTCGTGAGACCAGGGAGGTTGATTCTAAGCATATGAACATCCAGAAGGCTAAGAAGAGTCAAGGATTCTGGTCAAAGGAAGACGAGTGGAAGTCTTAGGTAGAAAGCGAGACTCAGCACTGTTGTCCGGATGAAGACGACAGGAGAGTGCAGTGCAGCTGAGCAGGGGTGAGAGTGCGGGGCGGCAATGAGGCCAGTCAGCCGGGGCTAGACGCGAAACATGTGGAATCAGGCCCCTGCTTCGCGCCACGTCCGAGCGTCAATTCTGGGCAGATTCAAAATGCAAAGGCGGGAAGATTCCAGAAGGTGGCCGAGCAGGAAGGTCCTCAGGTGAGAAGCCGTCTCCCCACCTCACAACAGCTGCACAGGCAGACTCTGACGGACCTGTTGTCAATGCTGGAGTTGGTCGAAGGCGTGCACCTTTTGGGGGAGGGCTTGGAGAGCACATCGCAGTCTGTTCTGGCCAGTGCTGGCTTTCACGGCAGCAGCCACCCACCAGAGTCCTGGCCCCGGGCAGGCGGTCAGGCACGTGCTCCTGGAGCAGCCCGCGCACAACTTGTGGGAGCCGGGTGGGCAAGAGGGGCCCTGCCCTCCAAATTTCAGGGGTCTGCACGCCAATCGCAGAGGAGCAGACAGGTATCTGTGTTGCACCCCACCCCTGCCGTCACATGCCCCTCCCCCGTAAGCAGAAGTGACTTCCAGAGGATTTAGAGGGTGAGTGCCCGTCTTTCCCTTCATTTTTCTCTTTTTGCCTTTTTGGGAGCCAGACATTAAAGACTAGGATGTTCACAAACAGCTACAGATAAGGGGACAGTTAGAACATGATCTTGGATGCCCGGGAAAAGGCTCGGAGAAGACCTGAGCAGACATTACATTTGCAGGTCAGGCTGGTCCTTGCACAGAGACAGTGCAGAGCAACAGTAAAAGTGAAATAAAACAATTTTAAAAGCCAGCGCTGAGGAAGGGGGAGAACTGGATTTCCAGAATTACTACATTATTCAACTCAGATGTCCAGTGTCCACTAAGAAAATCACAAGGCAGGGGCACCTGGGTGACTCAGTTAGTTCTCTGCCTTCGGCTCAGGTCATGATCTCAGGTTCCTGGGATCAAGTCCCATGTCCGTCTCTCTGCTCACTAGGGAATCTGCCTCTCCTTATCACTCTCCCTCTGTGCTCGCTCTCACTACATCCCTCCCAAATAAATGAACTGAAAAAATCACAAGGCATACAAAGAAACCAGAAAGTGTGGTTTATAAAAAGGAAAAAGAAATCAATGAAACTCTTCTCTGAAAAAGACCTGATCTCAGAGACACCAGACAAAGCCCTGAAAACAACTAAAAGAAGTTGTGGAGAAAGTCAAGAAAACCATGTCTGAACAAAATGAAGATACGATAAACAGATGGGAAACCAAAAAACAAACCAAAAAGAAACTCTGGAGCTTAAAAAGTACAATAACTGAAATGAAAAATTCACTAGAGGGGCTCCAAGACAGAATTGTGCAGACAAAAGAAGAAATTAGTGAACTTGAAGACAGGATGGGAAATTATCAAGCCCAAGGGAGACAAAAAGAAAAGCTGGAAGAAAATGGAACAGAGCCTAAAGGACCTGTGGACACCAGTAGGCAGACCAATACACACATTGTGGGTGTCCCAGAAGGCGAAGGGAGGGGGGCAAAGAGAAGACTTGAAGAAATAATGCCTGGAAACTTCCCCAGTTTGAGGAAAGACATGAATATAAACACCCAGGAATCTCAACAAACATCCAGGAAGATGAACCTAAAGATCCACGCCAAGAACATTGTAATCAAACTTCTAGGCCCAAAGACAAAGAATTTGAAAGCAGCAAGAGAGAAGAGAATCCTCATGTACAAGGGATCCTCAATAAATTATCAACAGATTTTTCATGAAAAAACTTTAGAGGCCAGAAGGCAGTGGGTCAATACATTCAAATGCTAAAAGAAAAAACCTGTCAACCAAGAATCCTATATTCAGGAACACTCTCCTTCAAGAGTGAGGGACAAAGTAAGACGTTCCCAGATAAACAGAAGAGGGTGTTCATGACCACTAGACCTGCCCTGCAAGGAATACTCGAATGAGTTCTGGAAACTGAAATAAAATGATGTTAGTTACTTTATATGGAGAGACAAAGATCTCAATAAAGGTAAACACATGGCCAGTCATAAAAGATAGTTTTGTGACAACGGTTGGTAACTGCAGTTTTTGTTGCTGCATGATTTAAGAGGCTAATACATTTAAAGAAAAAATACTAGTGTAAAATCTAGCATCACTCTGAGTTTAATTTGTAACTCCAAATCTTGCTTTCTACAACATTGAAGAAAATAATGCATTCTAAGAGTTAATTTTGGCTGGGGGCATGTGTTGTATGAAGATGTAACTTTGTGACGTCACCAACCAGAAGGGGGTGGGGGTAGGGCCGCCAAGGAGAAGAGTTTTGTAAGTTACTGAAGTGGTGCCGGTATAAACGCAGATTAGAGGGTGACAACTGAAGCATGTCAAATGCTTCCCCAGGGTCACCACAAAGAAAATCACTATAGAATATACACGAAAGGAACTGGGGAGTTCACATGTTTCACTACAAAGAATCAACCAAACACAGAAGAGAGCAATGCAGGAAACAAGGGACAAAAACAACAACAAAACAAGACCATAGGGCAAACAGGAAGGAGATATCACAGGAAAAGAAGGCGCACTTTACCGGTAAACACATGTACATGGTTGAAGCTTTTCAGAAGACAGAGATGGGCAGAATGGATAGAAACACACTGTCCAGCTATGTGCTGTCTATGAGAAACTCACTTTATTTTATTTTCTTGAGAATCTTGCTTCAGAGCCAAAGATACAAGCAGATGGCAAGGGAAAGGACGGAAAACACCTTCCATGCAAAGAGAACAGGAGTGACTTTACTAACATCAGACAGAAGTAGACTTTAAATCTTAAAACTTTACAAGGCAGAGGAGGTCATTATGTATTAACAAAGGATTCAATACAGCAAAAACATACAACAATTGTGAACAGTTTTGTCCCAAGTGACAGACTATATGAAGCAAAAACTAACAAAATTGAAGGGAGAAATAAACAGTTTTATAATAATAGTTGGAAACTGAGTGCCCCACTCACAATAGTGGACAGAACAACCTCACAGGAGATAAAGAGACAGAGGACTCCTATAACACAGTAAAGCAACTAGATCTAGCAACATACGCAGAACCCCCACCTGACAACACATTCTTCTCAAGTGCATGTGGGACATTTGCCAGGATGGACCATATGTGAGGCAGCAGACTAAGTCCTGACAGATTTAAAAACTAGCAATAATACAAGTATCTTCTCTGACCACATTGGGATGAAGTTGAAGATCAATAAGAAAAGGAAAACTGGAAAATTCACAACATTATGGAAATAGAGCAACATGTTTTTAAACACAAATGGATCAAAGAAGGAATCCAAAAGAAATGAGAAAATACTTAGAGATGAATAGAAACGAAAACACAATATACCAAAACTTGAGGAACACAGTGAAAACAGTGCTAAGGGGAAAATTTATAGCCATACACATTTACATTAGAAAACAAGGAAGATCTCAAAACAGCAATCTAACTTTACAACTGTAGGAACTAGAAAAAGAAGAAATAACTAAAGCCTAAGGTAGCAGAAGGAAGGAAATCATACAGATTAGAGCTGAGATCAATAAAATAGAGAATGGAGAAACAATAGGAAAAAAAGACAAAACCAAAAGTTGGTTTTTTGAAAAGATCAACAAGTTTGACAAACCTTTAGCTTGATGGGCTAAGAAAAAGAAGAAAGATTCAAACTACTGAAATCATAATGAAAGAGGGACATTACTGCTGATTCTACAAAAACAAAAATGATGATAAGAGTACTGTGAACAATTATATGCCAACAAACGGGTAACTAAGGTGAAATGGGCAAATTCCTGGAAACACAGAACCTACCAGACTGGATTGCTATATCGTTAGTTAACTGCATGGTAACTAACTGGAATTTAGATAAAAACTAAAGAATGAAACAAACCTACCAAGACTAAATCACGAGGAAATGGGAAATCTTAATAGATTTATAACTAGCAAGGAGATTGAACCAGTGATCAAAATTCTCTCAACAAAGAGAAACCATAGAGAAGAATCCCAGTGCTTCTTAAACTTTTCCAAAAAACTGAAGAAGAGGGAACACTTCCTAACTCATTCTGTGAGGCCAGCATTCCCCTGACAACGAAGCCAGACAAAGACACTGGAAGAAAAGAGAACCGCAGACCAGTATCTATTATGAGCACTGGTGCAAAAGTCCTCAATAAAATAAAATACTAGCAAACCAGTTCAGAAGCATGTCAAAAAATTATGTACCACGACCAAGTGCAGTTTATTCGTGGAATGCAAGGATGGTTCAGCACACGCAGGTCATCAGTACGATACTCCACAGCAACAGCACAAAGGGGGGGAAACACACGATCATCTCAACTGATGTAGGAAAAACATTTGGCAAAAGTCAACACGCTTTCATGATAAAGACATTCAACAAACCAGGAATAGATGGAAACTACCCCAACCTAAGAAAAGTCATTGTTAACCTTAAAATATACAACTGCCAGTTATTTTACCAGCAAAAAATGGATTTATTTGGGAGTAGCAGAGACCTGTAACCCGAGACAAGCCACAGCAAAACCAACCATTGGCAAGTCCTGAGAACAGAGGAAAAGGAGGCTCTTTTTACAGAGGAAGGGGAGAGCTGGGAGGGGCTTCTCGTTGGCTGGGCTGTTGTCTCTTTAGGAGGAAAATTTCCTTTCTCCTGATGGGTAGTAAAGCACTTTTCACCTGCAAGGCGCCTCTCTTCTCTCTTCCTCCTGGATTTGCAATTTATTCTCAGGACACCAAAGCGACAGGTTAGGGTTAGGGTTAGCAAAAGAAAAAAAAATAATAAATTGAACTTCATAAAAGTTTTAAAATTTTGTGCATCAAAAGACACTATCAGAATAAAAATCAATCCACATAATGAGTGAAAATATATGCAAATCATATATCTGATAAGAGAACATCCAGAAAATACTCCACAACAAAAATCCCCAAACAATCCAATTCAAAAAGCCAAAGGACTTGAACAGACATTTTTCCGAAGAGAATCTAAAAGGGCCAACAGGGGCATGTGAAGATGCTCAACGTTGCTGGTCATCAGGAAAGTGCGAGTCGGAGCCACAGTGAGGTACTGCCTCACGGCCACTGGGCTGACTGTGGTAACACAAAGTGTGACGGTAGCCAGCAGGGTGAGGCAGAAACGTTGGAACCCCCGGTCACTGTTAGGGATGTAGACCTATTCAGTCGCTGTGGAAAACAGTACGGCAGTTCCTCAAAAAATTAGAACTGCCGTACAGTCCAGCCATTCGACCTCTGGGTATGACCCTAAAAGAATCGAAATCAGGGTCTTGACGAGACACGTGTGTTCGCAGCAGCGTTATTCGCAGTAGCTAAAATGTGGGAGCAACCCCAGCGACCAGGGGCAAGTGGAACGCGATCCACACATACCCTGGAATGAATGACACCCAGTGTAGGCGGAGGGAGACTCTGGCGCCTGCTACTACTCGGACGGACCCACCAGACGTGGCCCAGTGAGTAAGCTAGTCACCGTACAACAAATACTGCGGGATTCTACTCCTTTGCGCTACTAGACTCGCCAAAATCATAGAGACTGAGAGTTGAGGGCGGTTTCCAGGAGCCACAGGGAGGGACAATGAGGAGTTACTGCCTCCTGTGCATAGAGTCTCCACCTTGCAAAGTTAAAGGGATCGTGGGGACGGATGGGTGGACGGACGGACGAACAGACAACGGCGTGAGTGTGTTTTATACCGCTAATCTGTGCGCTTAAAGATGGTCGAGATGGTAAATTTTATGTTATGTATATTTTATACCCATAAAAAAAAGTTAGGTGGATTGTCAAGCTTTGAGGAAATAACCCAGGAGACCACATTTCTTTTTTTTTTTAGATTTTTTCATTTATTTATTTGACACAGAGAGATCACAAGCAGGCAGAGAGGCAGGCAGGGAGAGAGGAGGAGGCAGGCTCCCCGCTGAGCAGAGAGCCCGAAGCGGGGCTCGATCCCAGGACCCTGGGACCATGACCCAAGCCAAAGGCAGAGGCTTTAACCCACTGATCCACCCAGGCGCCCCTTCATTATCATTCTTAAGTGATAGTTTACTTGGGTGTGGAGTTCAACATTCAAGGTCTGTGCCCTCAGCACCACGGAGGTGACCCGCTGCGGTCTCCAGGCGCCGGTCCCCATCTCACGCCGGCGCAGGCGCAAAGTCCTGTCACCCTGGCAGGTCCGAGCTCTTCCCGGCCTCACTGCCCTCAGATCTCCCCTCCAGGACGCATGACCTTCTTTACCTTCCTGGGCGCTCGCCAAGGACTCTCGGTCGAGCTCATGCCTTCAGTTCTGAGAGGTCATTGTTGTCACGCGTGGATCCAGATGTTGCCCTGAGGCCATGGGCCCCGCTCGCCACTAGCGCACCCCCCAAAACCTCCCTTCTTCCGGCTTGTCTGTTGCGTTCACTTTCTTGATTTCGCTCTTCTATTTTCAAATTTCTTTCTATCTTCATCGTGACAAATTTTGTGCCTGTGGGGGAGGACATGCCACTTTTCCATCTGGACACCAGAAATCTCTTTTTAAAAATATTTGAAGTTTAGTGACTGTTTTGTTTTTATGCCCCGTGTTGGTTTTTATAGTTCCCTTCTCCAGGGCAACGGGGCCTGGCTTCACTCTTGGCTGAAGCAAGGCTTTTTGCCATGGCATGCCTCAGTTTCCCCTCTGTAAAGCGGGAGAAATAACAGCACATGTTGCCTGGGGTGCTGTCAGGGTCAGAGGAGAGCTCCCCTGGGACACAGGCCGCACGTGGTATGTGCGCACCCTAGTCCGTGGCCCGTGACACTCCTGCCCCTGGGCCTTAGGGATGTACTTAAGTTTGGTGAGAGCTCATGCGCCTGCAGAGCGGCTGTGCCAGGGAATGGCAGGGAGGCTTGGGGAAGGCTGTTGTTCTGCACCTGGTTTCAAAGACTCAGTGGGGGCGCGGCCACAGCCCCCAGGAAACCAGACTGGGAGGCCCAGGCTCAGCTTCCAGAAGGCGGCCCTGGGAGGGGCAGCCAGCCACGATTGCAGGCCTGCCTCGCCAGCCCGGCCAGGTCCCGGGTGGCCTGCCCTGCCCAGAGCTCGTGGGGTGGGTAGGAAAGGCAGGCCGTGGCCTGGAGAGAGCCCAGGCCCTCCGCGCTCAGCCCCTACAGCGGCCGCACGATGGGAACCACACTGAGAGCAGAGGCAGGTCATGGGACTCAGGGGAGGGGAGAAGACCCCCCCCGGCACCCCCCGCCCCCTGCCCCAGCAGCTTCCACCAGCAAAGGCATTGCCTTTGCCTCCCCAGGTGGCAGCCGCACCCGAAGCCACCCCTCCCCACTGGGGCCACGTCTCATCCTTCCCCCCAGTAAAGCCAGGGAGCTTTCTGCTTCCGGGGGCTGTGTGGGGGGTCCTGTCGGCCACACCCCATACCTGCTCCCCACTTCTTCCCGCCCCTCAGCACGTGTGTGTAGAGGTCTCTGGTGAGAAATCCCCGCCCTTGGGGGAGATGAGAAAAGGCGGCCGGATTAGAGCCAGCTGAGGGGGGACGAGTGTCCTGCAGAAAATGCAGTGTGTGAGCCGTGGCGGGGAGAGCAGGGATGGCAGCAGCCGGCAGCCTCCCTGGGGCCGGAACGGCACCAGGCGCCCCCCCTCCTGTGCGCCCCCAGCCTGTGAGGCAGCGGCTTCCTGCATGGACACACCTGGGCCGTGGCCATGCCTCCCGCGGGGTTCCCAAACTTTCCACATCAGTGAACCAGCTTCCTTAGAAATCTCTGTGTGTGAAATAATGGAGAGGGTCGTTTCCAAGCCCTGGGCTCATCCCCGGCCTCAGCCAGTGCCCCACAGCCTGAGATGGACCCTGAGGGCCTCCGGGCCCCTCATCCCACCTGTCCCTCCTGGGGGGAGGGACACACGAGCCCTGGGTGTGCTGCATAGCCTGATGGAGGAGAAGCCCAGGGGATTCCGTGGGCAGAAAAGACACCAGGACCAAGAAGTGTACACGATGCTCAGTGTTTATTTGCAGGCCGGGGACAGGGTGGGCAGAGGGAGTGCTGGGGAGCACCGACCCCTCCCTGGCCTGCCTCCCAGCAGCCACGGTCACCCCAGGCCCAGGTTCAGACGCGGGCATGGACAGCCAGCCCTCCGACCTAACGCTGGACCTGACGCTGCTCCCCGCAGGCAGCTGGCGGCCGCTGGACAGGCCCCAGCCCACATCCCACTGCAGGAGGTGGCCAGCAGGCACCTGCTGCACGGGCAGCACAGTGGCTCCAGGCATCCTCCTGGCATGAAGAAGGGGTGAGTCCGGGCAGTGCAGACACTCGTCTCAGGTGAGGGGCAAGTCCTGACGGCCAGACAGTGGCCAAGACGTGCTGGAAGGGCTCTGAGGGCAAGGTCCCCTCCCGGAGCCCTGGTCAAGCAGGTCCTCACTGTGCCGTCACCCTCCGGGGTCACCCCTGAGGCACAGGTCCCGTGAGGGCCCAGGTGGCAGGTGTGCCTGGGCTCCCGCAGCAGGCTGGCCGAGCTCTCCGTGGCTGGGCGGTATGTGTCCTGGCTCCAGACTGGGGGAGGGCTGGCGGGAGGGGGTCAGAATGGCAACGGACAGTGGTGGACCTCTAGGTCAGGAGGATCGGGGTGCTGTCCTCGGGCACCTCGGGTGAGTGGACACAGGCCGGGGCACAACTGCACTCGTCCACGTGGGTGTAGGTGCGGCGGACGGCTGTCCCGTCGGGACACCGCAGGGTCACCACTTCCTCGTGAACCCCCGTCTCCTGACAGCAGGTGCACTGGCGGTCCATCGCCTGGGCCTCCACGGAGTACCTGTGGGCGCACGGCCGCCGTCAGGACCCGCCCGGTCCAGCCCCAGCCCCCAAGCTCCTGGCTTCCCGGGGTGGGGGGGCTAGAGCCGATGGCCCCCGCCTGCTCTGGGCAGCCCCGAGCTCATCCTCGGAGCACTAGGGGCGTGTCTGACCTGGCCTGGGGCAGGGCTCGGGTCACTGAGCTCCCACCTTCCCCCACCAGGCTCTGTTTTGTCTTGGAACCACTCGTGGAACTTGCTGACCTGGGCAGGACCCTCTTCCCCCTGGGAGGAACCCACCCCGGTCTTGAGCCAGCCCCGCACTGTCCCCCTGCTCTCCGCGCCCACTGCTCACACCTGGCCGAAGCCAGGGCAGTGTGGGGCGGGGAGGGGTGTCCCAGAAGGGGCGCAGGGCTCTCTCACTTGGACAGTCCGGGGCATGTACCCCCGCAGAACGTGATGTTGACCGGGGCCTGGGTGGCACAGCCCTGGTGGGTCAGGATGGTCCTGTTGATGTGGACCTGGCACTTGTCTGGGCAGACAGAGGAAAGGCAGGGGCGGTACAGGAGGGCACCTCTGAGGACCTCGAGCCGGGGCCGCCCCCCCATGCCACCCTGCCGAGCCCCGCGCTCAGGGTGGGGTCCCCGGGGGCCAGGGGCAGCTTGGGGCTTGGAGAGCAGGTGCGCCAGCTTCGACTTACCCACTTCCTCACAGGAGAAGCAGCAGCCCGTTTTCCTGAGGATGCCCTGAAGGGGGAGGGGGAGAGAGAGGGCGGGCTGGGGGCGGGGCAGGGGCTCTGGGTGGGTGTGGCCTCCGAGGCGGTGGGGTGCCTGCGGGGGGCGGGGGGTGTGGTCTGGGGAGGACGGGGCCTCCCAGGGGAGGCGCTGCGGGTGCAGCCTCCGAGGTGGTGGGGCTCCGGCCGCGAATCTGCGGAGTGCCGGGCGGGGCCTCCGCCGCAGGGCGGCCGAGCGGCAGGACGCACCTGGCAGCTGGACACGTTGGCGCAGGGCGTGGCCCTCCCGATGAGCAGGTGGAGCCCGTTCCTGACCTCGCAGCGGTACTCGGTGCAGTTGTCCACCGGGCTGTTGACCCAGGTCTCGTTGGGCTGCAACGCAGTTGTGGGGGGTGGAGGCTCGCAGAGATGGGCCAAGGGGAAGGGGCGCCGGGCTGAGGGGCTGAGAGCGAACCCCCCCTTACCTGGACCAGCTGGCCGTCCTCCGTGGGACAGGCTGTCTGCACACACTCCCCACAGCACCCTCCGTCCACCTTCCGGTACTCGGAGCCCTGAGGGAGGGGTTGGTTCCGTCAGTACCCCGGCCCTGCCCCCCAGCCCGCCTGCCCTCCCATCCACACCTAAGAGCCCAGCGACCTCCTTGGCAGCCCCCCACCCCTGCGGAGCTGTGTCCCTGCCCAGGGCTGGGTGTGCCCAGGAGGGCTTACCTGGGGGCAGGTAGTGTTACAGGTGTCCTCCTCACACTGCACGATTGGGCCCTGGGTGTCCCCAGACAGGCAGGTGCACGTGTGGCAGGGAGTAAGCGATGGGAAGGTTGCCCCAATCTGCAGTGGACGGGGAGAGTGGAGGCGACACTGAGACAGTGGCGGGGGCCCGAGGGCCAGGACCCCTCCCTGCTGCTGGGTGGGCCAGGGGAAGGGGAGGCCTACAGAGAGCAGGTTCTTTCTTCTTCAGATGGAATTATGCTTGTGCCCCCGGCTGAGCACAGACCAGGGCAGAGGCAGGACCCCAGGCTGGCTGGAGGGGCTGGGAGGGCATGGTCTCACCCCAACACTCTTGTCTCGAGGGAGCTCCTGGGACACCCGAAGCTAACTTCTCAGGGGCAGCCAACAGTCCACCAGGCGCTCAATACACAGGGCTGTCCCCGTGTCCCCCTTGCCTGTGTCCCCACGTGTCTCGAAAGGGCCTGGATCCCCCACACGCTTCTCCACTGTCCTGGAGGAGGGCGCAGGCAGGGCCGGCCCGCGCAGATGAGAGGCGGAGGTCCCCTGTGGCTGAGCTGCGCCCCCCCCCCCCCCCGCCACGGCCGCCCGTCCCACTCAGCCACCAGCTGCTGAGCCCTTACCCCAAAGGCGGTTTGGTTGTAGTAACACAGCAGAGGTCCTGGAAGGAAAGGGGGCCTGAGCACCCGCCCGGCTGGTGGGGAGGAAGGGCTCCAACCCTCCCGCAGCCCCGAGCTCCCAGCCCCACTCACGGCAGGTGAAGGTGGGGCAGCAATCACCCTCCTCCTGGGCGCGAGTCAGCTCCTCTCCTGGCCTGCATCTGGGTGGGCTCTGGGGACACGTGGTTGTGTTGCAGACTGTGGGGAGGTCGAGGTGCGTCAGGGCTTGAGCCTCCTGTGTCCCCGCTGGGTCCCCTCACTGTACCACGGCACACCGGAGGTCGGCGGCAGCCCAACCTCGGCCCCGCAGGCCCCTCCTTCTCCCCTGGTCACCCTCCGGCCGGGGGGGCGGGGCCCAGGGCTCACCGCACAGTGTCTCCAGACAGCAGGAGTTGTTGGCCAGAGGCCTGGTCTCGGTCACGAAGCCAGCCCGTCCGCACTGCGGGGGCTGCTCCTGGGGCTCGCATGGCACGGGGGTGCACTGCACTGACATGGAGCCCTCGTGGCACAGGCAGGCCTGGCAGTTGCTGACCCACCGCTCCCCAGGCTGGAACAGAGCAGTGGGGGTCCCTGCAGACTCCTGGACTGGGCCCTGGCCTCCGGGGCCACATCCAGCAGCAGGGAAGGCTCCCGCCCTCAGCGTGGCCTGGTCGGTTCTCGGCCTCCCACTCGAGCTGCCGTCGCTGGCGCAGCCCCCGTGACGGGGACGTGTCTCACACCGGGGTACCCCACCCCAGTCCCCCACAGGGGCTGCCCGGGCAGAGCAGGCTGCCCAGAGATAGGGCCCTCCCTCCCTCTGCTCAGGCTAGGGGGCAGAACACTCACGGATTTGGGAAACCCATCTGGTCCCACACAGGCTGGAAGGGAAGAAGAAAGGGGGTCAGTGGGCATGCTGGAGTCCCAGACCCAGCGGGCAGAGACCACGGGCCCTGGGACCTGTCCTTGCAGGCCTAGCCGCCTCACCCCCGGCCAGGGCTCTTCTTCCTGCCAAGGGCCCTGTGTCTTGGCCACACAGCACCCTCAGGTTGGGCGCCGGGCTGGGAGTGCGAGCACCTGGGAGGGGTGGCTCCCCGCTCAGGCCTCCCCCACCCCAGCCGCCTGCCCCCGGCTCTGCGGTGGCTCCGGTGGGGCCTCCGTGGCTGGCGCTCACCGCAGGTGTGTACGCAGACGTCCGTGTGCGTGTTGAAGAGGGTGAGCCCATCGGGGCAGAAGCAGCCTTCCGCCAGCCCCTTGCCCGCTCCGCTCTGGCTCCTGCAAAGCAAGGTGGGCATGCCTGGGCCCCTCGATCTGTAGAAGTGACCGTCCGAGGGGGAAGGGCAGAGGGCATGGCAGAGGACTGGGGCTGACCCGCTGTCCAGGGCCCGGAGTTGGGGGGGGAGTGGGGGCGCGGCAGAAAGTCCTGAGGCTGGGGGTGTCGCACGCCCTCCTGGCCTGCCCCAGACCCTCAGGCAGGCTTTACCTGGAGTCGCAGGATGCAGGCTGTGTGGGGCCACACGGCTGGTACACCTTGTCGGGCGGGCAGGTGAAGTCTGGGGACACAGGGACTGGAGTCAGGTGGGCCGAGGAGGCCAAAGTCCCCGGGGCCGCCCTACTCACCGCACAGCCCGTTGGTGGCATTCCGCCAGTCGCTGCACACGCCCCGGGCACGGCAGAGCGCCGCGTAGGCCTCCAGGCTCCGGCAAGGCGCTCGGGAGCCGTCGGCCTGGCAGCCGTCACTGTCGCAGGAGCTGACGAACGGGTCCGGGGGGATGAGGGCACGGCACTCCGCAAAGAGCCTGCAGAAAGGGGCGGTCAGAGGACGGGTGGGGGCGGGCAGCCATCCCACACGCAACAGACCCTCAGGGGCAACTCACGGGCTCCACAGCAGCTCGCAGAGGGGCGCGGGGGGGCATGGGGACGAGGCGGGCGTGGTGGGCGCGGAGGGCGAGGTTCCCGCTGTCGGGGGCGGGCGGGTAGGCGCCGAGCAGCCCTCGCGGCCGCTCTCGGGGACCAGCCAGTGGTGGGCCATGTCTTGGCAGGTGGCGGCCGTGGTGCCGTCTGGCCGGCGGCAGTCGTCCGTCCGGCTGTTGGTGCAGGTGCCTGGGTGGCAGAACGGCGGGGTCACCCTCCTCCGCTCCCCTCCGCCCCTGCCCGCCCCCGTGCTGGGCAGCGGCGGCCCAGGCGTCTCCCAGTACCCGCTCACCGCACTGGCCCTCGGTGTTGTGGCTGAAACGGCTGTAGGACAGCTGGATGTGGAAGACCTGCCCGTCAAAGGTGACGGTCACACCAGCCGCGGGGATGTCGATGGTCATCGTGGTCGCACCCGTCACCGACACGCTCACGCCGTCCTTGCTGGAGCCCGAGCCCACTTGCGTTTGGTCGAACAGGATCTGGGGACGTGTGGGGTCTGTGACAGGCTGCTGGGGCCCCGAATCCTTGGCACCCCTCCCCCAAAGGGCAGATGCTCCCCCTGGAGCCTGGGGTCCCAGTCGGCCATGTTGGGGTCCCCGAGGCATCATGCGTGCCCTTGGCCCTGCCTGAGGGGCCTCTGGGAGCTGCCTCGGTGCCCGCAGGCCCTCCCCGGTGATGGCGGGACAGGGCCGCTCACCAGGCTCTGCTCCTGCCCGCGGGCGCCGGTGCGGGTGGTGAGGATGACCTCCATGGACTTGTAGTGGACGCTGAGGGCGCGGGGGCAGGCGGTGGGGGCGGCAGCGGCCCCGCAGTAGTAGCTGTTCATGGAGATGCTGAGGTTCCCGTAGCGTGGGCGGATCTCCTTCATGAGCACGTGGGTGCAGTTGTCCGCGAAGGAGTAGGACGTGCCGTCGAAGGTGGTGTAGTGGGAGCCCCCCCAGCCGCTGCAGGAGCCTGTGGGGTCACCCAGCGCCACCCCAAACAGCCACCTCAGGGGAGCCCCCCAGCCGCCCGGGACCCCGTTTGCCTTTTTTATGAAAGGGGCTGGAGTGGGTTGCATGGTGGCCACAAAGGCAAGTCCCCAGCCCCACCCAGACCCTGAGAATGTGCCCTCTGTCTGGGAAAAGACCTTCATGTCTGTCAGTAGGTTAAGGACGTCAGGATGATGCCGTCTTGGATGACCCAGGCGGCCCTAACCTAGTGACAGGTGTCCCTGCAGGAGCAGAGTGGCCACAAGCCCTGGGACGCCTGGAGCCCCAAAGCTGGGAAGGCAGGAAGGCCGCCCTGCAGCCTCCGGAGGGACAGTCGGTCCCTGATGGTGTTTCGACCCCCGGATGTGGCCCTTGCTTCCTCTGGGAACCTGAGCCCCACGCCATCCAGACGCTGGGCCAGAAGGGCTCCCCGCAGAAGCTCCAGGAGGGACACTCGGGAAACCCGGGTATCGCAGCCCCCAGCCCAGTGCCCCGTCCAGCCACAGAGGCTGCCGTGCATGTGGTCTCCGCAAACCTGGGCCATCCCCGGCTGTGATGCGTGTCACCGTCTCTGGCTGGCGCTGTATACCGCGGCTCTGGCCCCTGGCGAGTCCCCCAGTGCCCTCTGCCCGCAGCGGCCGCCCTCGCCATGCCCAGACTTACACTCGCACTCAAAGTGGAAATCACACGGCTCGTTGTCCTGCGACACTCTGACCGGTGGGTGTCCGTTCACGCAGTGGATGCTGGCCACCGGCTTCCGCCCCAACAGGACCACATGGTTGTGGCCCTCACAGCGAGCCACCGTGCAGTCTGGCAGGGTCCAGGACTCATTCACCTGGGAGAGAAGGGCGCAGGGCTCACTGGCTGGGACCACGGAACCTGCCCCACAGCCCTGCCACGGCCCCAGGGCCCTCCCTGCCCGGGATGTGGCCCTGCATCCCGGCCTCCCGCGGTGCCGTCCCGGCCCCGACCCCGAGTGCCATCCTCCAGCCCCGGAGAGGGCTCAAGGGGGCCACAAGGACCTGGGCCAGCTGCGCCACAGGCAGGAGGCACACCTGTCGGGGAGGGGTGATGAGGTCACAGCCCTGAGGCTGGGAGGGTGAGGCCGCTGGGGTCGAGGAGGCCTCCGGGGGCAAGGACGTAGGGCAGGCATCCTGGAAGCGGTCAATGTCACAGTGCTGGTTGCAGACGGCATAGAAGGAGCAGCCCGCGCTGTCCGTCTTGTTGTAGACGATGTCCCCTGTGAGGAGACAGTCACCAAGACGACACAGCAGGGTCAGCTCCGGATAGCTCAGGAGGCACAGGGTGGACCCACAAGTCAGCTACGGAGTGCCCGGGGCGGGGTAGGGGGGATGCGGCTCCTGCACTCACCCGGGGAGAAGAGCTGCCCCAGCGCCCGGCAGAAGCAGCGGGTGGTGAGGCTGCCGCTGGGAGACACGGGTGGCCGTGGGGTGGTGAGGACGGACAGGGACGAGGCGCTCACTGTCACTGGTTGCAAGGTGTGGGGTGCCGAGGCCCTGGAGGCGGCCGTGGAGAAGCCCAAGGTGCTGCTGGGCGGAGAGCTGGTGGCCTCGGGCACAGGCGTCCCCCGGGACGGCGCGGTGGGCTCAGGGGCGGTGGGGCTGGCGCAGCGGCCGTCGTCCTCGCAGCAGAGCACACGCACGTGGTAATTGTCACAGTAGCGCGGGGGTCGCGGCTGCTCCCGGTTGCGACACACCAGCCCGAAGCTCACGTTGCAGTGCACCACCTGCCCCAGGTCCTCCAGACGCGCGTGCGGCGCCCTCTCCGCGCGGCACTGGATGTCCTGGGGGCGCTGGCAGAAGTCGTGGCCCGCTGAGCGGAAAACCGAGAAGGTCTCGAAGTCCCCGCCGTCCAGGCCCGGGATGGGGTAGTCCTCGTCGAACCAGTCTGTCCACGTGCACCGTGGGCTGCAGCCCGTGGAGGACGAGGTGGCCGGGCTGTGTGTGGTGGAGCTGGGCAGCGGGGGCGTGGAGAGCAGCGTGGTCCCGAAGGTGGCCGTGCTGGGCGGGGACCCGGGGGAGGTCCACGGTCTGGAGGTCACCTCGGGGACCGTGGTGGGTGCACGGGGTGAGGTGGGCTTGGTGGTGGTGGTGGTGGTTGGGGTCCCCGGGGAGGCAGAGGGACTGGGGCTGGAGACCCTCTCTGTGGTCCTGGCAGGGGAAGGAAGGCTCTGGGTGGTGGAGACAGAAACCCCTTGGGTGGTCCCAGGGGAAGAGGGTCCTGTCTGGGTGGTCCTGGGGGAGGAAGGAAGGGTCTGGGTAGTGGGGACAGTGTATCTCTGTGTGGTCTCAGGGGAGGTGAGGTGCATGGTCGTGGTCCCCAGCCTAATGACTCCCGATGACGTTTGGCCTATGCTGGTGCTGGTGGTAGAGACAGGGACCCCATGGGTGGTCCCAGGGGAAGAGAGTGTTGTCTGGGTGGTCCTGGGAGAGGAAGGAAGGATCTGGGTGGTGGAGACAGGAACCCCATGGGTGGTCCCAGGGGAAGATGGGCCTCTCTGGGTGGTCCTGGGAGAGGAAGGAGAGATCTGGGTGGTGGGGACAGAAACCCCATGGGTGGTCCCAGGGGAAGAGGGTCCTGTCTGGGTGGTCCTGAGGGAGGAAGGAAGGATCTGAGTGG
>NW_019154106.1:864557-864793 GCF_002288905.1 Enhydra lutris kenyoni | reverse complement strand
CCCAGGGGAAGAGGGTGTTGTCTGGGTGGTCCTGGGGGAGGAAGGAGAGATCTGGGTGGTGGAGACAGTGTATCTCTGTGTGGTCTCAGGGGAGGTGGGGTGCATGGTCGTGGTCCCTAGCCTAAGGACTCCCGATGACGTTTGGCCTATGCTGGTGCTGGTGGTAGAGACAGGGACCCCATGGGTGGTCCCAGGGGAAGACAGGCCTCTCTGGGTGGTCCTGGGGGAGGAAGGAG
>NW_019154106.1:863950-864457 GCF_002288905.1 Enhydra lutris kenyoni | reverse complement strand
GTGCTGGTGGTAGAGACAGGGACCCCATGGGTGGTCCCAGGGGAAGATAGGCCTGTCTGGGTGGTCCTGGGGGAGGAAGGAGAGATCTGGGTGATGGAGACAGGAACCCCATGGGTGGTCCCAGGGGAAGAGGGTCCTGTCTGGGTGGTCCTGGGGGAGGAAGCAGAGATCTGGGTGGTGGAGACAGTGTATCTCTGTGTGGTCTCAGGGGACGTGGGGTGGGTGGTCTTGGTCCCCAGCCTAATGACTCCCGATGATGTTTGGCCTATGCTGGTGTTGGTGGTGGCGACAGGGACCCCATGGGTGGTCCCAGGGGAAGACGGTCCTGTCTGGGTGGTCCTGAGGGAGGAAGGAAGGATCTGGGTGGTGGAGGCAGGACCCCCATGGGTGGTCCCAGGGGAAGAGGGTGTTGTCTGGGTGGTCCTGAGGGAGGAAGGAGAGATCTGGGTGGTGGAGGCAGGACCCCCATGGGTGGTCCCAGGGGAAGAGGGTGTTGTCTGGGTGGTC
>NW_019154106.1:822421-863940 GCF_002288905.1 Enhydra lutris kenyoni | reverse complement strand
CTGGGGGAGGAAGCAGAGATCTGGGTGGTGGAGACAGTGTATCTCTGTGTTGTCTCAGGGGAGGTGGGGTGCATGGTCGTGGTCCCCAGCCTAAGGACTCCCGATGACGTTTGGCCTATGCTGGTGCTGGTGGTAGAGACAGGGACCCCATGGGTAGTCCCAGGGGAAGACGGTCCTGTGTGGGTGGTCCTGGGGGAGGAAGGAAGGATCTGGGTGGTGGAGACAGGACCCCCATGGGTGGTCCCAGGGGAAGATGGTCCTGTCTGGGTGGTCCTGAGGGAGGAAGGAAGGATCTGGGTGGTGGAGACAGGAACCCCATGGGTGGTCCCAGGGGAAGTCGGGCCTGTCTGGGTGGTCCTGGGGGAGGAAGGAGAGATCTGGGTGGTAGAGACAGGAACCCCATGGGTGGTCTCAGGAGAAGACGGGCCAGCCTGGGAGGTTGGGCCACTGACACCCAGCGTGGTCTCGGAGGAAGATGGGAGGGTGGCCGTGGTCTGCAGCCCCGTGACCCCTGATGACCTTATTCGTGTGCTGGAGCTGCTGGCGGCGCCCGGCTCTGTGGTGGGCTGTGTAGCACAGCGGCCGGGTCCGTCACAGCACAGCACCCGCACGTGGTAGTTGAGGCAGCTGTGGCCCCCCGTCTGCCAGTTATTCCTGCAGATGAGGCCGTAGTTCACGTCACAGCGCACATACTGACCCAGCTGTCCCCAGGGCACATCTGGGTAGAGCACAGCCTGGCACTCGATGGCCTTGGGCTCCGCACAAACCTGACCGCCCGCATCCCGGATGTGGTAGTAAGTCTCGATGTCGCCCCCGTAGCGGCCAGGCCGGGGCTGGTCACTGTCCAGCCAGTCGGTCCAGCGGCAGGTGGGCAGGCACGTGGCGGTGGCCGTGGTCCAGCTGGTGCTGGGGGCCGGAGGACTGGCGACCATGGTGCTTGTGGGCTGCACGGGGGTCGGACCCAGGCCGGTGCTCTGCGAGCTGGGTGCAGTGGTGGCCAGGGTGCTGGCGCAGCGGCCATCATCCTCGCAGCAGAGCACGCGCACCTGGTAGTTGAGGCACATGTGGAATGGGCCAGCCTGGTCCTGGTTGTGGCACACCAGGCCACCCTCCAGGCCGCACCGAACCACCTGCCCCAGGTCCTCCAGACGCGCGTGCGGCGCCATCTCCGCGCGGCACTGGATGTCCTGGGGGTGCTGGCAGAAGTCGTGGCCCGCTGAGCGGAAAACCGAGAAGGTCTCGAAGTCCCCGCCGTCCAGGCCCGGCGTGGGGTAGTCCTCGTCGAACCAGTCTGTCCACGTGCACCGTGGGCTGCAGCCCGTGGAGGACGAGGTGGCCGGGCTGTGTGTGGTGGAGCTGGGCAGCGGGGGCGTGGAGAGCAGCGTGGTCCCGAAGGTGGCCGTGCTGGGCGGGGACCCGGGGGGAGGTCCACGGTCTGGAGGTCACCTCGGGGACCGTGGTGGGTGCACGGGGTGAGGTGGGCTTGGTGGTGGTGGTGGTGGTCGGGGTCCCCGGGGAGGCAGAGGGACCAGGGCTGGAGACCCTCTCTGTGGTCCTGGCAGGGGAAGGAAGGGTCTGGGTGGTGGAGACAGGGACCTCCTGGCTGGCTCCAGGGGAGGAGGCATGGGTCTGGGTGGACGCTCTGGTTGTGGTTTCTTGCCCCAGAGATGTGGAGCCCCCAGGGGCGGGGGTGCTGGGGCAGTGCGGGTTCGGGCGGCAGCAGAGCACACGGATGTTGTAGTTGAAGCACATGCTGAAAGGCCCCTTCTGGTCCTGGTTCCTGCAGACCAGGCCCGTGTGCAGGTCACAGCTGAGCACCTGTCCGATCTGGTCGATGCTGACCTCGGGGTAGTTCTCTGCACGACATTCAATCTTCTGGGGCTCCTCGCACAGCGTGCCCCCAGCGGCCCTGATGTTGTCCAAGGTTTCCAGGTCCCCGCCCTCGACTCCTGAGGTTGGGAAGTCCACGTCAAACCAGTCTGTCCACTCACACTGGGGCTGACAGCCAGCCGTGCTCTGGCTGGGGTTGGCCACCATCGTGGCCGTTCCCAGGGTTCCCGGTGACATTCTTGCGGTGGTCGTGCGCGTCTCTGTGCGTGGGCTGGATGGGGGGCCGGCGGGGACAGTGCCTGTTGTGGCCTCCACTCCCGTCACTGTGGGAGTCGTGTGTGTTTGTGGGGTCCCCCTGGAGAGGCTGCCTGTGGTCTGCGCAGTGGCCAGTGTCTGTGTCCCGGGAGTGGGCCCTGTGCAGTGGTCTTGGTGGCAGCACAGCACGCGGATTCTGTAGTTGTAGCACATCTTGAACAGGCCTACCTGCTCTTCGTTCCTGCACACCAGGCCAAAACCAGCGTCGCAAAGCACGCGCTGGCCCAGCTCCTCGGCGCTCCTGCCGGGGAAGTTCTCGGCCTGGCACTCAATGTCCACAGGCTGCTCGCACACGGCCCCTCCTGCGCTCCTGATCTTGTCGTACGACTCGACGTCCCCCCCGGCCTCCTCAGACTTGGGGTAGTCCTCATCGAACCACTCTGTCCACTGACACCGGGGCTGGCAGGAGGTGGTGGCCAAGGCCGGGGGGCTGCTCGATGCCCAGGTCCCTGTCATGGTGGTCTCCGCCGGCGGGGTCTCCGTGGCAGGGGTGGACCTGGCCGGTGGCTGCCAGGTGGTGGCTTGGGGGTAGGTGGTGGCCCCGGGGACCATGGTCATAGTCCCGGGGGAGGTGGTGGTGACCCCAGGGGTGGTGGTGGCCCCGGAGGCCATGGTCGTGGTCCCAGAGGAGGTGGTGGTGGTCCCAGGGGTGGTGGTGGTCCCGGGGGCCATGGTCGTGGTCCCAGAGGAGGTGGTGGTGGCCCCGGGGGAGGTGGTGGTGGTCCCAGGGGTGGTGGTGGTCCCGGGGGCCATGGTCGTGGTCCCGGAGGAGGTGGTAGTGGCCCCGGCGGAGGTGGTGGTGCCAAGGGCCGTGGTCGTGGCCCCGGGGGAGGAGCCACAGGGCAGGTAGCTGCAGCAGAGGACCCGCAGCTCGTAGTCATGGCAGAGTGGGGGGCTCTGCTCGCTGTTGAAGCAGGTCAGCCCCCGGGCCACATTGCACTCCACCTTCTGGCCCAGCTGCAGTAGCGGGATGTTGG
Source organism: Enhydra lutris kenyoni (assembly GCF_002288905.1). NCBI lineage: Eukaryota > Metazoa > Chordata > Mammalia > Carnivora > Mustelidae > Enhydra > Enhydra lutris. The sequence goes on along the minus strand of NW_019154106.1, from coordinate 860,818 downwards.
GGAGTTGCCGTGCCCGGCACTCAATGCTCACCGGGGCCAGGCACACCTCGTAGCCCTTCTGCCTGAGGTTCACAAATGTCTCGAAGTCTCCGCCCGCCATGCCGGGCTCTGGGGCGCCGCTGTCGTACCAGTTGGACCAGAGGCAGAACTCTTGCACACACACGGTGGTGACGGTGGGGACTGAGCCTATGGGCGGGGGGCGAGAACCTCGTCAGCCTCCTCTGCACCCCTGCCAGCCATGCCCAGAAGCAGGGGTGATGGGGCCGTTGGTTGTACTGAGGACGCCCGCTCTGACCTCCTGCTCTGCCCAGACTGTCACCGGGGTCTGGGCTTAAGGCTTCAGGGGTAAGCGGGACCAGCAGCACGTCTGCCAGGCTCACCTGACGTGGAGAGTGGGACCACGGTGGTGGTGAAGGTGAAGGGCACTGTGGACGGGGTTCCGGGACAATCCACAGCCCGACGGAGGATGGTTCCATTTTGTCCGCAGATGGCCAACAAGCAGGCGCCGAGCCCGTCGGTCGTGTTGTAGATGACGTCCTCATAGTGGTAGGTCCTGCCCTCGTAGACGCAGGTGCAGGCTGGGAGACAGGGCCGGCATGGGGCTCACTCACAGCCCTCAGCCCCGGCCCCAGCCCCGGGGCCGCCCCTCTGCCTTACCTGCGAGGCTGTGTGTGCACTGGAGGCCGCCGGCAGTGCACTCACTGGGGAAGAGGAGAGGGGAGCGCTGAGGGCCCGCCAGGCCACGCCAGCACCCCTGCCCGGCTCCCTGCCCCCTCGCCCCCGCCCACTCACCAGCTCTGGCAGTTCTCTGCCGTGGGGACCCTCGCACCCACGTCGTGGTAGTTCCCGTCCTCGTCATAACAGCCACACTGGGCCACGCACTTCATCTGGTCCTCGCTGAAGAACGGCTCGCTGGGCGGGCACCTCGGGTAGCAGCCTGGGCAGGCACCATGCGTGGAGGAGACTCACCCTCGTGGCCGGGTGCTGGGCACTGCGTGGGGCAGCCGCCCCGCCACCTGTCCCCTTCCCTGCCCCTCACCTTCCAGGCCCGGCAGGTCGTGCAGACAGCGGCCACCCGGGTTCCGACACGTCCTCATGCAGGGCGCCCCGCACGGCTGGTAGTGCCACTCGCACTGGCCCTCGGGGTTGTAGTAGTCGCAGAACAGGGCTGCGCACGGAGGGGGCGGCTGAGGACGCACCCCTTGCTTCCTGCCCCGCCCTCAGCACGCTGGTCCCGTCCCGCGGCGGCCTGCCCTGTTGGTCCGTTAGCGCCCAGACGGGGGCCCACCCGTGGGCACCCGGGCCCCACCCCTTCCCGCCCTTCAGCGCCGCAGCAGAGCCCCACTCACGGCAGGTGTCCGGGGTGCGCCAGGACACGCACACGCCCACGTCGCGGCAGGCCTGCGCGTAGGCGGCCACAGCCGTGCAGAAACATTCACAGTCGCCCCCCGAGTCACAGGCGCACGCGTCGCCCACGCAGGCCTCGTAGTACTTGGCAGGGTCCACCTGGGGGAGGGGGAGGGGCCGCTCAGCAGTACTCGGGGGACCTCCAGCCCTGCGCGAGCGCGGGAGCGGCTGCACGCGTCTGCGGTCTGAGATCCGTGACTCCCACCCGCCCGGCACCGTCACCCATACCCACATCGTATCTGTGGTTGCAGACGGCCCTCCCCACGGCCGTGTCGTGACCCTGCCTGTGTCCTCGGGGTGAGGGGACAGCCCCCTGACCACACCCTTCCCTCAAGCAGCAGAGCCCAGAGGGGACCCAAGACACGTTTGCCACCAGCCTGTCCCTCCTAAGCCGCCCACATATCAGCAGCAGGTCCTGCACCCTGAGACCACGCTTGTGCGCGGGCACCCGCGTCCTCGAGAAAGTCACAGGAAGGACCTCAGGGAACAGTCTTGGAGGAGAACCACCAGTCCCCGGAGCTCGCGAGGCCCGGCTGCCGGGGAACGTGGATGGGACGGGGAGGTGGCCCCCGCGGTCCGTGTGTCTCGCAGCCTCACTTGTAGGGGGGGTCCGAGTGGCCAACGGAAGCCACGGGGATGCTCCAGCTGGGACCCTCGGGTGTCACGGCACACCGCTTGGGCCTCCCATGTGCCAGCACCCACGTCCAGTCCCAGCTCGGAGGCCCAGCCCAGGCTGGACCCAGTTCTGCCAGAAGTGGGGGGCAGCCCCAGCCCCCAGGTCAGAGCCCAGGGCCTCAGCCCACCTGAGGGTGGCAGGCGGCGAAGGTTGCGCTGTTGATGATGCTGCACTGCTTCTGGGCCCAGGACTTGCGGTACGGGTTGGCGGTGCAGGGGTCCCTGGGGACCGGGGCGTCGGGGCAGGACGGGGAGAACTTCCAGCTGTTGCCAAACTCCAGGGCGCTGCCCACCACGGACTGGCTCCGCGTGGTGAAGTCGTTGACGGCGTTGTCGTCGAAGTTGCCGCACAGCCCGCAGACCCGGCCCTGCAGACAGGGGGCGGCGGCACGGGGGGCTCAGGGGGCAGCCTGAGGGCACAGCACCCAGCCCAGACCGGCAGGGGGACTCCAGGGTAGTGCCCTGTGAACTTGCAGGAAGACAGGCACACAGACGGCCCTATAGCCAGCAGGCGGGCAGGTGGACAGGGGGCAGGCAGGCCTAGAGGGCATGGGGACACGCGGAGCACGAGCAGCGTTCTGACCAGGACTCAGCCTGTTGGGCGGTTTGGCCTGGACATGCCCTTCGGAAGCCAGCGTGGAGTGCGGACTCACCCAGCCCTCAGCGGCTCATCAGCTGCCAGAGCGCCCCCTCGGGGCCAGACCTAGAAGAGGGGGCTCCGACCATGCCCAGAGGGGCCCGCAGCCCGCCGGCCCTCACCTTGTAGTCCTGCTTCAGCCGCACGAACACGCTGGTCCTCCGGTCCCAGGACAGCACGAGGCCGCCGCGGGTCTCCACGGTGAGGTAGTTGCCCGTGTGCCGGACCTTGTAGGGTGGCTCTCCGCCTGGCCCCCACTGCACCGCCCTGTAGCCGCCATCCTGCAGGACCAGCTCGTAGCTCTGCGGGGGACGCACGGAGCAGCGGCTGCAGGGACTGAGGAGCCGTCTTGGGGGCCAGAGCCCACTGGAGGCCTGAGGCAAGGGCCCCATGGGTGTTCGGGAGCCCAAGGCGTGAGGCCGGGGTCAAGGAGGAGTGGGCTCCCGACACTGTCGTTGAATAAAAGGCCGGACCTGCGCAGGGAGAGCTGGGGCCCTGGGGAGGGGCCACGGGTCAGCGGGGGCGATGTCCCCAGAGAGCAGTGTGGCTCTCCTCCTGGTGAACCACGACCTCCCTCGGCTGGAACTGGGCGCCCCAATGTAGTGGGCTGAACACAGGCCCCACAGCGTGTGTCCCCATCCCAGCCCTGGAGGCAGTGAACGTGGCCTTGTTTGGAAGAAGGGTCTCTGTGGGGGTCAGGGAGGGACGAGCTCACCTGGATTAGGGTGGGCCTCGGCCCAAACACAGGTGTCCCTGGGACAGGAGAGAAGGGGCGGGCCCATGGGAGAGGGGCAGAAGAGGCAGGAGGGAGCCCCCAGAGGCTGGCAGGGGGCTCAGCCCTGGGACCCCTGTGGCCAGACTCCTGGCTCAGAACCGAGAGAGAATGCATTTCTCTGGCTTCAGGTGCCCCGGCTGTGGCCATTTGCCCAGCAGGAGGACAGAGAGAAGGACAGGGCTCCCGGTGGCCCCTCACCTCCAGGAAGAGCTTGATAGCCTTAGAGCAGGTGACGCCCGTGGTCCCGCAGGGGACGTTCTCGGTGACGATGCGGAAGGTCCCGTTGGTCGTGCCGTTGCCCCCGCAGTAGTCCTGGGATGGGCAGGGGTCAGGGTGAGCTCAGGCTGCGGGAGCAATTGGGCCGGGTCGGGGGACGGAGGGGCTCCACGCACCTGGACCAGTGTGTACTCGCAGGTCCCTTCGAAGCCGTAGCGCTCCCCGTCGAAGGTGATGAAGTGACCGTCCCCATAGGCCACGCAGGTGCCCAGACAGGGCTCGTGGCTGCACACCCACCGGCGGTTCCTGCATGTGCTGAGGACGGCAGACAGCTGCTCACCCCGTGCCCAGGACCAGCCCTGGCCAGCCACCCTCTGCAGAGGGCTGAGCAGAGGGGGCAGCGTGGACATGGGCCCGCCGCCCGCCTCTCTCTGGCTTCCAAGCCCTCAGTGCCTGGTGAGGCAGGGACGGGGGTCCTGGTGGCAGCTCTGAACAGCCGGGCCCCAGGGGCACCTTCTAAGGACAGAGGGGACTGTCCCAGGCTTTCCCAGGGGTGGGGACAGCGCCAGGCCTCGGCTCCTCCCCCACCCCCTTCCCTCCCGCAGGGGGGCCCTGACCCACCAGGTGTTACAGTCCACCCGGATGGTGTCCCCCGGCTTGTAGACAGCCTCGTTGTGCAGGCAGGGACAGTCCTCCTCGGCCACACAGCCCCCGCTGCCATCTGACAGCAGCCCTAGGGGGCAGACGCAGCCGGACACGCAGTGGGTGCTGAACTGTGAATGGGAAGGGCGTCAAGCTTGTCCCCCCCGTGCCCAGGGACGCTGGGGCGCAGCCCGCTCTCCCCGGCCACTCACACAGTCCACGTCCAGCGTGTGACAGCTCCTGAGACACTCGGCCCCAGGCGTGCCAGCCGAGGCGTTGCTACAGTCCAGGTACACCATGGGGGGCACACACCCTGCAGGGGGAGACCACTGGGCTGGGAGGGGCCGCAGCCCAGGCCCACGGAAGCCCCTGAGCCCTGGCGCGGCGGGAGGCCCTACCTGAGTTCCGCTGCTCCGCCACTCCCAGGCAGCTCAGCCTCCCCGCCACACACGAGCTGCGAGAGACAGGCCAGCCTGCTGGGCCCACTGCCCACCCATCACCCCTCGGGCCCCACCCACCACTCTGCCCAGAGCCCAACATACACACCCCGCCTGGGCACCGGACCCTCAGAACCCTGGCCCCGCCCAGGGGCCAGGTCCCTGTGTACCGCACAGCTGAGGGGCGGAGGGCGGGCATCCCTCCCAGGGAGCCCCGCTGTGTTTCAGAACCGTCCCAGGAGGCCCAGAGACCGTTGGGTATGACATGGGGGGCCAGAGTGTTGTGGGCTCAGGACAGGATGTCGGGGGGGCAGTGGCGCGCTGGGGGCACGGGCGCGCAGGGGCAGTGGTGCGCTGGGGACACGGGCCCAGCTGGCCGCTTACCACACCACGCCATCGTCATGCACCACCTCCCCTGGGGCCAACACGGAGCCACGGAAGTAGCAGGGACAGGCGTCGGCAGACACACAGGTGCCCGAGTCATCCAGGAAGGTGCCGTTGGGGCAGACACAGCCGTCCACAGGCAGGAAGGGGACGCTGCAGGTGACGTCGACCTGGCTCCGAGCGCGGCAGGTGGGCTGGCAGCCATGCACCACGTAGCTGTAGTTCTGGGACTGGGGGCAGCTGCTCACATACTTGGCTGGGGCAGGGGCAGCACGGGGTCAGTGGCCGGAGGGTCCCTCCAGGCTGGGGTTCACACAGCCCAAGACAGTTTCCCCCTGACACCAGGTCCTTGGTTGGCCCAGATGAGGAAGCGTGAAGCTCCAGCTGAGAACGTGGGAGTGGGAGTACCCGCCCGCCCCCCGGGTCCCCAGAGCCCTCGCCCCCACCCCCAGTACAGCCGGACCGGCCTGGGGGACACTCACTGCACACGCCGTCCCTCCAGCCGCGGAGCAGCACCCCCTTGGCCGCGCAGGCGTACACGTAGGAGGACAGGGCGGCGCACAGGCAGTCTTCGCTCTTCTCGCAGTTACACGTGTCGAACATGCAGCTCTGGGGACAGGGCCGCGGGGGGCTGTCAGGGACCCTCCTCTCCCTCTCCCTTTGCATCCTTCCTGGGACCCCCACCCGGGCCGGGTGCTCCGTCACAAGCAGGGCCCTCAGCACCGCTGGATGGGAGTCGTGGGGGCCTCGTGGAGGGGACCCCAGGAGAGACCCCTAAGGGACCGCGCAGGCCAGGTTGGGGGGGGCAGAAAGAAGGCATGAGGCCAGGCTAAGGTCAGGGTCAGGAGGGACCTCCACAGGACCGGGGAGTCCGGCTGCATCCCGCAGACGTCACCGCTTGTGGGGCGTACGCGTGGGGTGAAAGGGGAACTATGCCACCCCCAGTGTAGGTAGAGGTGGGCCCAGCCCTCCACCTGTAGACATGCACTCCCGAGGGTGCGCTCGTGGGCACTGTGGGCTTTGAGCTTCGGGGAAAGCGGCCCTCGAGCCGGCAGTGTGGGTTGGGTTGGGGCCCCCCCAAAAGGCCTGCAGAAGTCCGAACCTCCGGGGCCTAAGAGAAGGACCCTACTGGAAACAGGGTCTTTGCAGATGCAATTAAGATGCGGTCATCAGGGTGGGCTCTGAATTTGAACACTGACACAGGGGAGGGGCACGGAGGCAAAGGTTGGGGTGATGTGGCCACAAGCCTGGGTGTCACCTGGAGCCCCAAGGAGCTGGGAGACTCCGGAGGAGGGTCTATAGCCTTAGGAGGGAGCCCGGCGCGGCCCACCCCTTTTCAGTCTTCCGTCCCCCAGGACTGGGACAGACGCACTCCCCTAGCTTTTAGTGACACCAAGAACCACACCCACGGCGGCAGAGCTGACAGGCTTGCGGGACCCAGGAGGACTGGCCGGCCTGTGCACGTGCTGGAGGGGGACCCTGAGAGGAGGCTGGAGGCAGCTGCAGGTGGGGCCGGGTCCTCACCGAGTGGAAGGGCGCGGGGTTGAGGACAGAGTGGCAACGGGAGAAGGCTCCGGCCGGGTCGGTGAGCAGGGAACACCAGTGCTGGGCGTAGTTCTCTGGGGCAGGGAAGGCGAGCCGGCTGGCGGCCGTCCCCATGGCTCCTCCCCCACGCCTCCCACCCCGCAGCCTCCGCTCCTGCACCCGCCCCGGGGAGAGCTGTGACGTGTGGGGCCGACCCGCGGTGCCGATGGGCCCCAGGCCCTGCTGCCCACACGCACACACGCCCAGATGTGGGGTCCCCCAGCCCCACCCACCCCAGGGCCAGGTGAGACGGAAGCTCCAGCTCCCAGACCCAGCCCAGGTAAATGGGGGGACCCCAGGGATGAGAGTACCGTTCTCCACGCTGAGGGAGCAGGGGTCCTCGAAGCTGTTCTTGACGTTGGGGCAGGAGGCCTGGGTCTTCCAGGTGTTGGCAAAGGCGGCGGCCGTGCCCTCCACCACGCCGCCGAGGGTCCGGAAGTCGTCGGCCTGGTTCTGGTTGAAGTTCCCGCACAGGCCTGGGGGCCGAGGCCCAGGGAGGGGGCATTAGTGGGGCATCCAGCCGGGACATTGCCCTGGCCCCACGTTCCCTCCAGAAACCCTCGCAAGGAGACCAGCCAGAGAGCCCCGGCCCCGGACCTGGTTCCAGCACCATCAACGCGCCAGGGGGGTCAGCCCAAGGGCAGAGCTTGCCCCCGAAAGGACGGCCCAGCTCGCTCCCCATGCCCACCCCAGGTCACCGCCCCAGGAGCAGCTCCCTCCCGGTCCCTACTTCCTGCCAGGCTCTAGCCCATCCCGCCTGCTGCTGAGCCCAGGGCCCGGCGCCCCCAAGCCTCAGCCGGCCTCACCGCACGTCCGCCCGTGGTAGGACGGGTCCAGCTGGAGAAACACCTGCATGAGCGGGACTAGCTGGACCCGCAGCTGCAGCCCGAGGCCCGTGTGCGCCAGGACGAAGAAGGACGTGGGCCGGAAGACCGTGACGTTGCCTGCGGGGGTGGGGACAGCGCCGAGTCAGGCCGAGGCCCTTGCCGTGGCGACAGCCCCGGGGTGGGGAGGGTCCTCCGGGGACAAGCTGGGAGGAGACAGGTGTACGGCGGGCCCTGGGAGTAGGCAGTGTTGGCAGTGACTGGTCCTGGTCCCCGGGAGGCCGGGCGCCGAGTGTGCTCCACACCGGGCCCCCGCGGGTCAGACCACGTCCCGCTTGCCAGCAGGATATTGAGGAACAGCCCCAGGCCGTGAGGAGCAGCAAGGGACCCAGCTGGCCGCATGCAGGCTCTGGGAGCGGGCCGCCCAGCTGCCGCCTGGCCGGCCGTCCCGGGCCGCGCACCTGCAGACACGGGCAGCTGGGTGTAGATGGAGTTCACGAACACCCCGCCGTTGGCCTGGATCTGGACGACCTGCAGGAAGAAGCAGCTGGGTCAGTGCAGGGAGGAGCCCGCCTGCTTGGGGGTCCAGGGAGCCGGCCGGCAGACGCAGAGCCGGGCGGGGAGCTCTGGCCTCGAACCTCTGGCTCCGTGGGACTCAGGAGCAGGTCTGGGCATCTAAGCAGGGAGCGGGAATCAGTGTCCTCCAGGCCCGCGTGTCCTGCCCGCTTCCCTGGGCCCCTGCGGGAGCCTCACCGTGTCCCCGCCGTTCACGCTGAGCGCCACCGATCTGAGGCAGTTCTCGTTGTCCGTCAGGCCGCACCTTCGCAGCTCGGCCAGCACGCTGAAGCTGTTCCCTGCACACGTCTGCGGGGCAAAGCCACCAGGGCTGCTGCATGCACACGTGTGGGGCCTGTTCCCAGCATTGCCCGTGTGGGTGCAGACGGGTAGTGGCCCACGGTGGCCCGTGGCCCAGTAAGCATGAGCCCAGGGGCTTCCCTTGGGGATGGGTCTCCAGGAGGAGATCTGGGGGGGGGCTCACCCTTCTGATGGCCATCATGGGACCCTGCATGGGGGCAGAGGGGGCCCGAGAGTCCCTGAACAGGTCTGCCAACCCCACCGGAGCCGCACCTTGGACAGGACGTAGCTGCAGTCCCCGTGCACGTCATAGAGCCTCTGGTCGTAGGTGGAGATGTGGGCCCCACCCTGGACAGAGCAGGTGCCGGGGCACGGAAGGTCCTGGCACTGCCACAGCCCCCCGGAGCAGTTGCTGGGAAGGGGGCGGGGGGCGTGAGCGGAGGGGACAGAGCCCATCCGCTGCGCCCCCGTCCCGGCCCGGGCAGATGGGAGGCTTACCAGGCGCTGCAGCTGCTGGTGAAGGAGGCTCCCGGGGCGTAGGTGCGGCCCCCGTGCGTGCAGGGACACTGCTCCAGGGGCAGGCAGCCCCGGTGCGTAACATCATCCAGCACTGTGCCTGGAGACAGGCGGCATCGTAAGTGGGCCGGGTCAGGTGCTGGAACCGCGGTGACCGGGGCAGCGGGGGGTGGGGCCAGGAGGACCTGCCTGGGGGGCAGAAGCAGCCGTCCACGCAGTGGTCCTCGCAGAGCTGGGAGCGCTGGGGGTTGGAGCAGGTGTCGGCGCAGGGCGAGCCGCACTCCCGGTGCTGCATGCTGGGAGGGCAGGTCTGGGCTGCGGCAGGGAGACAGCAGTCACGCCCCAGGAAGCTGCCCGCGCATGGGGCGGACAGGCCCCTCCACCCTCAGCCGTTCGTGTGCTACACCCGGGCCTGGGGAACCCCTCACCTTGGGAGGCCGGGCCCCGCCTGTCCTGGACCCCGCTCTCCTCTGGGTGAGGCCGCGGGCAGGGGAGCCCAGACCGCAGGGCCTCCCAGATAGCCCCTTTGGGCCCACCCGGCTTCTGGGTGAGCTCAGCTCATGGCACCCAGCCTGGGTCCCCCAGGCATATCCCCTTCTGCTCTCCTGCCCACCCGCCTGACCAACTGCCCCGTCCCAGGTCCCCAGCCAGATGCCGGATGTCCTGCCCAGGGGTGTTGTCCCCATCCCCAGGGACCCCGTGTGAGTGTGGGGGCCGGCCCTGTTGAGAGCCACTCACGGCAGAGGTCGGGGCCCCTCCAGTCCTGGGGCTGTCCCCCCGCATGGGCACACTGGCGAGAGTACTCCGCGAAGGTGGCACACGGGCAGGTGAGGCAGCGGCACAGGTCCTGGGTACAGGCGGCCACATATGCCGTGGGGTCCGCGAGCTTGTGGCACTCCGCAAAGGCCGGGCCGAGCAGGGTGCGGCGGCAGACGCCGTCCTGGGGGCACAGACACTGGCACTGTCCAGCCTCAGGCCCTGCAGGCATTTCCAGGCCAGGGGACCCCCTTCCTCCTCTGAAGTTCCTTTTTTCCCTTCATCCGTCTGTCTGTCCGTCTGTCCATCTACCCGCACATTCACCCACCGTCTGTCCTTCCGTGTGCCCGTGCTTCTGTCCGCCCAGCCGGCTGGCGGCCCTCCCAGCCTCGCCCCGCCACGTGGACTTGCCCCCACTGTGTGCAGAGCTCTGCTTGGCTCTGGGGACTGAGCCGTGACTGTGGACCCCACCCCCGCCAGGGCTCCAGGACACCCCTGCTCATGGTGTGAGCACCCAGGAGGCCAGTCAGAGAAGGGGGAAGCCCTCAGGCAGCCCCAGCAGAGCCAAAGCCAGCCCACCAGGGAACCCTTCCTCCTTCCCTAGCAGCCCCCACCCCCTACAAGCTGGGGCTGGACTGAGCCTCCACATCCTGACTTAAAGCTCACAGATAGACCCGAAAAGTGGGGCTTCCCTGCTCCCCACCCCAGGCAGGACTGTATATGTGCCGACACGTACTTGCACACGCAGAAGGACACACACACGTGTGCTGCCCACACACTCAGAACGTGTGCGGTCAGTGGAGGTGAGTAGGTGAGAGGGCGTGTCTCCAGACTGGAGGCCATGTCCTCGGCCGCCTGGGGGCTGGGAGACCCTCTCTCACCTGGACATCCCAGGCCCCAGCCCAGGAAGCCTGAGCCTGTGCCTCTGGCGGTCCCCATGCCCTTGGGGAAGCAGGGGCCATGGGCTCACCACGTCTGTGCAGTTGCTGGTCGGGGAAGACGGGGGGTCCTGACACTGCTCTGTGGGCCCGTCCAGCTTCTGTAGGTTCCCGAACTGCAGAGGGGTCAGCCTAGCACCTGTGGACAGGAGGTGCTCAGCGTGGGGCGTGCTGAGGGCCCCTGGGGGCCATGCGGGCAGTGGCTGCCGGGGGACCCCCTGCCCGTGCCCGGGGTGCCGGGAACTTCTCTCTGGGCACCACTGGCTTGAGTACTGCCCAGCGTCTCGGTGAGGCCACCCCAGGCTGCCCCCTCCAGGCCTCCTCGGGACCATCCAGTCCCCCGAGGGACCCACAGGCTTGGCTTCCTGCCATTCCCTGACCCCACCCTGAGCCCAGGGGGCACTCACTATGGGAGTAGAACTCGTTGACAGCCGGGAGCCCGTTGAAGTCCCCGCACAGACCACATGTCTGGTTGGCATACTTGGGGTCCAGCTCCAGCTGGGGGCAGAGGAGGGCAGGTCCAGCCTCAGCCGGCCTGGCCAAGCCCTCACCTCCTGCTGCCCCTGCCCCCCAGGGCTGGGAGGCTCGCCCCGACCAGGCCAGGAAGGGCGTGGGGGCAGGACGTCCTTACCAGGGCACTGTCCTCTCTGTTCCACATGAAGGTCAGCAGCAGCCGGACAGTGACCTTGACGTAGACGCTGCTCTGCTCCACCAACAGGCCTGCACGGCTGTAGGGCAGCTCCTCTCTGGGGTGGAAAGTTCTGGTCGTCCCGCAGCGGGTGTCCAGCAGGGTCCGGGGCCCTCCCCCCACATCCCGAGCCCGCCCCAGAGTCCCGGCTCCGCTGCAGCCCGCCCCAGGCTCACCGCCGCCCGTTGATGAGGACGGAGCCGTTGGAGGCCTCCAGCACCAGCCCCTGGGTCTTGAGGACGACGTGGGTGATGGTGGGCCTGGAGCCGGCCAGGCCGCGGCGCAGCTGCACGTTGAAGTCCTCGTACGCGGCGCCGCAGTGCGCTGACAGGACGTAGTTGCACAGGCCGGGGAAGCGGAAGACGTCGCCGTCGAAGGTCTTGTAGTGGAAGTCGCCCCAGGTGCTGCAGACGCGCCCGTTGTGCGCGGAGTCCCGGGCTGCGGGGAGAGCGTGTGGGGCCCCAGCAGACACCACCAGCCCTGCCAGCCACCTGCGGGTGGCCGTCCCCGGGTCTGGAGAAGTGGGGAGCCAGGAGGGCAGCCGCTCGCCCGCCTCGCCGCCCTGAGCGCCCTTCCCCCGGACCCAGCATCTGGGGTCAGCGCCCAGAAGAGCTGGCCACAGGGAGGGCTCCCGGCTGGGACCGGGGCCATTCAGCTGCCCACACTGCTCCCCCCGAGATCTGCGAGTGCCCCCGCCCCCCACCAGCAGTGGGCAGCGTCCACTCACAGCTCATGGTGGGCAAGACAGTGATGGGCGGGATGACGGTCATGCTCCAAGCTGTAGAGGGAGGCCAGGTCACAACCAAAACACGGCCAGGCCGGAGACCCCCACCCTTCTCGCTGGCTGCCCTGATGCCGCCCATCGAGCCCCAGGACTAGGGCTGCCCCTCCCGGGCCCCCCCACTTGCGCAAGACACACTCTGCCCCAAGTGTGCGTGTGAACGTGCACGCGCAAGGTGTGAGCACATGCGTGGGCACGTGTGTGGGCACATGTGAGCATTTCGGGCACTCTGCTCTGTGCCTTAGCTTTCCGGGGCCCGTGCCCCCTGCTGTCCCTTCTTGTGGTCAGGTGGGATCCAGAAGGGTTTCTGTGACATGCAGCCAATGTGGAAAGGGGTCTGTCCCCATCCCCCGTCCAGGTTGCCAGGCCACTTGGAGCCCAGCCCCTTCTGCCTGCCGAGGGCCACCCCCTCCTCCGAGCCTGGGACGCATACCGACATCCGCCCTCCGGCTGTGCTCTGCGGCCTGTCTGCTTGGCTGGCTGGGCTCCACGCTGCTCTGGGTCTCTGCAGGGAAAGCGGATGCGGGTCCCTGAGCCGCTGGACGTTCCCTGTCCTTCCTGGGCAGGCCCCATGGACATGCGACAGGGTGGAAAGCGGGGCTCCACCGGGGTGGGAGGCCTCCGCCGGGAGCCTTGTGCTGACCCCCACCCTCCCCGTCCACAAACGCAGGGTGGTGCCTCGTCCCTCCCAGACACAGCCGTTGGCGCCGCTGCCTCCAGGCAAGAGAGCGGAATCAGGAAAAGGCGTTGGTGCCACTGATCCCGGCCACCCCAGAAGAGGGTTTGGCCCCATCCCGTGCGTCCCTTGGAGAAGGACAAAGACTGGCTTTGTTGGGGAGAAGGACACACGCAGTTGGGGAGGCTTCTAGGTGTGACTTAGCAGAAACCCAAGACCCGAGCCAGATTCGAGTTAGAACGGTCCATTATGGCAGCAGGAGGCCCAGGGGCCCTGGTGCCAGGGTGGCTGTCCCCAGGGGCCTGTGTGCCCACCACCTCCAGACAGGGCCTCCCCCACCAGCCTGACTGCCCCGGTGGCCAGGCCCCCAGGTCCCCTCGCTGCCATGGCAGACAGCAGCGAGCCCTCCCAGACGCTTCTGCGGAGCTCAGGCTGCGGCACCCCCTTCACACGGCCCTGACATCCCCCCTTTGGTCTGCCGGGAGTCTCCACGCTCAGCCCAAGACGGAACTTCCTGGGAGTGGGAGGGGGGTCCCTGATGTCCCCATATTCCCGGTGCGACCTCCTCGGCGAGGGGCACCGGGAGGCCATGGAGACGGCCTCTGCTTCCTGTTCGACTCTCCCAGCAGGGACCTCGGACAGAAACCACAGGGCCTGGCTTGGCATCGAACTTGGCTTTCAAGGGCCCCAGCGGACTGTTTCCTACAGGCACAGACGTTACCCCTGTGGGACCCCAGACCAGCAGCTCCTCCCACGTGAGCCTGGCCGGGGCCAGCCACGGCCGCACCCCACAGTCAAAAGCCAGAGAGAGTCACGGGGGTGCTTGGCCTGCACGTCGCCTCCCTATCCGGGCCCGGTTTCCTCCCCATCCAGGCCCCGTCTCCACGAGAATTGACTCAACTCGCGGCCCTCCTCAGGCAGAGTCACTCGCCCAGCGAGACCGAGTTTGCATCGCCGGGGCCAGGGGACCGCCCGTCACCGACGGTGCGCTGCACTGCGGCCCATACGCACCCCGACGTGGGGCCCTCCTCTCGGACGGCCTTAGCCCACCCCAGCGGGGTTTGCCCCCCCGAGAGGAGCGGGCAGGGGTGAGGTGGCTCGCTGGAGAAGCCCCTCTTCAGGCATGTGCTGCGAGGCCAGCACGGCCCAGAGGAGCCTGGAAGAGCCCGGCCGCGTGGGGCCCGTGCGAACCAGCAGGTGGGCACCTGAGCAGCCCGGTGGGCTGGGGGCCCAGCACCCCACTGGGAGTCACTCTGGGGAGCTCCCCAACCCCCAGCCCTGCTCCACGCGCAGGAAACGACTGATGGAGAGAGCTGTGGGCCAGCGTCCATCTGCCTGGACTCCCCGAGCACCCCCTGCAGTGGCCAGGGCTCCAGGCCAGCCCTGCTGGGTGTCACCCAGGCAGCCCCTGAGGCCGTGTCTTTCACGTTGACAGTAAGTATTAGGGCCAGTGGTGCTTCCCCTAGATGCTAAGGGCCACAGGGCAGCCGGGAGCCCCTGGGAGCCGGTGGGGGGGCCGGCTCGATGGGGCTCCCTGTCGGCTGTTCCAACCCTAATCTGAGCAGGAATTTTGGAGCCGCCGTGGGGAGCTCCAAGGACCAGAGAGACCCAGCTTTGGCCTCTCCCACCTCCACCCCAACACCCTCTCGGTGGTTCTCCCTGGGGGCCCCAGCTTCTCCTGGCTGGAGGCTGAGAGCCTGGGGGCCCCAGTGGGGATACACGGGGCGGGCTCTTGCCTGCCCATTCTCAGGAGGAGGACCCCCAGCGAGTGGCCTGCGGGGCTCCCCTGCTGCAGAGAAAGAGCCGGGTCCTCATCCTCACCTGTCTCCTGCACCAAAAGCAGGGCCGCCAGGACCCAGGCCAGCACCAGGCACCCGTTCAGGGCACCCATCCTGGGGGCTGGCACGGCGGCGGGCTGGTGGCCAGGAGGAATGGGCCCCAGTGCTCGCTCCCTGGGGGCCCTGGGGCTTATATAGCAAGAAGCCTTGGCTCGGCGCCCGGCTCCTGGGCCACGCAGGGCTCCGTCCTTCCCCCCAAGGCGGCCACGTGTGTTTGCTCTTGGGGAGGGGCTGAGGCAGGAAAGACGCCTGGAGGAGGAAGGATTTGCGGCTCTGGGCCCCAGATTCACAGGACCCTTGCCCCCACTCTCCCCCGCCCCTCTGCAGCGTCTGAGAATCAGAGGGAGAGGGGTGACTGCCTGGTGCCAGTGGCCCATCCTGGGGGGGCAAGGCCCCTGCACGCAGCCGTCCCAGCCGCTCTGGTCGTGTCTCGCTCACTGAGTAGGGAGGTGGTCAGCACTACCCCACGCTGAGCCCGCACATCGAGCCCCTCCCCAGAACCTGGCCAAGGCCTCAGCCATCGGGTAGCCTTCGGCGCTGGCCGGGGGTGTTCACCCCGGGTCCCTGGGGCTTCTGCTCAGCTAGTGGGTGGTCAGCCATGTGTGTAGGGTGCGGTACCTGGGCTGCATGGCTTGTGGGGGTCCTGGGAGGGGGCTCCATGCCCAGAGACCCTAACCATGCTGACCAGTGCCCCTGAAGATCTCGGGGCTCCTCTCTGTCACCAAGTTCAGATTTAAGGGGAAACTGAGGCCCTGAGAGTAGACATCAGGCTGGCCTTTGTCCCACGCCTGCCCTGGCCAAGGCAGGACCAGGAGCTCCCAGCATGGCGGGTTTGACCATCCCCTCGCTTCTGAGGCTGGCTAGGTGGCCCGAGGCCGGGTCGCACAGAGGAAGCCACTGTCCCTCTGGGTCCATGAGTCGCCAGGGTCCTGGGTGGACGGCAGGGCTGACGAGGTCACCTCAGTCTGAGCGGGTCTCAAACTGGGGGGTCTCTCAACCCCAGTGCCGCCCTGAGTGGGAGCCACGTCCCAGCTCCCTGGCTGGCCCGGCCCGGCAGGGCCACATGGTAACCTTCTCCCAGTGTCTGGCTCAGTCTCACCCGCTGTCCGCCTCTGACCCGCACCACAGGCGTCTCATTCTCTGGCTCCAGCAACAACGCTGGCACCCTTACCGCACGCCTGAGTGTGTCTGAGAGTGGCCCATGGGCGGACCTGGCTGGGAGGTGCGGGAAGCCCCCATAGCTTCTCTACGGTGCGCACAGCTGGGCTCCCCCTGCATTTGTCTTTCCCAGGATTCGTTCACATCAGTGGAATTGCTGGGGCCACGCGCAAACCTTCCTCAAAGCTTTCACGCCTCCCGCCTGGCGATCACCCCTCTGCTTGGCAGAGGGCCCCTCCGGCCAATGTCTGGGCCACTGCCGTGCGTCTGGGGGTCTGGGGTCTGCTGGCAGCTGGCCTCTTCAGTGCACCCACCCCCCGGGAGCTGGCCCCGCTTCCTGGACTCGGAGCTCCCGCCGACGGGCCTGGCGTGCTGCCCGCTCACGTCTGCAGATCTCCGGGCCTCCCTCAGGCCGAGCCCTCGGGCCCCCGCAGCTTCCCTGGGCTTCCCACGGCTCTCGTCCGTGCCCCACCCGGCGCCCAGCCACACCCAGGCCCCTGCCGTGCTGCCCCAGCCCCCCGACTCGGTAAGCACCCCGCGGCCTTCAGGGCCCGCCAGACCCCCGCCCCTGCCCGTATGAGCCTCGGACTTGGGACCTGAACGTGAGCTGTTCGGGGCTTCAGGTTTGCCGTCTCTCCCTCCCCACCCCACCCCGGAAGGAGAGCTTCCCGCAGCAGGGGCCTTGCCCGCTGCCCACCGCGGCACACAGTAGGCGCTCCGGGCTGCCCGGCGCCGCCCCTCCCCGTGCGCTGCACTCCAGGCCGATGCCGGTGGGGGCCACGGGCACAGCTCTTGAGACATCCCGGATGCGGCCCTGGCCCTGTTTGCTCAGCAAGTTTACCCCTTCACACTTGACGGAGCTGAGGACGGAGATAAAGGGAGGGAAGGGAACCGGCAGCCTGGAAGCGGCCGCCTCCTGGAGCTCGGGAAGGCTCCGCCAGGGACCGTGCCAGGAAGCCCATGCGCCCTGGGTCCGCCCCTGTCCTCGCTCAGCCCACAGACCCAGCCATGCAGAGCCCAGAGGCGCACTGCCCCACCCTCAAGGGATTTTGGAGGTGCTGAGCTTGCCCCTCCCTTCATCCCTGCATCCTGGCAGCAAGGACGAGGCGCCGAGACCCAAGCCCTGACTGGGAGTGGCTGCACCTCGGGCACCGTGGAGGGTGCGGGAGGACTGGGGCGCGGTCCTGGGGGCACAAACTTGGCTGGCTCGGAGCCCCCCCTGGACCGCTCTGGGATGGGGCCTTTCACACCTGCTGTCTCCTGTCTCCCCCGGACGGCGGTGTGCCACAACCACGGGCACCCTGGCAGCCCTGGTCTACACCCCAGGGGCTTGTGCTCCCCAGAGCTAAGAGCCCAGTGGTGTGACTACTGGACTAGCCTGACCGTCCAGGCTGGTGACCCCAGTGGGGAGGGCGGCCCAGGCAGGGAAGGACCCCAGGTGACACGTGCGTAACAGGCCCCTCCCGCCTGGGCTTTGGGATGGCGAGGCCTCGTTCCTCCTCCCAGCATGCTCAGGGTGTTTCCAGCGAGACTTGGGGGACCAGCCTGGTCCAGGAGCAACAGGTGGCAAGGGCATCATGGCCCCGGGGGCCCCCAGCTTGTTCTTTGACCCACGTCCCTGAGCACCTCCGCCCCATGCGGGGCACTTGGGCTGTGGAGAGGAGCCCTTGACCTCCCACTGGAGGGGACAAGTCACCCTGGGGTGGGGTGACGCTGTGGAGGGGGGCTGGACCCTGGAGCCATCCCCACTGTGAGATGGGCCGTCCCCCCCACCCAGCCTCCGGGCAGGCTGCAGGCATGTAGAGCGCCTCCCACCAGGACAGCCCTGCCCCAGGTGGGGGCCACGAGCCCCCCAACCTCTTCACCCAGGTCCCTTTCCTCCCCCTTGTCCTCTGTCCCTTCTTCCTTCCTTCCTTCCTTCTAGCAAATTCTGAGCCCCAGGGTGGGACGGCCCCGGGCCCTGGATGCAACTTGGACAAGGAAAACAAAGGTCTGCCCCACGGAGCTCAGGACATGCGGCCGTTCGCGGCCACAAGGGGAGCTTTGGAGGGACCAAGAGGGTGATGGCTCTGGGCGGCGAGGGGGGACCAACATTCATTGCCAACTGTCCAGATCACCTTTACTCTTTCCAGAAAGACTCTGTCCACTAGGAACTCCTCGGGCCCTGGTGCCCGCCCACCCCTCTCTGTGTCCGGATCCAGTGGCTCCAGAGACCAGAGGAGTGGGGTCACACAGTGCCTACCCCTTGGGTCTGGCTCACCCACTCAGCACCGTGTCCATGAGGCGTGGCGGCAGGGGCCAGAAGGCCCCCCATTTCTTGGGCTCAGGAGGACGGCACTGTGCGAACACACCAGATCCTGTTTCCCGTATCATCTGCTGATGGACGTGGGGCCACTTGCAGCTGTGGGCAGCTGTGAGCACAGGAACATGACCGTGCAAGGATCCGCCTGGGTCCCTGCTTCCAGTGTCGTTGGGGACGGACCCAGGAGTGGACTCGCCGAATCGCGTCCTAAGTCCGTGCTTCACTTTCTAGGGGACGGCCAAAGTAGTTTCCACAACACGGACAGCATTTTGTGTTCCCACCAGTAGTGAACAAAGGGCGGGCTGGGGTGAGGACGGCTCTCTCCTGGGTGCAGACTGTTGACCTACTGCCAAGCTGACGAGGCCCAGGGGCTCTGCAGGGGCCCCTTCCCGATGGCCCTGACCCCGTCCACGCAGACTCCACCTTCATGACCTGGTCACACCCCAGAGCCCCCACCCACCGACACCATCGCTGCAGGAGAGGTCTTCAACACGTGGATTTCAGGAGATCATATTCAGACCACAGGAGGCTTGAACGGTTTCTTCGTGAAGTTTCTAGAGTTTTCTACACGTAAGACCGTGTCGTCTGTGCCTCCTTTCCGGTCTAGGCCCCAGTACCTTGTGTTTCATTTTGCTGCCCAGTAGCCGCGGCCCCGTTTCCGGCGCTCTGCAGAATGGCAGTGCTGGGCGTGGGCGTCCCATTCGCATCTCAGCGGGGACACTCTCATCGGTCACCGCTGGGAGCGACATCAGGGGTGGGCTTGTCATACTCCCCTTTACAATGATGGTTTCCTTCTCGTTCCGGTTTATAAGGGCGAGGAATTCCGGCAAATTCCATTTCTGCATTCACTGAGATGGTCAGGTGCCCCCGATCTGTGAACGGGAGGACAGATCCGTGCGCGCGGGGCCGTTCCTGCAATCTGGGGGTGCGCCCACTGGGTCGTGGTGAAGAATGTCGCGCTTCTGAATTGGTTTGCTGGCACTTTGTTGAGCAGTCGCACACCCGTGTTCATGGCGGGCACGGGTCTGTGTGTGGCTTCGGTGTCGGGGACACGCTGGCCTCACAGAGCCAGGCGGGAGCGGGTCCGTCCCCCGCGGTATTCCAGAGGAGTTTGGGAAGAAGCAGTTCAGTCCCGTGAGCAGGTTTTGTTTCCAGGAATTTGTCTGTTTCTTCCAGTTGTCAAGCCTGGTAAGATGGTCTGCAGGACCCCTAACACCACGCGCACTGCTGTCCCACCAGGGGCAGCATCGCTTCTGCTTCCCACCGCGGCGCTGCTCGCCTGTGCTGTCTCCGGGAAACAGCTGTGGGGTGTGCCAGTTCTCTGCAGCTGCCGGTGTCTGCCGCCTTTGTCGCAAGAGCCTTCCTGCCCCAAGCGCGGGGCTCAGTTCCCGCGTCCCTTGCTGCCGCCTTGGGGGCTGCGGTGTGGCTGTCACTGGAGACCCTTCCTTGTATCGGTGCTCCCAGCTGTGCCGCGGCCCCTCAGCACCCGCCCCGCTGGGCCTCCTAGGTCTGGGCGTGTGGGGGCTCGGTTGGTTAAGCCACTGCCTTCAGCTCGGGGCATGATCCTGGAGTCCTGGGATGGAGTCCCACATCGGGGGGACTCTGCCGGGGAGTCTGCCTCTCCCTCTGGCTTTCTCCCCTCTCACGCTCTCTCTCACTGTCTCTCTCTCAAATAAATAAATAAAATCTTGGGGAAAAAAAAGACTGTGTTGTTCTGGGGCGCCTGGGGGGCTCAGTGAGTGAAGCGTCTCCCTTCAGCTCAGGTCGTGATCCCAGGGTCCTGGGGTTGAGCCCCATGTTAGGGGTCCCTGCCGTTGGGGGGTCTGTTTCTCCCTCTCCCTCTGCACGCTCTCTCTAGCTCTCACTCTCCCTCAAATAAAATATTTTTTTAAAATGCTGTATTGTTTAATTTTCACATATCTGTGAATTTCACACTTTTTCTTGTTTTTTTAAAAATATGTATTTATTTTAGATAGTGAGAGTGGGAGCAGGGGGAGGCGCAGAGGGAGAGAGAATCTCAGAGGTTCCCTGCTGAGCCTGGAACCAGGACCCGGAGATCGTGCCTCGGCCGGGACCGACAGCCGGACGCGCAGCCGCTGTGCCCCCCGGCGCTCCCACACTCCCCCCTGCGACTGACCTGCCGCTGCACCACGGTTTTAGTATCTGTGAGTGTATTCAAACCTGTTTCGGGGTGGAACACAGTTTCTCGGAGGACATCGCACGTGCGCTTCAGGAGCTCAGGTCGTTGTTGGGGGCACTCGTGGGCCGCGGGCGGGACGGGCGGACGCATGTGCGCACCCTCTGTTTCCTCCTGAGCCTTTGGCTGGCTTGTTCCGCCTGTCGCTGGCCGCGTGGGATGGCAGCCTGTCCCCTCCGCTGTCCTGGACGCGTCCTGGCTGTGTCCGTGCGGCTGGGGCGTGTGTTTGCAGGTCTGGGGAGCTGAGTCTTTGTCAGGACGTAGCCCCCTCCTCTGTCTCTCCCAACCGTCTGGCGTTGGAGGTTCACCTCGTACGGCAGACACGGCCGCCTCGCCTCTCCTGGTCACTGTTTGCGGGGGACGCCTCTTCCTAAGCTTTCGACCAGAGTAACACTAGTTCCAACGCGAGTGTCTTGCAGACGGCGTAGACTCTGAGGGTGCTTCTTGAATCAGTCCTGACCATCTCTGACTGATGAGGATGGACTGGGTGTCTGTCTCCCGCGCATCTTCTGGCTCTTGTTCTCCCTCTGACACTGCCGTCCTTCGTGCTTGTTCGTCTCTGTGGTGATGAATTTTTATTCCCTTCCCATTCCCGTTTGTGTCTGTTGTGCAGACCTCTCCGTGTGCTGGCCGTGTGGTCACCGAACACCCCAGACTTCCCCCGTCTGCTCCAACCCAGGCCAGCTGACTCCTGCTGTCCATGCGCCCGTGCGGCCCCACCCTCCCTGTGTTGTCACACATCACACACCTGCTGTTGGGGGGAGTGTCCGACAGCACAGATGTGCGGTTGTTTTGGGACGTCTGTGTTTTAAGTCCCGTATGAAGTTGTGAGCGGAGGACAAACTGAAGTCACGGTAATACTGACTTCCATATTTGCCCACGTGCTCAGCTTTACCGCGGACCTTCCTTTCCGAGCACGGCATTGGCTGACAGTCTGGTGTCCTTCCTTTCAGCCCGAGGGGCTCCTCTCAGTCCCTTGTAGGGGACGGCTTGTCATAAATCACTCCCCCAGCTTCTGTTTATGGGGAAATGGCTTAACCGCCCCCTCGTTTGTGAAGGAGAGCCCTGCCAGGTGGCGAATCCGTGGCCGACGTGGCTTCTTGCAGGACGTCAAACCCAATTGTCCATGGCCATCTGTCTTCGGAGATCTCTGCCCCCAAGTCAGCAGATGGTGTCACTGGGGAGAACTTGCAGGGGACCAGCCGCCCGTCTTGAGGCGCCTTCAGGACCCGGGACCCAGGGCATCTGCAAGGTGTTGGTGTCGATGTCTCTGTGTTTGTCTTCCTGGGAGTTTCCTTGGCTTCTTGAAGTTTCTGCGTTGATTTCTTCAAATGCCTCCGCGCCTTTCTCGTCTCTTCTGGGGCCGCATCATGCGTGTGTCGGCCCCTCAGTGGCGTCCCGCCTGCTCCCTTCCCTCATTCCTTTCTTCAAGCAAAGTCCCCACTTGGGTTGTGGCACGTTCCAGCTCTAGAATTCCCGTTCGGTTTTCCTCGTGTTCATTTCCGTCTGTCTGCTGACATTCCCGTCCTGTGCGCACGCCGACATCCTCATTGCCTTCGGTGCCATCCGGGCCTTGCTCTGGCCCTCAGGACGCTCCCAACCCAGGGGCTGCAACGTCCTCGTCCACCAACGCTGACACCTTGACCTCCTCGGGGGTGACGTCTGTCAGCTTATTTCGTTCCTTTTCATAAGTGCGTTTCTTGTCTCTTTGTGAGCCTTGTGGTTTTTGTTGAAAACTGGGGATTTGGCTGTTATAAATGGTAGCTCTGGACGTTAGATTCTCCCCCTTCTCTGGTGTTTGCTGGTTTTTTCTTTTCTTTTCCTCCTTCCTTTCATTGTTGTCAAAGACTGAAGTGTCCCTTTGTTTTGAGACTTCCCCAGATGATGTTGACAACGACTCTCCCTTGCCTGTGTGATCACTGAAGTCTCTGTTCCTTTAGCTCATGTCCAGCTAACGCTGGGCAGAGTGTCCTCGACTCTCAGGAGCTCCCCAGTCTTGCAGCCTGGCCAGGAGGAAACCGCTGGGACAGTCCTTCAGCACTCGGGTAGGCTGCTCTGAGCCTGGGGCCCTGCCTGAGCTCCGTCATGGCTTTCCGAATCCCCAAGTGCACATACCTGCTTTCAGATGTCATAATTCCTCAGACAGCCCTACCTCAACCCGTGTAGGCCATAGGGGGACGACTGTGTATCCCCGCCTGTGACTGCTTGCTCCAGGAGTCTGTGGGTCTGAAGACCCCCAGCAGTTTGTGTGAGCAGTGCCTGCTGCTTCTGCCACCTGAGAGCCAAGGCAAGCCGAACTGAGGGGAGCTCCTTGCGTCAGCCTCTGGGGACCCACCAGGCAGCTTAGAGCAGACGAGCACAGCGGTCTGCAGAACTGACCATCTCTGCTCCTTCTGGTTTGCGGGGAGGAAGGGGAACCAGGCTGCCAATCCAAGGACACAGCCACCACTGCCCTGGGCGTGGGGGTGGGAGCAAGGACAAGAACAGATTGCAGCGGGGATTCCCAACCATTCTGAAGACGACCTTTCCTTGTGTGGACATTAGCTTGGTTTCTGTAAACCTCTGACTGGGATAGAGCTCCCGTAAGTTGGTTCAGACCACTTGTCCTTGTTTTTTTCAGTTTCTGTGGGGAACAAACATGTGGAGCTTCCCACTCCACTAATTTCCTGATTGGTTTGTATTTTTAAGAAGATTTGTACTGAAAATAGAAGTTCGTGAGCCTGTTCTGCTATCAATGAATAAGTGAAAAATAAATAAATGGGAAAGAAGCACGAGCTCCTTCTGCAGAAGACAGCCAACCGGGAAGAGTGGAAGGGGCTCGCATGGCATGGGTCACGGCGACAGACTGAGGGTGAGGCCCCTGCAGGGCCCCCAGATGGTTCCCACAGTCCCTGCCTGGCTCCGAGTGGAGACGGTTGGTTCCCAGTGGGGAGACCTGGTCGACACACCCAGAGTGACGCGGCCGGACATCCGTCCCAGCAGTGGGTCCAGTGGACGTCGGGAGCCTCCAGGTGTGATGCACAGAGAGACACAAGTATGCCCTGTGGCATTTTTCCAGCCTAAGCTGAGGAGCGGCACACAGACCCGGACTTGGGGTGCTGCACCACCTGACCAGCCTGCACCCCTTGAAAAGGTCAAGGGACACAGCAAAAGGCTGAGGACAGATCCCAGACTAAAGGAGAAGAGGGATGGCGCTCATGGGGCCTGGGGTCCTGGAACCCATCCCGGGCTGGGGAATGTGTGGCTCTGGCCGTCATGATCGGTCAGGACGACTGAGGACCATGATTTACAGGGTGCTGTGTGTCGCGGCTGACTCGGCCGAGCGTGACCCCTGCCCTGTTTCTAGGGGACACACACCCACCTATGTTGGGGTGAGGGGCCTCTTAAACCCACGTGGGTACAGAGGGCGGACAGGTGCACCCACACACATGAGAGCAAGCAGCAGGGCCAAGGGAGCGAGCAGCCGACACCCGTGCGTCAGGATAAAGGGCAGACAGGAGATCTTCAAACCATCTCTGCGATTTACCCATATACTTGAAACCACATCAAAATAAAAGGTTCTCCGGAAAGCTCCATTCTGGCTGCCGTCTGGGGAATGGACTTGAGGGAGGCCAGCGTGCATCGAGCAGCAACGGGGAGAAGACAAGCCCTGGAGTGGAGGAGGAAATGGGGAGGGGAGCCAGTCCATCTCTGGGGCAGAGCCAGCCCACGGAGGCAGCAGGTGGGCACACTGGGGGGTCCTGGGTGCCTAGGGGCCCCGCCCTGCGGCAGGTCCTACAGCAAGTGCACCAGGGCCACCTCCTCCCTGTCTCCCAGCTCCTTCACCCCGGCCCTGGTGAAGCCCTGGGAGAAGCAGCACCCCCATGCAAGGTCTTGGGAAGTCTCGGAGCCCGGTCGGTGGGGGCAGGCATGGCCCAGCATGGGCAGGGCCGGTGTGGACAGAGGAGAAGTTCAGAGGCAAACCACCGAGCCTGGTTTGCTGAGGATTACCACGGCAGAGGGAGAGCAAACAGCAGGAGGGCAGCAGCGTCCTGGTGGAAGGCAGAGATGACCAAGTGTCAGTCTGCAAACAGACCCTCCCTTCCCTCCAGGAACCCCAGTGTTGACTCAGCGCCCACAAGATTGGCCAAGGGGCCCACTTACCCCACTACGTGCGGAGAGAGACGTCAGTCCCAGTGGCTGGGGCACCAGGACATCCACACCCAGGCCCGCCTGCCGACTGCCCCCTCTGGCCCACCCCACCAGCCTCGGGGCCCCAGTATTGACCAGTGACCTGGAGAAGGGACTGAGGGACACACCCACGTCCTGCATGCCAGCCTTGTCCTGGCTCAGGCCCCACAGCTGGGGAGGCCATGCAGCACAGCACCGCCCCTCCATAGGGCCCCCTCCTCTCAGTGGACGCAGGGCCCGCCATGCTCTCCAGCTGCCCCATCTTCGCCCTCCTGCATTCTCTCGGGGAGGCTGTCAGGGGATCCCCCGTGCCTGGATATCTCCTCACTTGTGTTCTGTGGGGCCCTGCCACGTCCCAAAGTCAGGGATGTGGCCAACGTGTTCAGTAAGTAGGTGTGGTGCGCGTGGAGCTGACACGCCAGGGGTGGAAGTGTCCACGCTGCCCCTGGGGGGACACGAGGGGGACACGAGATTACATCCCGGGCTTGGGGCATGAGGCCACAGGCTGGAGCTGGAGCTGCCCCAGGTCAGCGGTCGATGACCTTAACTCGGAACTGCTAACCCAGCTCAGGGGTTGGTGGGTAGCGCCCAGCATGGTCTGGGCGATCAGGAAGGGCCCCTGGAGGCCCACAGGGCGAGCCGGACTTGTGTGTACGGACAGTGAGGGTCAGAGCCAGGCCCCTGTGCCCAGCAACGGCGTCTCTGCAAGAGGGGCTCTGCTTCTCCTGGGGCTCTAGTGTCCTCACCTGTGTCCATGTCGCATATCCGGCCAGACAGGGACGCCTACACCCACATGCCCACAGATGAGCGGCTCAGCATCCCCGATGCCCAGAGCTTGAGGTATGGACACTGCCCGGGGACGGCTGTTTGTGGAGACCATGGTGGGGAGACAGTCCCCGTGGGAGCTCAGTCGGCTTCGTGAGCCAGGCAAGTTCCCCTACAATGGATGAGGTCCAGGGCGTCCAACAGGGCTCCGGGGCAGGTCCTGACCCACCGGGGGGGAGGGCACGCCCCGCCCCCCGGGCTGCTCTCCACAGGCCTCAGCTTCTTGTTGGTTTCCACAAAGTGCCGACTGGCCCTCTTGTGGACCCATGGACGCTTGGGAGCCATCGGCTGAGGACAGAGCAAGGCCGCAGGGACAGCAGGACACTGGTCTGGGGCTATTTCGGGATGCGCCCCCCCCAAGCCCCCCACCGAGGAGCCCCAGGCCCCGGCTACTTGCGCAGACCAGGTTAGATGGCGTCCTGGGCCCGGGCCAATGGCTGTGGGGGTGGAGCGCCGGAAGGACCCCTCCCCTGGGGACAGGCTGCCCTAGGGCTCCTGGCTCTGTGCTCAGCTAGGGTGCTCCTGGGACTGCTTCTCCTGGGAGCAGGAAGGGCTGGGACCAAGGCAGGCAAGGAGTTTCTGTGTCCCCCTGCTCAGACGGAGCCCCTCAAGTGGGCTGCATGTGCCGACAGGCTGGGCCCCCCCTCCTCCCCCACCAAGGGCACCCGATCAGCTCTGCCACGGCACGGGGGATGGGCGGCGGTGCTCACAGGAGGACCAAGTGGCCCTGAGCTTGGCGGGGGCACCTGTGGAGTGGGACGTGGGGCACGTGTCCCCCAGCCCTACCGGGGCCGCCCAAGCTGTTTGCCTTGCAGGAGGGGTGGGTCTTCCTCCAGCTGCACCAGCTCCAGCCTATCCTGGAAACCCTTCCAGGAGCCCCTGCCAGCCCCGCCAGGCAGCCCCTGCTCCGCCCCTGAGACCCTGGGGTGGGCACTGGGCGGGCTGGCGTCCCAGGCCCAAAACAGGGCTCTTGGGAACCCCAAGTCATCAATGTGTTTTCCCAAGCTGTCGGGCACATCTGGTGTGTACACTCTCGTCCAGGGGACCTCTCCCCACGTCCACGTCTTCCCCTCCAGGGTCCTCAGTCTGGAAGTACAGTCAGGAGGCCCACCCTCTCCTCCCCTCCCCTCCCCTCCCCTCCCCGCTATCCCCTCCAGCGTGGTCCCGGCGGCATAGCCATGTGGAGCTCCTGCCTCCCAGCAACTCCTTCCCACTGTCCACGGGCCCTGAGCCCAGCCTCCCAGCTGGTCTCCCACTCCTTCTGTCACCCCCATTGTCCACCCTCAGCCAGCAGTGGGGTCTGAAGGACAAGGCGGGGCTGGAGCAGCTCTGCCCAGACCCCCAGGGCTCCCTCACTCAAGCCCCCCAGGACTACAGCCTGGTCCTCCCTGACCCTCGCGCCCCACTCGGCCCCCTGGCCGCCTTTCTCCTGGCCTACCGCGGACACAACTGGCCCCTGCACAGGCGGGGGACCCCCACCCATGCTTGCAGGCCCCAGTATCGCCCCAACCTCAACCTCTTGCCCTTTCCTGCCTTGTTCCCCTGTGACCTCCTCCCAAACAATCTGTGTGCTCTGCCCACCGCTGCCCAGCTCAGCCAGGCCCAGGAACAGGGGGATCTCCCTCAGTGCCCTGCCCCCGCCAGCGGGAGGCTGCCGTGCTCCTGCGTGCACTCCTGGCTGTGACTTCCCTGTGCTTTGTCACGGTGCCGGACGTTTGAAGGCCTCTGACACAATGCGTTTGCGAGCTTCCTCCCTAGACCTCACCGGGGCGGCTCTGCCCAGGGCTCCTTGGGGCAGCTGACTCAGGCACACACTCCCTTCCCCTCCTTCTTCCGGTCCTGCTCTGTGTCCCACGTGTCCCCTGTGCGAGGCACTGCCATCCCCCCGCCCCCGGGACAGTTGTTCACGGTGTGGCCCCGACACTGCGGATGTTCCCAGAGGGGCCGAGGGTCCTGGGTCCAGCCGCCAAGCCAGGCTCTCGTCACTTCCAGGGCTTGTGCTGCCTCTGCTGGGGCTTCTCCTCCAGGTGGAGGCTCGTCTGCCCCGTCTTGCCCACAGAGAGTGTCACTGGGCTGATGGGCACCCAGGTCTTGACCAGGGCACTACCCATATGTCCAACGTCCAGCAGGAGCTGTGCCCGCCTGCCGCCCTCCTGCCTCACCCCAAGCCCAGATTCTGTCCCCAGAATCATCCTTCTTTGGTCTCTGTTCCCAAAGCTTCAGTGGCCACCCAGAGGCCCCTGTGTCCCCCACCTGGGCCCCCTGGGCCCTCTGCAAAGCCAACTCACCACCCAGAGCCCAGGTCTGTGGCCAAAGCAGGTGGAGTGTTGGCCCCCAAGCACCCTGGACGAGGCCAGCCTCAGGGCCTTGGGGTGCTGGCTTTGGGGGCACATGTGGTCACAGGCTCCCCAGCATCCTGGGTCCTTCTCTGGGAGCCCCTGGCCTCCCTTGTTCTGGGCAGAAGCTGCCCACCCCATCTGGACCCCCCATGCACGAGGGTGGGACCCACCCACCCCCACCTCAGGCAGAGCCACGAGCATCTCGTGCGGCCTCGGAGGCTCTCCGGGCCGGACTCCATCGAGGCCGCGGGAGGTGGGGTCTCAAGTTGCCGGGGCAGCCCAGGCCCGCAGGGGCCTCTGCTGGTCACGCAGTCCCACCCCAGAAAGGACAGTTCATCCCCCACACCGGCCTGGGGTCCAAGACGGGTGGTAGCTGCAGGCTGTGGCCTGGGGAGCCTCCCCTGTGGGTAGAGCCTCCTGGTGGCCTTGGGGCCACACTCGGCTTGTAGCTCTTTGCAGAAACGGCTTGCATAACCTGGCCAGGGGCTGCTGTGGCTGGACTGGCGGGCAGGGACTGCTATCTGGTTACCTCCTGCCACCAGCCCCAGATCCAGGCAGGGGCGGTGCTCTCCCAGGGAGTGGGGGATTAGTCACTGCACCCTGCACCCCGAGGAAGAGGCAGTTCCCTCTGACACCCGAGCCGCTCAGGGGGTCGGCGGCACTGACGTTCGTGCCACCCACAGCTGCGGGGCCAGCTGGTCCGTGCAACAGTGGCTCCCGAAGCCAGAGGCCTGAGAACGTGCTGGGCCCAAGGAGGGCATCCCAGGGGTCAACAGCCTGCTCCCTGTCCCTGTGGGGCCATGGCCATCCACCTCACACTCAAGTGGTCTCCTGAGCCCAAGGGGTCACGGGGTCCTGGCCGAGGGAAACCCTCCGCCCCCAGCTGGTCACTGACAGGAGGAGTCAAGCTCCAAGGTCGGTCCCCCTTGCCATGTGCCTGGACCAGGGGCAAGAGCAGCATTGTCCGGGTGGGTCCCCTATGGAAACTGTAAAGGGTGGTCCCCAACACCCCGGGGCTGCTCTGGCCAAGTCTTTGGACCAAGGCGAGCCCTGTCCACACTCCCGGGGCATCTGTGGGGCTGGGTCAGGCCTTTGGTCTGCATGTTGCCAGGGGTGTGGTCTGGAAGCTCCCCTGGGACCGCCAAGGAAGAGGTCGAGGAACCTGGAGGTTCTCAGGGCAGAGATGGGGATCACAGGAAGGACGTGGGAGGGGCAGGGGCTTGGCTGCTAGCGGTCTTTGTGCACGCACACACACGCACACACGCGCACACACACACACCCCAAACCCAGCATCTGTGTGATGAGGGGTCTGATGCTTTGTGGGGAAAAGACGGAGCCCTCTTCTAGAAGGTTCCTTCGCCATGCAAAGCCTACTGGTGTCCAGTGTGGCCAGCTGGGGGGATAGGCAGGGCCACACAGGACTTCCTCCCTCCCCCTATTCCGTGAATGGATGGGTGTCATCCCCCAGCAGCTGGAGGCAGCAGGCACCCCTGGGTGGACCTCCCCATTGTGCCCAGTCTGGGGCCGGCCGAGGGTGTGGTGTGAGCCCCTGGCACCCAGCCTGTCCCCACCCCGTTTCTGGGTTTTACAGATAAGCTTAAAAACCACACGGAGTCCACAAGTTGCAAAATGCTCCAAGTGTATTTACGAACCCAGACGGTCATTTCCTGAAGCCCAGGGCGAAGGGAGGGGCAAGGCTGCGCCTCCTGGTGGACGGCCCGGCCCAACAAGTCCAAGTGACCGTCCCTGATAAGACCCCTACGCGATGCGCAAGTCCTGGGAACGCAAGCTGGACCCACGGCCAGAGTGGCCTGAGGGCTGGTCGGAGCCACTGCACACCCGAGGGCCAGCTGGACCCCAGAGAGGGACAAGGTGGGCGGGCAGGGCATCATGGCCTCGGGTCCCCTGGGCCAGGGCTCAGGTCCCTGGAGCCAAAGCCCTAGGGGACAGAACACCCTTATCGGTGTATCCCGGAGGGGGGTGGCCGGGAGCCCCGAGGACGGAGGCTGGTCAGTCCACTGGGGGGGCCTGTGGCCCTGGAGCCCCTCTTCCAGCCAGTGCCCCCCATCTCCTGGCTCTGCTCCTCGTCGCTCTGCACAGGCCCCGAGTCCGCCCCGTGGCGCAGGGCGCCGTGGGAGCCGCAGCGCTGCCGCACGCAGCCACACTCCTCCACCTGGGGGTAGCTGAAGGCCCGGTGGGAGCCATCGGCACAGCGCAGGGTCACGTTTCTCAGGGACACGCGCAGCTCCTGGCAGCACTCGCAGCTGTGCCGCAGCATGTTGGCCTCCCGGGAGTAGCTGTGGGCGGGTGGCCGCATCAGACCCCAGGCCCCCACCCCATGTCGCCACCACCCGCCCTCGAGGCTCTCTGGCCAGCGTGTGACAGCTGTGCCCGCTCCCGCGCCCGTGGCCAGCTGTGAACACTCCGCAGTTCACCAGGCCACCAGCGTGCCAGGGCAGACCCTGCCACGCCGCCGGTGGGGCCCTCAAGTCTGTGGTCTCGGGACAGCCTGCTTCCCGCCAGGGCACAGGCTGTGGCCTCCGAACCCCAGGGACCGCTCAGCCCACCCCAGAGCCCATCGCTGCTCCCAGCTCTCCCTCCCCCGCCCTTCATCGCCATCCCCTGTGGCCCTGACGGTTCTGTGACCCCTGCGGGCCCGGGGAGGGGCTCACGTACACAGAGACACTGTCCCCGCAGTTGCCACGGCAGAAGGCGAGGCGCACGGGCTGGAGAGACCTACAGCCCTGCTGGTGGAGGACTTGGCGCTCGTGGAACAGGGCACAGGCCGACCCTGGGGGTGACACAAAAGGCCAGGCGGAGGCTCAGGCCTGGCCGGGACCCCTGGGCCCCCCAGGCAGGCAGGATGGGCCGCCCCCCATGGACGCGCCCACTCACTGTTCTGGGGCTGGGGTGGAGGACAGGACAGACAGCAGCCGTCCTCGCTCAGCCTGGCCTGGTCCTGTGCCGACAAAAGGGCTTCCTTGAGGGCTGGCTGCCAACCCAGGAGTGGGGGAATGGACAGGAGGGGACGGCGCCCCACAGAGGTGAGTGGCGCCCCTGCAGCCTCTGCACAGGGCCAACCGTGGTTCCCCACCCCCACCCCCGGGTGAACCTGGTCGTGGCCTCCCATGACCCACAGGGGGCCAGACAGGGCCACGGGCTCCCGGAGCTCACCGCAGGACAGCTGAGCGGGGGACACGCCTTCTTCCTGGTCACCACCACAAGCCCATCCTGGTGCTTCTCACACTCGTGGGTCACGCAGGGGTTCCTGGGGTCTGGCCAGGACTGGCCCGGCTGCAAGGAGGAACCGGCAGGGTGAGAGGGCAGGGGAGCTCTGTGTGTCGGCCTCTCAGCCCCTGGGCCTCCAGGGTCCTCCCGGTCTCTGCCGAGCACCTGCCTTGCGATGACGGCTCCCCAGGGGCCCCCGTGTGCCAGGGGCAGCTGGTTCTGCACTCCCGCCCCTGGGGCCACTGTGTACCTCACAGCTCCTCCGTCCAGGCAGGGGTGGGACCTGGCCCCGCCCCGGCTTCCCCAGAGCTCCTGGGCGGGGCAGGGTGGCTTCAACCCCCCCAGGACTCACTCCGTGGCCCCGGAGCCCCCCGCCGGGCCCCCCCGCCGGGCCCCCCAGCCAGGCCCAGCAGCTGCAACTCACGTAGAAGAGACGGGGGGAGCTGTCAGCGGCGTTGAGGACGCAGGCGTGCTGCACGCACCCGCCGCAGCACCGCCCGCTCTGCTCCCGGTACTCGAAGCCCTGCGGGGACAGGCGGGCGTGTGGCCTGAGCACCCCCAACCCCCAGCGGTCCGGGCGGCAGTGCGGGGCAGCCACCGCAGCCACTCACCTCGGGACAGCGGGTGTTGCAAATCTGAGTCTCACAGCTGATCACCGCCGTGTCTGAATGGGGGCTGCCGGGCGCCTGGCACCGGCACGTCTCACACAGACTGGAGGAGACCACGGAGCCGGGCTGGGGAGAGTCGGGCGGCCGGGGCCGGTGAGCTTCCGGAACGTACCCCTCTGGGCCTGGCCCCCGCTAGGCAGCCCGGGCCCTCCAGGTGCCCCTAAGTGCCGCCTCCTGGCAGGGGGCCGGGCCCCCCGGATCCTGCACCTCTGAGACCAGGGTGCCCGGGAAGTCGCAGGCTTGGGAGGGCCCATCTGGGGGCACTGATGTTGGGGGCCCTCATCACAGTCGGGAGGGCAGGGAGGGATGCTGGCCTTGCCCACCCTGCCAATGCGGAGGAGCGCCCAAGCCGGCGGCTGACCTGGAGCCTCAGCTACGCTGGGCTGTGGGCTGTGGTCCCCAGAGGACTCACGAATGCCACCGGGGTCCTGACCTCCACATCCCTCTTACCTGGTACAAGGTGCCGTTGACACTGCAGACGTTCCAGCCTGTGCAAGGGGGAACGCACAGGCTCTCAGACCCACCCTCGCCCCTGCCGCCCGGCCTACCACGCCCCAGCCCCCAGAACAGTGGTGGCCACATGCGTCACCAGGGTGGACTGGCCCCGGGGCCCCGGACAGTGATGCCCCGGCCGCGTCCCCCAGCCACAGAGAACCCCCAGTGAAGCTGCCCCCCCACAGCGCCCGGCCCGCCAGGAGGTTGCTGGCACTCACTGCAGTTCTGGTGTGGACAGCAGGCTCCCTCCTCATAGGTCAGGGTGGCGTGGGAGCCCTCGGGACAGGCCACGGGCTCGGGGCAATAGCTGGCGTCACAGGCTGCAGCGGACAGGAAGCGGCGCTCAGGGGCCTGCCTCCTGCTCCGCACGCACCCACCCCCACCCAGCCCAGTGCTGTACCCAGGGGTCTCCAGCGGGGCCCACCACCCGGCGGGTAGGCTCTCCAAGGGGCACGGGCCACTCTGGGCCAGCCTGGGCAGAGGAGCCCCCGTCCTCCTGGCATACCCACCTTCCCCAGAGCATGTCTGTGGGGGGAGTCACCGGCGGAGGCCTTGGTGGATGGCCGAAGGGTGTGGTCCCCATTGGTTGTGCCCCCCCACCCCGTGCCCCCCTGGCACTCAGCCAAGGGCCTGTGGGCATCAGCCCGGGCTCACCGCAGTTGTACTGGGGACAGCACTGGTCGGCCTGGGGGGCCGCAGGCACAGGTACCAAGCCTGGCGCGGGGCAGGCCGGGGGCAGGGGGCAGGGCTGAGGCCGGCAGCTCAGGGTCCGCGTGCCGTTCTCACAGGTGCACCGCTGGCATCCCATGCTGACAGTGTGGCCGGGCTGCAGGACGAGGCATGTGTAAGCCCCGGGCTGGGGGCTGGCCCCTGGCCTGTCCGGGCACAACAGCCGCCAGACCACAGGGGTGCGGGAGCCCACAGCTGAGGGCCAGAGGGGGGCCCTGGGGGAACCGGAGGAAACCGAGGGAACCGGGGGAACCGGGGGAAGTGGCTTCAGGGGTGGGAGATGGGGTGGGCGGGTGCCAGGTGGGTGACCACCTCCAGCTCCCTGCGTCTGAGAGGAGCAGGAAGGGACCCCAGTGGAGCTAGGAGCAGGGCCACCCCAGGAGTGGGCACTCCCCGTACGGATGCCCCCACATCCAGCTAGAGCCCCCTCTGTGCTCCTCCTCTGAGGCTCTGGCACTAAGAGGATGCCCTGCCCCCACGCCAGCTGGCCACACTCACCTCCACAGGCTCCCCGTGGGGCCCCAGGCACCCTGGAGGGAAAGAGAGAGGTCACAGGTAGGCAGTGGCAGCCCCCAGCCTTTCAGGGACTGGACTCATAGTGGGGGTCCAGGCAGTCCCAGGCCATGGCAGAAAGCCCCAGCATCTGGCTGGGAAGCCCAGATCCGAGGGGGCAGCTGGTGCTGGTGCACCTGCCGGCCCCCAGCCCCACCCGTGGCAACATACTGTGGCAATCTATGGGCACGCAGACTTCGGAGCTCGTGCTGAAAAGCATCAAGCCCTCTGGACAGAAGCAGCCTTCCGTGATGGGGCCGGCGTCCTGTAAGGCCCTGTGGGGACAGCAGAGGGGCTGGCCTGTCCTGTGCCCTCCGGGCTAGGAGAAGGCCAGCCTGGGGGCCCCGGGGTAGGTCCAGGAGGGAGAGACTGGTGCATACATGAGGCTGGTGTTGTCCCTCCCATAGCAGTAGGAGAGCTTGGACGGGCCACACGGCTGGTACACCTTGTCGGCAGGGCAGGCGAACGCTGTGTGCAGGGAGAGGCCATGGTTGAGGCCAAGGGCATCTGCTCAGAGCAAACTCCCAGGTCCTGCTCTGGCCCTACCCCCAGGCACATGCTGAGGGCGGGACACCGGCTGGGGGCTCTGCAGACAGGAAGCTGGCCCCTCGGCCCCACCCCCGGCCCCGCACTCCAGGCCCCGGGCGCCCAATCGGGGTGCTCCTGCCTTCTCTCCTGGAGCTGAGTACACTCGGCCCTGAGGCCAATCCACCCCTCCGCCTCCCTCCCCCACCTCTCCCCTCCCCTCCCCTCCCCCCTCTCTAGGAAGCCCTGCAGCTGGTGGCCCCCCTGGCATGTCTGCTGCCGCTCGCTGGGACCGGGTGGGCACTCACGGCACGTGTGGTTGGTGTGGCTTCTCCAGTCGATGCACACGCCACGGGAGGCGCAGAGGGATGCGTACAGCTCCAGGCCAGAGCACACCACGTCGGAGGTGGTCACATGGCAGTGGTCAAAGACGCAGGCTTGGTAGAATGTCAGCGGGGGGATCACCGCATGGCACGGCTCGAAGACCCTACAGCCAGCAGCGCAGGGTTTGGGGGCAGCTCGGGCTCTGCCCGCGGCCTGCGTGCCCCGAGCAGGACGGCCCACCGCAACACGTGCGCCCAGACCCACAGCCAGCCAGAAGGAGCCGACCCACTCAGCCACCCTGGCACCCAGGGTTCCAGCAGTGAGCCGCGGCTCTCCGCCACCCTCCTGCTCCGACGCCCTGCTCCCTCGGGAGCCGCCATAGGCCCACGCTTCCTGCCCACCCCGAGGGTGAGGTGGGGGGGCTGCCCTCCCCGGGCCCTCCACAAATCTCACTTGCTCAAAATCAGCTGGCAGATCGACGACGAGGAGCACGGGGTCGGGGAGGGCGCAGGACTGGCTGCGGTGGGCGTCTGGGAGGGCCCATGGCACGATGGCTGGTGCGGTGTCGTCACCTTCCAGTGGCCAGACATATCAGAGCAGGAGGCCGCCACTGCCCCGCCGGGCAGGCGACACTCATCCTTCTTGTCATTGGTGCAGGTGCCTAGGGTTGGGGGTGGCGGGTGTCAGGCCGTCAGGGGACAGCTGAGCGCAGCCCACCCGTGGGCCGCGGGGTCAGTGAACTGGGAGCGGGGCCCTGATGCTCAGGGCAGCACTCGGCGGGTTGGCTGTGGGACCTGACCCTAGGTGCTTCCCTGTTCCCCCCAAGAAGCCAGACAGTTCCCCTGCAGGGTGGACGGGTGTGAGCCCCAGGTGTGTGGCTGGGCCCCTCTGCTGTGTGGACCGTGTGCTCTCAGTGCAGCTGGAAAGCAGACACGGCTGCAGGCTCGGGGCCACTCAGGCAGCCTCCACCCCGGCCGAGAGTGCGGTCCCCAGGGGTGTCCCCCAGCACGACCCCTCCTCACACGGACACCCTCAGCTGCATGCAGAGCCCGGTGGGCCCGGGACTCACCACACTGCCCCTCCGTGTTGTTAGCAAACTTGCTGAAAGGGACCTCCACCGAGAAGATGAGCCCGGAGAACATGACCTGGACGCCAAGTTCAGGGATGGTCACGTACATTTTGATGCCGATTTGGGACACGCTCACGCCATCTTTCTGGAAGCCAGGCCTGACCACTCTGTCGTTGAAGATGATCTACACAGGGTGAAGGACGAGGCAGAATAAGGCGTGGCCCCAAGCTGGCCCGGTCTGCAGGGCGCGGCCCCGGGGTCCCCTACCTCATTGGTCATCACCCCGAGGACGGGCTTGCGGGTGAGCACGACGCGGTCCCCCCGGTACTCGACGATGATGGACTGCGGGCAGGACACCCCGTTCTCCGCCCCGCACAAGTAGTTGTCCACCAGCACGCGGAAGTGGCCATACACGGGCACGACCTGCTGCACCAGCACGTAGGTGCAGCTGTCCAGGAACGTGTAGTAGGTACCGTCGAAGGTGATGTAGTGGGGGTCGCCCCAGCCGCTGCACACACCTGCGGGCACACACCGGCCTTACGAGGGGCTCCGTCCACTGGGGGCTCCATGAGCCCCGAGCACCGGGGCCAGGTCCTCTTGGCCTCCTCCCACCTGACACGGCCTCGGGGCCCTGGGGTTCGGGCAGCATTCCACTCGGTGCCCTGGTGGAGGCCTCTGGCCTTCTGTTCCCTGCCTTACTGTCAGGAAGTCCCTCCTAGGGTCTCACCCACGTCCGCCCCACCCACTCCGCTGAAGCCCCGCCCATCCCCCCATCCACCACCACCCCCCCGCCCCGGCTGGCTCCCTGCTCACACTGGCACTGGTAGCGCGGGCAGCAGCCGTCCTGCTCTGCCACCTGCACAGGGGGGAAGCTGTTGGTGCAGGTCGGGGGCTGCGCCCGTGGGCACTGGCGCCGATGCACGGTGATGACCCCATGGCCCTCACAGGTGGCCTGAGAGCAGTTGGGCATGGGCCAGGTCTCGCCTTTCTGTGGAGGAAGGACAGTGCTCAGCCTCGGACCCAGGGTGGCAGGAGCAGGAGTCACAGGAAGTCAGGATGGGACCCGCCTTCCCCACGCCCGCCCCCTGTTCCTCCCACAGGCCCCCACCCTCTGTGCAGCTCGGACCGACCCGCACCCCACCGCAGGCTGCCAAGCCCCATCTGGAGCCACCGGCTGGGCGCCCATCACCGGCCACTTGCGCACAGTCCTGGCTCCCCAGGCGGCGCCCACTTTGGGCAGCCCTGTAGGACCACCACCGGCTGCTTCCCAACAGCCAGCCAGCTTCAGCCTGCCTGCAGCTAACTTTCCCCCTGGAAAGGCGCCGGGGGTCCCTGCACCAGCCTCTGAGAAGGGCAGACGGGGAGTTACCGTTCTTGGGGGGACGGCATTCGGGCACCCCTGCGTAGTGACAGGCACGGGGACCGAAGGGGAGGAGCCAGGCTGGGAGGTGGCCGGGGCGGGAGGTGGCGCGCGGCTGGGACAGGACTGGTCTGTCTGCCTGACCACGTGGCAGTCCGGACTGCACGTGGCATAATAGCAGTGGCCGGCGAGGTCAGTCTGTTGGTAAATGATGGATCCTACGAGAGAACGGTCAGGTGGGGGTGAGCGGAGCCATCCTGCGGGGAGAGCCACAGCCCAGAGACACTCTTCCATGCTCGGCGTCCACCCCAGGGGCAGACAAGGTACGAGGACTTTCTATCCAGAAGCAAACGGAAGAAATACTCAAAGATGGCTAGGTCGCACCCGGAGACGATGGTGGCCGAGTCACAGTGCAAGAGTCCCCTCCCCTCTCCCATAACAATGGCATCTTCATAGACCAGACAGCAGCGGACAAGGCAGCACACACACCACACCACAGGCACGAGTCACATACCTGCAGGATACAGCTTGCCGGACACGCTGCAGAAGCACGTCGTGCTGGCCGGAGCCGTGGAGCTCGGCCATGGCACACTGGACACCACGGACGTACGCTCTGGAGGGGCTGAGCTCGGCGTCAGTGACGTGTGACCACAGTGCTCTGGGGGCTCACAGCACAACACCCGGACCTCATAGTTGAGGCACACCCCGACATTGCCTCCCTGGTCCCGGTTCCAGCACAGCAGGCCCTTGCGGAGGTCGCACTGCACCACCTGGCCCAGCTTCTCGATGCTGACCTCGGGGTGGCTCTCGGCCCGGCACTCTAGCCGCGAGATGTATTCGGGCCGGTGGCAGATTTTCTGTCCCCTTCTCATGATGTTGCTGAAGCTTTCCACGTCTCCTCCGTGGGGTCCCGGGGATGGGAAGTCCACGTCAAACCACTTGGTCCACGTGCACTGTGGCTGGCAGGTGACAGTCACATGAGGGGAGTGGGTTGCTTCAGGTGTGAGGATAGGGGTGGTGCTCACTGTAGGAGCAGACGTTGTGCTGGTTGGTGGCACAGAGGTTGGGCTGGTCCGTGACACAGTGGTTGAGCTGGTTGGTGGCACCGAAGTTGGGCTGCTTGCTGGCAAGGTGGTTGAGCTGGTTTCTGGCCCATATCTTGGGCTGGTTGTTGGCACAGAGGTTGAGCTAGTAGGTGGCACTGAGGTTGGGCTGGTTGCTGGCACCTTGGTTGAGCTGGTTTCTGGCACAGAACTTGGGCTGGTTGTTGGCACTGTTTTTGAGTTGGTTGTTGGCACAGTGGTTGAGCTGGTCTCTGGCTCCGAGGTTGGGCGGATTGTTGACACAGATGTTGAGCTGGTCTCTGGCACCGAGGTTGGGCGGGTTGTTGGCACCGTGGTTGGGCTGGTTGTTGGCACAGAGGTTGAGCTGGTTTCTGGTACTGAGGTTGGGATGGTTGTTCGCACTGTGGTCGAGCTGGTTTCTGGCACCGAGGTTGGGCTGCTTGTTGGCACAGAGGTTGAGCTGGTAGGTGGCGCTGAGGTTGGCCTGGTTGTTGGCACAGAGGTTGAGCTGGTTTCTGGCACAGATCTTGGGCTGGTTGTTGGCACAGAGGTTGAGCTGGTCTCTGGCACCGAGGTTGGGCGGGTTGTTGACACAGATGTTGAGCTGGTCTCTGGCACCGAGGTTGGGATGGTTGTTGGCACAGTGGTTGAGCTGGTTTCTGGTACTGAGGTTGGGATGGTTGTTGGCACAGTGGTTGAGCTGGTCTCTGGCTCCAAGGTTGGGCTGGTTGTTGGCACCGTGGTTGGGCTGGTTGTTGGCACA
>NW_019154106.1:774465-812421 GCF_002288905.1 Enhydra lutris kenyoni | reverse complement strand
GCAGACCCGGCCCTGCAGACAGGGGGCGGCGGCACGGGGGGCTCAGGCATGTGCCGGAGGGGCCCGAGCCTCCTACCCTGCCTCCTGGGACCCCACTCGCTCCCCTGGGGCCCACGTCCACCCCCAGGAGGAGGGGCCCCCAAGTACACCTTCAGCGTGTACGGCCCCACTCAGCACACGGGGTCATGGTGGTGCCCCTCCCGGAGGAAAGGGGGAACAGGAGAGGCAACACTGTACGCTACGTGGTGTTCCCCAAAGACCAGCACAGATCCTGACTCAGGACCCAGGAGCGTGGCCTCATGTGGAAATAGGGCCCCTGCAGATAGGGTCCAGCAGAGATGAGGGTGTCTTGGGTGGGGGTGGGCTGACGACACAGAGCCTGTGACCCTGAGGACATGTGGGCACACACATGAGTGAGGACAGTTACACGAAGCTGGACGGTCGCCTGGGGCCCCAGGAGCTGGAGGAGGTAGGCGGGGTCCTCCCCCAAAACCCCCGGAGGGAGCGGGCCCCGGAACAGTTGGATGGGACTTCCAAGGTCCAGAACACGAGAAGGAGCCACGAGTTTGTGACCGTGTCCCGGGAGCCACAAGACACGGCACAGGCAGCGGAGGGCCTCCTGCCTGCCAGCTGACTCCCTCCTCTTTCCGTCTGTCCTCCCGCCCCGTGTGGTCTGGGGTGAGAGCGGGCTCTCCCGGGGGGCGAAGGGGGGCCCACCTTGAACTCAGGGCTGAGTTTGAGGAAGATGCTGGTCTTCCTGTCCCACAGCAGCACCAGGCCATCCTCGGTGTCCACCACCAGGTAGACACCCATCTGGCGGATGGAGTAGGGGGGCTCCTGCCCCACACCCCTCTCGAGCACCTCCACGCGGCCCTCACTCAGCCTCAGCTCGTAGCTCTGCGCAGAAGGGGTTGCTCAGGCCTGTCCCCGCTTGGTTTCCCAGGCATCCCTCCAGGGGGGCCGCAGCCCTACCCGGCCGCCTGCTCACCCCCAGGAACAGCTTGATGGCCTTGGAGCAGGTGACGCCAGTGGTCCCACAGGGGACGTTCTCGGAGACGACACGGAAGGTCCCAGTGCTGTCATTGCCACGGCAGTGGTCCTGGGGAGAGGTGAGGGGCTATCCTGCCGCTGGGGGCTGGGGTGCCCCAAGCCACACCGCGGGGCCACGGGAGGGCCAGGAAGCCCCCGGGACCATGTACCTGAAGCAACGTGTACCCGCAGTCCCCGCTGAAGCTGTAGCGCCTCCCATCGAGGGTGACATAGTGGCCGTCCCCGTACACGGCACAGGTGGCCAGGCAGGGCTCCTCTGTACACCGCCACTTCCTGTTCTCGCAGGTACTGGGGGCAGGGGGCACCAGTCAGGCCTGAGCTGGGCGGGGGAATGGGGGTGGGGCAGGTCCCTACGAGACCATGGTCGGTCCTAGAGGCCGGGGTCCCATCACCCACTGCAGGGAGCCCCACCACCACGTACCAGGTGTTGCAGCCCACCCGGATGGTCTGGCCGGGCAGGTAGCTGGCCTCGTTGTGCACGCAGGGGCAGTCCTTCGGAGCGATGCAGCGGCCCTCGCCATCGGCCACCAGCCCGTTGGGACACACACAGCCGGGCTCACACTGGGAGCTATACTGTGAGGCACCGGGGACACGGCTCAGTGGGCTGGGGCTCGACAGCTGAGCCCCCAGCACGGCCTGCACTGAGCCCAGGGAGCCCTCAGGCAGTGGTCTTCCCGGGACCACCCCGAGGAGGCACACGGGCAGATGCCCACGCGGCGTCGCCAGGGGCGTGAGGGGCACTCACACAGTCCATGTCCAGAGTGAAGCAGCTCTTCTGACAGCCGGCCCCGGAGGCCCCCGACGTGGCGTTGCGACAGTCGTCGAAGACCATGGGCGGGGTGCAGACTGGGGGGTTAGAGGCCGCTCAGGGTCCCACCGCCAACCGCCAGGCTGGCTCTGAGAGCCATGGCCTCACACTGTGTGTCCAGCAGCTGAGTCTGTGCCGCCCAGCCTGGGGCTCAGCCAGCGGGATGCATGTGCGTGTGTGCGGGGCGCGTGTGCGTGTGTGCAGCACGTGTGTGTCCACGGTGTGTACATGTGTTCATGGTGCATGTGCATGGCGTGCCTGGGGGCACGGATCAGGCCAAAGAGGGAAACCCCCCCACTCCCAGCAGCCACACTGACTTGGGGTTCTGGCCATCCACCCAGAAACTTGGAGATCATGAGAGCTCCTCCCTCCCCGCAGACTCACCTGGGGTGGGAACCTGGCCTCCAACGCAGGTCAGCGTGCCTTGTGTGCAGGTGCTGGGACAAGAAGGTGGTCAGAGGGTCCCCCCCAGCCTGGCTGCCCTGCCCACCAGGCCCATCCAGCAGGGGCTCTTACCAGATGACTCCACGCTCATGAAGCGACTCTCCGTTGGGGACCACAGAGCCCTCATGGTAGCAGGGACAGCTGGTGGCCGGCACGCACTTGCCCGCATCGTCCAGGAATGTGCCGTTGGGGCAGGTGCAGCCATCCACGGGGACAAAGCTGATACCACAGGTGACGTCCTTGTGGCTCCGGGCCCGGCAGGTGGGTTGGCAGGTCCTGATGCCGTATTGGTAGGTCAGCGACTTTGGGCAGGTGGTCATGGGCTTTGCTGCGGGACGCCAGGCAGGGGGAGGCAGTCAGTGCGGAGCGGCTGCCATCACCAGCCCCCACCTCCCCCTGCCCCTGCGTAAGAGTCCCAGGCCGGGCACTCGAGCCCTCCAAGCCCCGCCCGGGGACAGGGGCCCAGGAGCAGGTGTTCTGTTGGGGGGTGGGGACACTCACTGCACACGCCGTCCCTCCAGCCCCGGAGCAGCACCCCCTTGGCCGCGCAGGCGTACACGTAGGAGGACAGGGCGGCGCACAGGCAGTCTTCGCTCTTCTCGCAGTTACACGTGTCGAACATGCAGTTCTGGGAACGGGGCCGTCGTCACCCATGCCCCGTGAGTGTCCCCCACACTGCTGCCCCGCCTCCTCTAGGACCCTCCCCAAGCCCGCGCCTGGGGCCCCCATGCCCTCCGCAGACCATCTTGGTGCCAAGCCCCACTTCAGGCGGGTGCTGGAAGGACAACAGCCCCTCCTCTCGGGCACCCGACAGGGGCCAGCCCTTCTGGCCCTCAGACCCCAGAGCATCTCGGCCACCACTGATTTCTCATGTCCACTCCAGGGCCTGGTGGGCCACAAGCCCTCGGGGGTCGTCAACCCTATGCCTGGTTACAGGGCTGGAGGCACAGATGAGCTCTGGACCTCAGGACCAGGCCGGACCCTCGAGAAGCCCCTGTCCCCGCACCGAGGACAGCTGTGTGGCTGGAGCAGAGAGGCTGGTGGGTGTGCGTTACCGAGTAGAAGGTGCCTGGGTTCACGGCCGCGTGGCACTGGGCAAAGGGGCCGTGGGGGTCGGTCAGCCGGGAGCACCAGTGCTGAGCGTACTTCTCTGCGGACAGAGCAACAAGGGCGGTCAGCAAGCCGGACAGTCGTCCCCTGCTGTGGTCAGCAGGCACGCAGGTGCGGGCTTCACCACCCCCACAACACCCTGCTCCCTTCTTCCAGAAGTTTCCACGGCCACACTGGGAAACGCGTTGGTGAGTTGGCCCCCGAATGCCTCCTCCAGGCCAGAGTGGATTCTGCGGCCTGGGGTCACCGGCAACCGGGCGGGCCTGTGGCCGCGGAGACCCACATACCGTTCTCCACGCTGAGGGAGCAGGGGTCCTCGAAGCTGTTCTTGACGTTGGGGCAGGCGGCCTGGGTCTTCCAGGTGTTGGCAAAGGCGGCGGCCGTGCCCTCCACCACGCCGCCGAGGGTCCGGAAGTCGTCGGCCTGGTTCTGGTTGAAGTTCCCGCATAGGCCTGCGGCAGGAGGCTGGCATGAGGCACCGCGGGCCCCGGCCGCCGAGGGTGGGCTCCGGCTCCCAGGACGGGCGGCCCCTCTTACCGCAGGTGAGGCCGCGGAGCTCGGGCCCCAGCCTCACAAACACCTGCGTGACAGGCTCCAGCTGGATCCCGAGCTGCAGGCCCAGCTTGGTTTGCGCGACGATGAAGAAGGTGGACGGTCTGAAGAGCGTGACATTCGCTGTGGACGCAGGGGACGAGGCCTCAGTGGGCTGGGAGGGCTGGGACCCTCCAAGGGGGCAGGCCCCACGTCCTTACCTGCCGAGACGGGCACCTGGGTGTAGATCTGGTTCACAAACACCTCCCCGCTGGCCTTGACTGTGATGACCTGGGAGCGGCAGGGAGTGGGGTCAGGGCAGCCCTGGGACACGTGCTAGCGGGACCCCTGCCCTGGAGGGCCATGAGCTCCCACGAGGAGGGGCTGGCTGAGAAGCCAAGTTCTGCCCCAGGCTCAGCTGATCTGTCCACATTTCCCTCAAGGGCCGAGCATTCTCTCCGGTAAAAACCCAAGTGATTGTATGAAATAGGGAAGTTGGAAAAATAAAATAAAAATAAAAACCAAACTGGGACAGAGGGAAGTCGGCTTCAATGAAGCCAAGTTCTGGGCATGCCCTGGTCCCTCCTTCCAGGGCTGGTGGGGCAGGTGTGGAGGCCCCGGTGCCCCTCCCGGAGTGGTTCTGTCTGGGGACTGTCAGGCAGAGGCCTGCGGGCTGGGAGGTACTCAGCCCACATCCCGCTCACTCACTGCCACTCCAGGATCAAGAGCTTGGGCAGAGGTCACTTGCCATGAGGGACATAGACTCCCCCCAACTGGCATCTGTTCTCACCATGTACCCCCGACCCCCGGGTCTGTTCTCACCATGTGCCCCCAACCCCTGGGTCTGCTCTCACCGTGCTCCCCCCGTCCAGGCTCAGCATCAGGCTCTTCAGGCACGTCTCACTGTCCGTCAGGCCACACCGCCGCAGCTCTCCCAGCACAGTGAAGACGCTGCTGTCACAGAGCTGCAGACACGGGTCCTCACACTCTGCCCAAAGGCGCCTGACCCCCGCCTGCCCCCCGCCTGCCCCCAATCCCTGGAGACCCTGTGGGGTGGTGCCGGGAGCTGGGGCACAGATGCAGCAGACCCAGCAGCCCAGGCAGGGGTGGGCCGGCTGCACGGCCGTGGCCCAAAGCCGCTGGGTGGGCACGAGGCCCGGGTCGCACCTTGGCCAGCACGTAGCTGCAGTCCCCATGCACCGTGTACTGCCTCTCGTCAAACGTGGAGACGTGGGCGCCCCCCAGCACCGCACAGGTGCCCGGGCACGGCAGCTCCCGGCAACTCCACTGGCCTCTGGAACAGGTGCTGTGGACGGTAGAGACCACGCGTGTGCCGCCCCTGGGAGCATCCAGCCCCAGCTTGTGCACTGGCGGGAGGACACAGGTCTGGCCCAGGTTCACCTGCATCCCCGCCTAGACCAGGGCCTGGAGGTGTCTGCGTGGAGAGCCCTGAGCACGCCTGGAGTCCGCAGGAAGTGAGGACAGCCGGCCCTTGGGCCTCGGCACTCCCAGGCCATGTCCGGGGTTGTAGGCAGGAGGGGTCTGGGGTCCTACCAGTTTGTGCAGTCTGTGGCGTAGCTGGTCCCCGGAGCATAGGTGGCCCCATTGTACACACAAGGACACTG
Organism: Enhydra lutris kenyoni; assembly: GCF_002288905.1. NCBI lineage: Eukaryota > Metazoa > Chordata > Mammalia > Carnivora > Mustelidae > Enhydra > Enhydra lutris. The sequence continues at coordinate 806,853 of NW_019154106.1, read as the reverse complement.
GGACGCCGGAATGCAGCCAGTCTGGCCAATGTCGTCGAGCACCGTCCCTGCAGAAGCAGGCAGGCCATGGACGGGGCAGGTGCCAGGCAGTGCCCACCCCTGAGCCAGTGGAGGGGACCCAACCTTGGGCCCAGGTCACACCGCCCTACAGGGGCTCCTCAGACCCAGGGACCCAGCCTGGCTCTGTGGGATTCCCGGGGAGGCCCTTCTCACCCTTGGGGCAGAAGCAGCCGTCCACACAGTGGTCCTCGCAGAGCTGGGAGTGCTCCGGGTTGGAGCAGGTGTCGGCGCAGGGCGAGCCGCACTCCCGGTGCTGCATGCTGGGCGGGCAGGTCTGGGCTGTGGAGGGAGGACAGAGCCGCGTCATCGCCGGCCCCCAGCTCCCGGCCCAGGAGGGACAGCAGGATGGGGCACTCACGGCAGAGGTGGGGGCTCCTCCAGTCTGGGGGCAGCCCCCCGGCGTGGGCGCACTGGCGTGCGTACTCGGCGAGCGTGGGACAGACGCAGCGAGTGCGGTCCGTGTGCTCGCAGAGGCAGAGGTCTTGCCGGCAGGCCTGCACGTAGCTGCTGGCGTCCAGCAGAGCTCGGCAGCCCGAGAACAGCCGGCTAGTCAGGATTTCCTCGCAGGGGCCCTGGGGGCAGAGGCAGGAGCACGCACTGAGTGCAGGCTCGGGACCCTCCCCCGGGCTCCGGGCCGCCAACCCACCTCGCCCCCACAGGAGCAGGGCCTGTCCACGCCAGGGCTTACCGTGCCACGCCCGCAGTCCGTCGTGGGCACGGGGACAGGGTCCTGACACTGCTCCGTGGGGCCGTCCATCTTCTGCAGATTCCCGTACTCAAGGGCTGTCAGCTTAACACCTGCGGGGACACAGCGCCAGGCTCCTGAGGCTCCCCAAGGGGTCCCCACTGCATCTCGTCCCCCATCCACCCTGCTGGGTTAAGGGGTGCTCAGGGAGTCTGAAAGTAAGTGGGGGACCACCCAAGTCATTCAGGGCTACGGGCAGAGGGCTGAGGCCTGAGGGTTCTCCAAGCCCGGGGCGGCATGCTGCCCAAAGGGCCGGAGAGTGACCCTGACCTCACCCAGTCCTTAGAGCCCAGCCAAGCCCGCGCAGGGACCCCCAGACAACCAGGCAGGCGTGTCCCCCATGGCTGCCAGCCCCATTCGGGTGAGCTTCCTCTGGGCTTCATGGGCCTGGCGAGGGGGTCCTGGGGGTGGGGGACTCCGGCTGAGTCACATGGAACCTCCCTTCCTGGCAGCAGGAAGCCCAAGAAACCAGGAGAAGGTCTGCTTGGAGGCGGTGCCAAGGTTGCGGGGAGGTACGTGTGCACGCGTGCCGGGGATGTGTCTGTGCCCGCGTGGGTGTGTGCGCAGATCCACATGTGCGTGTGCATGGGCACGCAAACCAGGGACACCTGACCCAAGGTTCTGGAAGTGCAGCCTTCCAGGGAGCACTGGGAAAGGAGTCCGGCTACCATGGGGCAGCTGTGGGGAGGGGCTTACCATGGGAGAGGAACTCGTTGAACATGGGATGACCATTGAAGTCTCCGCAGAGCCCGCAGGTCTGGTTGGCGAACTTAGGGTCCAGCTCCAGCTGGAATGAGGGGCCACATAAGATGCCCGGCCCCACAGGGACATGTCAGGGCCCACAGAGGCGCTACAGGCCGTGGACCCCTGCCTCCAACGCTTCAGGGTCTCCATGATGGGGGAGGTAGGCTCCCTGGCCCCCTCCTCACCAGCCCCATGCAGTGGGGTCTGGCCATCCCCCAGCACCTGTGCCCAGAGCACTTTCTTCCCTCTCTGGGGAGGCCGTTGGGCTGGCAACACCCCCCACCCTGGCCCTGGGCCCCAGTCTCACCAGGAGGCTGTCGTCTGGGCTCCACATGAAGACGAGGCCCAGCTTGGCGTCCACCTTCAGGTAGCCGTTGCTGATCTCGATGAGGACCCCCGACTGGCTGAAGGGTGGCTGAGTTCTGCGGAGAGAGGGCCGGGCTGAGGCCCCGAGGCCGCGCAGGGCAGGGCTATGGAGGCCTGATCCTGGCCAGGGAGGGCCCCCTACGGCCACAAATGTGACCAGAATGCTGGGCCACAGACAGCGCCACGGGTGCAAGAGGACAGCGGACCCCGGAGCTCCGTGGTCACGGAGGAACTAGGAAGGGGGCCACTTCCCCGGGTGGGAAAAGAGCCCCAGGCCTCTGAGGGTGCGCTCAGGGCCTGCCCGGGCATGACCCCATGAACCCCCAACAACCACCCGCACTCACGGGCGGCCGTTAACCAGGATGGAGCTCTTGGTCAGCTGGATGACCATGCCGTCGAGCTTCATGGTGACTGCGGTGACCGTGGTGGCATTGGACTCCCGGCCGCGGCGCAGCTGCACGTTGAAGTCCTCGTACGTGGCGCCGCAGTGCGCGGACAGGATGTAGTTGCACAGGCCGGGGAAGCGGAAGACATCGCCGTCGAAGGTCTTGTAGTGGAAGTTGCCCCAGGTGCTGCAGACGCGCCCGTTGTGCGCGGGGTTCCGGGCTGCGGGCCAAGGAGGGCCAGAGGATGCCGTCCTACGCCCCGGGCTGGGGACGCAGCTGCCCCAGGGTTGGGGGGGGTGGACAGCAGGGGAGGAGCTGCTTGGACCCAGGCCCTCGGGGGAACGCAGCCTCTCTCCCAGCACTTACCCCGCATCCACGTGGGGAGCGAGACCCCGTCCAGCCGCCCCCCCAGCCTCACAGCCCCTCTCTCACCTCGCACCACCGGGGCCGTCCTCAAAGGGGGCAGGAAGCTCATCCCGCGGAGTGGGTGGCCTGCGGGGACAGGGCACGGGGTCACACCACCTGCGCGCAGGGGTCTCTGCTGCCCCCGCCAAGCCTGCCGGCACCACGCCCAGCTGGGGCTGGAGCTGAGGCCCCGCAGGCCGGCGGCCTTCCCTCCGGGCCGTCCCAAGCGGCTGCAAGTGCTTCGGCCCGGAATTCTGCCTGGAGCTCTTGCCCGGGGCCAAGTCAGGCCCAGCGCCCAGGACGACCCCTTGGGTGCTGAGGCCGGGCACAGACGAGCCTCCCTGAGGAGGAGGAGTGATCCTCTCCCAGGGCCACACACCCAGCGTGGCGGCACAGGTTTACTGGAGAGTCCCCCACCAGCCACCCCCCCAGGCCAAGGGGACACATGTGGCGAAGGGATCAGGACTTGTGGGGAGACAGGAAGACGTAGCTGTGAGCTCGGGCCTCATCTATCCTCCTGTCTGAAGCTGCCACAGGGAGACAAGGAGCCTTCGGGGGGCTGCAGGTGACTGACCAGGGCTGTGTGTCGGGGTGTCCTCCGGGCCCCCAAGTTCTGGCCCCGAGGGGCTGGGGCAGGGCCACACTAACAGGTGGGGGTCAACTCACCACCAAGCTCCTGGGGGACATAAAGTTCTGGGGACTTGTGGCCGTGTTCCACAGAGCTGCCCTGGGCCTGGCCTATGGGAAGAAGGAGGACGCTGGGCCTGAGCCAGGAGACAGGGGACAGAGAGAGGGACGGGCCGACGGAAGGGCCCAAAACAGGTAGGGGTTCTCTCTGCACAGGGCTGGGGATGTGGGGAGGGTCTCTGTCCACGATGCCCATGCCAGGCTCACGCTGTACAAGCCTTCTCTCAGCTTGCCTCACAAGCACTCGGGGGTCCCCAGGCCCTGGCATGTCATCACCCAGAGGCCTTCATTCATTCACTAGCCCTTTGTTCACACTGGGTATCTCCCTGCTTGGGACATGGGGCAGGGACGACTGTCTGCACGGCAGCCTGGGGAGGGGCCAGACGGTTGAAGCTGCGGGTCACCTGAGCTTGTCAAGAGACAACCAGGGCCCCGGGCGAGGATGTGGGGGTGCGGAGTCGGGTGGGGTGGGGCTGCCTGGCCCTGCCCCTGACCTCACAGGGGACAGTCCACACTCATCCGTGACGCAGGTGCCCCAGGAGCAGCCAGCAGAGACTGGTCCCACACATGGAGGCAGGAGGCCAGGGACGGTAGGGTGCGGGCATGCACGTCGAGGTCCCCATGGTGCATGGTGCTGAGGGCCTCAGGAATGCTGTCCCCTTGCCCAGGGCAGCTCCTCCAGGAGCACGCTGTCACCTGACAGCTGTGCAGGACCCAGCTGTCCCCTGGACGCAGAGGCCGGGAGGTGCAAACCTGGGTGGGAGGAAGCCTCAGGGGATCCAGGAGCCTCTCCCCAGCATCCCCACAGCGTGGACCTCACGATCACACCCACTCCCCAAGGCTGAGGTCCCCTGGAGACCCCTCTCAAGACCCAGACGGGGAAAATGAGCTGGTGACTCAGGGCGTGCAGTGAGGGGGTCCCAGGGCCCCGAGGACCGGCTCAGAGAAGGTCTGGCAGGGGCAGAGGCAGCAGGAAAGCAGCACAGTTGGACGTGCCGGCCAGCCGGGGAGGCGGTCAGGAGGCTCAGAGATGCTGGGTTCCTCTCCCCCACCTCAGGGGAGCGGCTCAGCCTCAGAGGCCCCTCCCCAACGTGGGCCCCCGCAGCCCCCGAGGGATCCCCAACCCACAAGCGGGTGCCACAGGACAGCGAGGGCCGGGGCCTGGGTCCAGCCTGGGAGCCGCTCACGGACACGCCAGCTTCCCCGGGGCCGGGGCCAGGTCGTGGCGCTGTCTGCCGCCCTCCCAGCCCCAGAGCCGCCCCAGGATGTGGGGGACCCCTGGGCTGCCAGGTCGGGACCAGCCCCAGAAGCCGCTCAGTGAGAGCCTTACCTGTGTGCTGGGCACAGGCCAGGGCAAGGGCCAGGCCCCAGAGCGGGGCCAGCGTCCTGCCGCCGACACCCATCCTGCGGAGGGAGGGGAGAAGGCCCCGGGGGCAGCATCTAAGGAAGGACCTGAGTGGGCAGGGGCCTTTTGTAGCCCCAGGAGCTGGCTCCGGCCCCAGCAGCTTCACGTGGGAGGGCGGGGCAGGGCCCGCTCTTCCCCTCACCCGGGTAAACAGTGGGCACTGGCTTGGGGCTGGCCGGCCGCCGGGGACAGGCGGAGATGGGCCTAGCTGCCAGGTGGGGCTCCGCTTCCCACGGGCCCCCAGTCCTGGCCTGAGGGGACCCTCCTGCTGTGGCCCCAGCCCTGCAGCTTCGCTGCTTCTGTGGACCCTGACCCCACGGACTCCCTGGGACGGCCGGTCCTTGCTCTCTCTGGAGGCGCCTGGGGGCAGCACCCCCAGCGACAAGACCCAGCCCCACAGTACAGCCCCCAGCCTCAGACCCTGGCTGGGCTTCTGGTACCGGTTCCTGGCTCCAGGCGGCAGTGGGCCCGGGGCAACTTGAGTCACATGTGGCCTCGTGGACACGAGGGGTGAAAGTAGCCATGCCCACTGGGCCAGGCCGGGGAACTGCCCACTGGCTTGCCCCAAAAATCACCCCACCAGGTGGGCTGAGACAGCCCCACAGCACAGCGGACACCTGGCCCCAGACCGCGGGTGTGTGGGCGTCAGGTCCTTTGGGGCGGGGCCAACGGCGCTGAACTCTCCGCACGAGACAGCCACACGCCCCACGGACCAGCAGCTCCACTGACTGCAAGTGGGCCCGACCCGGGGGTCCCCACTGGGGACGGAGGCGCAAAACCTGGGCTGGGCCGTTCCGAGCATCTTTCCTGCACGGAGGGGCCCGTCCCAACCTGGTTTTCGGTCTCTGAGTCGTCCCCTCGCCATGCCCTGACTTGGCCCTGGTCCTCTGAGAGAGAGCACTGCGTGCGTCAGGGGGATCGTGGGGGGTCTGTGGGATCGTGGGGGATCTGTGGGATCGTGGGGGAGCAAGGGGGAGCATGTGGGAGCAGGAGCAGGAGCCTGACGGGCGTGAGTATGGCCCCCAGCAGAGCCTGCTGCTAACCCCCCCAGGCTCCCCTGCTGGGCCTTGGAGCTGGACACCGGGTCACCCGCAGCTGAGCAGGGCAGCGGGGTCCCCGGGGACAGGCAGGATGGACGGGACGGGCTCCAAAGTGCTATGAGTCTTTGGTGGGCAGGACAGGGCTTGGTGGGAGGCAGGGCCTCAAGGATTTGTGGGTGGGGCCGGGACCCTGGCTGAGGGGAGTGTGAAGGACAGACGCCTCCCCAAAGGCAGGAGGCACAGGTCCAGCAGGGTCCATGCTGCCGGCACTGGCTCAAGCTGGAGGTCGCACGCGACTCCTTGCTCCTCCAATCCAGAGCCGGGCTGCTGGGGGCATGTCCTGCCTACACAAGGCTGGGCCGCCCTGGAAGCTGCTGGCACTGCTCTGCCATGAGCGGCTGCCCAGGTGCCTCCAGGCCACATGAGGTCCCTGCCTGGCGTTAACTTCCCTTCTCAGGCTCACCCCCCCACCATTTCCCGTAAGGCACTGCCCAGGGCTGCTGAAAGCCTCCGTGACCGCGGCCAGGGTCTGAGACAGCCTGGGGTGCAACCTGAACCACAGGACCCGGGCTACCGGGCACTTTCTCATCCAAGCAGGACACCCTGGGAGGCCCCAGGCCTGGCGTCTGCTCACGTCTCAGCTTTTGGGGTTCTTGAGGGACCCCTGAGGAGGCCGCTGGAGTCAGAGCAGGTGTGGGACTGGCCACCTACCCTCAAACATCAGGGCCCTTCTTCCCTGTGACCTTGTGCCCCCGGGCGGTTCGCGGGCAAGCATCCGTCCTCTGAGCACCTGGTGCTTGGCCAGCCTGCCCCCACCATCATCCATTGAATGGCCATGCACAGAGCCAAGGCCAAGTCTATGGAGGGGGCTGTGGAAGGGTGAGGGGTTGGGGTTCCCCGGAGCAGCCCGGCAGTGACTCTGCCCCCTGCCCCTTCTCAGAGGGCTTCCTGCTCAAGGAGGGGTGGTATGGGGACAGGGCGAGGCTGTGGCCGGCTGTGGCCTCTCTCAGCCTCCCTCCCCTCATCTGCAGACAGGGTCCGTGGGAAGCTTGGCAGGCCGTGGGCCATACACCGTGGAAACCCACGGCACGGGGGCCGCACACAGGGGCACATGTAGGGAAAGGCCTGGCCCAGGGCAGTGGCCCCAGAAGCCTTTGTTCCCCTGGGGTCCCTGAGGGCCACACGACCACTGCCAGGACCCCAGCCCCAGGTCTGATAGTGATGGGCTTGCTGGACTCCAGGGAGATGGGACAGGGTCCGGCCCTCACAGGATCTAGCCAGCCTTGCCCTGCAGGCGAGAGGAATGGCGTGCAGGCCTTGGCTGTGTCCCCGAGTGGGGCTCTTGCTGCCACTGCTATCACTGGGCCACTCAGATTTGGGACAGCAAGTGGCCATCAGGCGGCCCTCTTTGTCACCAGTGGCTGGACCAAGGCTGACCCCGGCGAGGACAAAGCCCACCTGGCGGGATCTGGCCTGAGCAGGGCCCACAGGGAGCAAGGGTCCCACAGGGGGCAAGGGCCCCAGAGGGGGGCATGAGCCCATCTCCCCTCAGGGGCTGAGGTTGAAGATGAGGCCCAGGCTCTGGGCCCTGCGCTCTGTCATTTCTTGGACTTTCTATTTAATGAGTGTGGGATCGTGGCTCCCCCAAAGTACGTTGAGTCTCGCACCGCGGCAGTTAATGGGACAGTGCCTTCCTCTCCTGGCAGTGCCCAAATTCCTGCCACCCAAGATGCCCCTGAGGGTCGTGGGAGTGGCTCTGGCCAGCTCCCACCCCCCGTGCAGGCACCGAGCTTGCTGGCATCACAGATGGCGAAACGGGCATTTGCGGAAGAGTTACCACTTGTCCCGGGTGATAGGGAGTGATTTCTCAACCGGGACAGGCTGTGTCCCTCGCAACCCCGAGGAGGAAGTGGGCAGTGGGCTGGGCTCTGGGAGCCACTGATAGCGGCCAGATTACCTACAGGCGCTGTCGACACAAAGGGCAGGTGTGGGCCTGGGTGTCTCCCTGCCAGGCGCTTCCTCATAGGGACAAGGACCACTGATCTCTCCCTGCTTGGCCCTGGGGCCCCAGGGAGAGCCGTCTGCAGTGCCCACGGCTGGGCTCAGCCTCCTGGCCCCGGTGGGCTGAGACCCTCGCTGCCCGATGGGCTAGGGGTCAGGGGTGTGCTCTCCCGTGAGAGAGAAGGGGAGCGGAGAGTAAATTTGGTTTTCTGGTGGGGCTGCCCTGATTTGAAACCTTCGTGCGTGTGTTTATTTATCTGAATCACTGAACAAATAGAATTCCTCTGGAGAGCTGGGCTGGCTGCTGGGCCCTGGCCCCCAAGGTCCACGGTCTGGCCGAAGGACGGGTTCCCCCCGCCCCCCACCCCCACCCCATGTCCCCAGCACCACCCCATCCACAGAGGGCCCCACCCCTGCCCCCATAGCCCCAAGGGTCTGTGACAGTGGGGGAGGGCACTGTCCACTGGTAGGGGGGTTCCCCGAAGGTGAGCACATTTGTGTTCCGGGGTCAGGGGAGGCTCACACGCTACCCCTCCCCTGTCCCCTGTCCCCGGGCGCTGGGGCCTGCCCAAGGGGGGACAGAATGTGCTGTCCTCCCACCCTCCCTGCAGCTCCCATGGCATGTGGACCACGGGGCAGCCTCACGGCAGGGGCGCAGGGGTGCAGGGTCCGTCTAATACTCCCAGCAAACCTGAACACAATTTTTTTTTTTTAAAGCCATTATGAGGATGTGAAGTAACTTCCAAGGAACATGGATATAATGGAAGGAGAAGAGTTGAGGAAGTTCAGGAGAGATGCAGAAACTCTGGAAAATGACCAAGTGGAAACCCTAAAACTGAAAAAAAATCTGAAATAAAATAGTCATGTAATGGCTATGAATGAATAGTCATTAACAGAAGATAGGGTAGTGCACAGGGAAGAATCAACACGCTTGGAGGAGGTGAGTAGAAATGATCTACACTGAGGAATCAAGACGAAATGCTTGTTCTAAAAAGTCTCAGTGACCCAAGATAATGTCAGAAGTTAAGTTGATTGTAGAGAAGAGAGGAAAAAGGGGATAGAAAACATATCTGAAGGGAAAAAATGGCCAAATGTTTTCTAATTTGACTAAAAATTAAGGATCTTAGTTCCAAGGAGCAAACCCTAAGAAGAATAAATATTTAAAAAATCACATCTATGCAAAAGATAGTCAAAGGGGTAAAAAAAAAAAAAAAAAAAAAGTAGAAGAAAATCTTTAAAGTGACCAGGAGAAAAGATACATATAGCATACAGAGGAAACAAATAATAAAGTGGTAGATATAAATCCAATAATATAAAAATTTACAATAAATGTAAGTGGACGAAACTCTCCCATTAAAAAGGCAATTATTTTCAGATTGGATACAAAAAAGCATGGGCCAACCATAATCTGCTGGTAAGAGACACATTGTAAACATATGTATGCAGAGCGGTTAAAAGTGAAAGGATGGGAGCGTGTATGCCTGTGATTGAGAATCACAAGGAAGCCCAAGTGGCTACATTACCATCAGACACAGGAGACTCCAAGACAAGGACTATTATCAGAGATAAAAAGGGTCATTTTACAATGCTAAAGTGCCAGTTCACAGGAAAGCATGACAATGTTAACTATGTATATGCCTAATGACAAAGGTTCAAAACACACCAAGTAAAAATTGACAAAATTTAAGGGAAAAACAGATACATCCATCAAATTTGGAGAATTTAACCCCTTTCCCCCCTCAGTAATTGGTAAAACAAATAAACAAAAATTCAGTAAGGCTGGCAAAGATCTGAAAGACACCATGGGCGGACTTGACCTATATTGTTTTAAATCTACCCAGGAGTCCCCAATACATGTCCTTTACATGTCCATGTGGACCATTCATCAAGATCTCGAGAATACCACCAGGCTATAAAACAGCTCAATGAGCTTCCAAGGACTGAAATCATTACAGTACGCCTACTCACCAAATTAGAAATAAACTGAAAACCAGTAACAATAAGACAGCAAGGAAGTATTTGAAAATCAAGCGACATAGTGAGTTCTAAATCACTTACAGATCAAAGATGTCACTATAGACCTAACAGAAACTGTAATATGTGGGTAAATATAAATGAAAAAAATGTTTCTTACTTTCTTTAAAGAACTAGTAGATCTTTATTTTTTTAATTTTTAATTTTTTAAAAAGATTTTTATTTATTTATTTGACAGACAGGGATCACAAGTAGGCAGACAGTCAGGCAGAGAGAGAGGAGGAAGCAACTCTCTGCTGTGCAGAGAGCCCAATGTGGGACTCGATCCCAGGACCCTGAGACCATGACCTGAGCTGAAGGCACAGGCTTTAACGCACTGAGCCACCCAGGTGCCAAAAGGACTAATAGATCTTTAAATTAAACAATTAATTATAGGAGTTTATGACACATGTGGTAGTTAAATATACAACACTAATAACATTGAGGAGGGAGGGTAAATGAAATCAGCCTGTTTTTTTTTTTTAAGATTTTTATTTATTTGGCAGAAAGAGTGAGAGAGAGAGAGAGAGAGAGAGCACAAGCGGGGCAGAGGGAGAGGGAGAAGCAGGCTCCCTGCTCGGCGGCTGAGTCAATATTTCTTGAATTAATATTACCTAAAATACACTTCATTTTCCTTTTTATTTTTTTTCTCCAAAACTATGCCCCCCCCACTTCCCAAGGGAAATGTTTGTTGTAATAGTAATTAATCTTTCCACTTTAGGTGGTTTGACTTGTTCATTGCTTGCTTGCTTTGGGATGGTTTCTCCTGACCTCTGGTATGTCCCTACTCTTAGGGGCCATGGGTTCAAATCATTCCCAGACTCATGAGTCAGGTAGGTTATCAGTCAGTAACATCTGACGTGACCACATCTTCCCCACAGGCCCAGCCTTTTCACTCAAGCTCTGCAGGTGGGACCCACAATGGAGAAGGTCTGATGCTAGTTAGGGCAGGGAGAACAGGCTGACACTGGGCTGTGGCTCTAGGTGCATGTGACAAGGGTAGGGAAGGGTGGGTCTAACATGGCCCTTAGAAGGGAAGCCACAGGGCAGTCCCTGAGAATTGGCCCCATCCAGGTGGGTCTTCTGGAGCCTCACTGTGGGAGGAGGATGGTGGGGTAGATCCCCAGCCTGAGCCCAGGACCATGTCCCTGGCTATCCCTCCTTTGGCCCCTCAGCAGGCTCCCAGAGGTCTCAGAGACACGGGGAGCTTGCTCTGAGAGCCTCTGCATCTTTGTCCAGGTCCCTCCCCCACTCCTGGGGCTGGGACCCGTCTAGACTACAGGCTCCTCAGCCCACCTGGCTTTTGACCCCCTGAGGCCCTCAGGCAGAAGCCAGGGCTGCAGACAAAGGGGTGTATGCTTTCCTCTCCCCAGCTGCAGACGTCACCCTGGCTCTGGGCCAGCCTGGGGGCCCCAGGCCCAGTCTCCCAGTGTGGCAGAGGCTGGAGCAAGTTCCCAGGAGGCATGGGCATTCCTGGGGTTCAGCCTGAGGGCCCAATCTGGGAGCTTGACCTCAGAACCCCATCCCCTCTCTGCAGACACAGGAAAGGGGAACAGGAGGTCGAGGATAGACTCCAAGACTTCACTGCTGCAGGGGAGTGAGGCGAGTCTCACGGGGGTGTCCCAGCTAGGCTCGGACGCAGAGTATGACTTACAGGTAGACATGGGGCTGGAAGTGGGCAGGCATCCTGGGGGCAAAGATTCAGAATGGGCATGGTCAGGGAGTGAAGAAGTGGGAGGAGGAAGGGGCTCCTGGGTGCCCTGGGGAGGTCTCAGCCTAAAGCCCCAGCATCGGAGGGTTAGCCTCCCAAGGCCATGGGGTGGGGGTGAGCCGCGCTGCCCATTGGTGGCCTGGGCACGCCCACCCCACCCGGGCCTGCCAGCTCCACCTAAGACAACATCCTGGGCCCGATAAGGCCAATTTCACGCACTGGGGTGCACACAGCCTTAATCTGCTTATCTGCCAGGTCATCCAGGCCATACCCAAGAGAAGCCCACACCAGGCTATGACAGGGGAACAGGGAGGGGCTCACTCTACTGCCCCAGCGCAGCTGTCCAGCAGGGTCCCCTCCCCCTTCCCAGTGGGGTCACCTTGGAGCCATGCCCACCTAAAGGACAGCTGGGCCAGGAGGGACCTCCATCCATGGAAGTGGCCAGGCCCTAGGCTGGTGGGGATGCCCATATGTGGCAGGAAAATGTCAGGACCTCTAACCCCCTTCCTGGATGGCTGGACACAGACCAGTCTTGTAACCAGGACCAAGTCCCTTGACCCCTTTTCCATCACGCAGCTGTGGGCAGGGGGCAGGAGGGCAGGGGGACATTTGCTGGGTGACTCTGGGTCTCCATTCTCTGGCTGGACACTGAGAGCACTGGGGCAGGTGCCTCGTGGCCCCGGGCTCCTGCCCGGGACTGGACACTGGGCGCGCAGAGGGAGGAAATGAGATCCCTGCCCACAGAGCTGTCTGCCAGGGTAAAGGGCGTGGGGAGAACGAGAGCTGCTCCCTGTCCCGTGGGGTGCAGCAGGTTGGTGGGTGCAGGAAGTGGTTCCAAGGTGGGAGCGGAAGGGGGACGGGTCCAGGGGAAAGCATCGGGGAGTGAGGCCAGCATGCCGCACCCTGCAAGCTGCTTGAGAGCAGAGAAGGGGCCAACGAGAAGTGACCGGCACAGTGGGCACTGTGGGGTGACATTTGGGCCACTCTGGGACCACAGCCCTGTCCCCTCCCTCAGGCCCTGGAAGCACTGGCTATGAGGCTGGGCCAACCTCCCCGGGAGCAGCCCGCCGCCCCCACAGCCCGCTTCCTGAGGGACACACGGGACCAGCCCCTCGTCCCCACCCTGATGTCCCCAAGCACCAGGACTCCCAGGCCGGTGCATCTACCCACAGAGACGCCCCTCACCCCACAGGTGGTGCTCCCCACAGCCCCGCCCACCCCTGCTCACACCCCCGAATGGGACGGTGTCTGTTGCTCCCTCTGTGTCCAGAGAAAGGCCCGGCTCCCTGCAGCAGGTGACCACTGCCCCTCAGGGATTTACTCCACGAACGCAAAAGTAATTGGGCTGAACAAGGCACATTCTGTCGCCGACCCAGAGCGTGTCAAAGAGCAAACGCTCCACAGAGGCCCGCTGGCCAGCGACTTCGCCCCTGGGCATTGTCCCACGTGCTGGGGACCCGGCGGGTCAGGCCCCTGGTGGGACACTGTCTACGCCACACTGCTGGTTGTCGCCCTCAAGTGCGGCTGGGTCCTCCCAGGGTGGGGGGCCTCCTCCGACGGGTCAACCCAGCGCAGGGTCCAGCTTGGGGTGTCCCCAGCGTCCCCCCATCTGGGAGAGCCGGTGTGCCCATGGAGCAGTGCCCGCACACAGAGGCTGCCGCCGGTACTTGGCACAGTTGTGGGCAAAGCCTGCTGGCCTTTCTGGCCCGGGGGAGCTGGGTGCCTGGCACCTCCCATCCTGCCTGCCCCAGGGGACAGCACTGACCAAGCTGACTTGATGGGGTGTGGTGGGGCACGGTGTCCCCCAAGCAGACAGGTACAAGAAGGTCACGCCTGCGCTCCACCCGCCCCCACCGCCCACCAGCGCAGCCGGCCTCTGTCTACCACGGGCAGTGCCAGGAGGGGCCTGTGTCACCCTGGCCAGCAGACCCCAAGTTCCCTGGCTGGCTGTGGACTGAGGAGGCCATGGGCCCCTCATTGGACCGTTGTGCTCTCCTGGCCTCCCTGGACTCCTTCATTCCTCCCTCTGCATCTGTCCCACAGCGTTGGTGGGTCTCCGCCCTCTGGAGCGCGCTGGGTCTTGGGGAACTACTCACACGCACTGGCAGTGTGAAAGGGCAGATTCGGGTCAGCACTGGGAGCAGGGGGACCCTGACCCCGGAGAGTCCTCGGGAGACTTGAGGCCAAATTCCAGGCCCCAATCGCTGGGCCTGAGCTGGGTGGACACAGTGTGTTCTGAAGGGCTCCACCCCATGGGGCCGCAGGCCTGCTGCATGGGCCTGTCCCTGTCCCTGGGGCAGCCTCACGGACCACGCGCACCTGCTCGGCCCAGAAAGTCAGCCCTTTGCACCCCTCCTGCCTCCCTCCTGGGCGCTCCGCGGACTTAGTGCTGCTGGGTCCACACTTGCAAACCGTCAAGCTGGTAAAGTTTTTGTTAAATGGTTTTTGCCTCAATTAAGAGAGAGAGGGAGAGAAAGGGAAAGCCCGGCCACCCCATCCCCTCTGGCTGAGGCAGAGGGTGCAGGCACAGAAAGCACCCGCTCTGCTCGGCACATGACTCATACCGGCCGCCGTCCCCACGAGAGGACAGGACCGCGTGGGGCTGCAGATCAAGAGGCCTGGGGGCTTGGGGGCTCGGCAGACACGCGTCCAGGCGGCCGTGGGTGGGACCACTCTCCTTCTCTCGTTCAGCAAACGCGGGTTGAGCTCGACCATGCAGCAGGCACCGAGTGCCCAGGGAAGCGCTCGTTCTGCCCGGAGCCCTTGACCCACCAGGGGGCTTCCTGGGGAGCCATCTGAGCAGGTGCTCTCGGCAGAGGGGGCCTGCCTCCGGGAGGCTGGCCCCAACCGTGGCCTTTGCTGCGGGTTGTGGTGGATTAGCGGGCATTTGATGACAGCGCGGGACGACAAAGCCGAGGGCTCTGGCCCTGGGGCCAATCCAGGATCTCCACGGGCGCAGGGCACAGCGGTTCCGGGTTCCCTGGGGAAGCCTGAGTCATGGGCTGCGGCCCCGCAGGGTTCACAGGCCTGTTAGCCGTGTACTTGGCACCAGGACAGCAAAAGTCACATCGGGAAAATACGGTCTCTGGTCCCCTCCGCCCTGGGAAAACAAAGGCCTGGTTCATCTGTGCCTTCAGGGACATGCCCGGGGTTGGAGAGGCCAGGTCCTTGCGGGAAGGAGGAGAAACATGACTCAGCCGCGACTGAGCCTTGGGCCATCGGAGGCTGACCAGTGTCCCAGCAGCCACTGCTCAGGCCTCAGTCATGAAGGGGCTAGGGCGCTGGGGGCCAACAGCTGGACCGAGGGTTTCCAGATGCCCCCTTCTGAAGGACCCCCCCATGATGCCCCAGGGCCGACCTCAAGGCCTGGGCTCTCACCCCTGCTGGCAGGTCGGGCCCGGTGCGCAGAAGCCCAAGGCCCAGAGCTAGACTGGGCCAGACTGCCTCCACGCACCATCCCTGGGGCTGGGCTGCCCGGCAGAGCACGTCCCAGACGAGGCCCAGGAGGACAAGGGACAGGCAGGGGGTGGCCCCGCCCCTGGACCTCACAGCTCAGGGGACAGGATGGCAAATAGTAGTCACACGGGTGGTGACCAGACCGTCAGCACAGTCTCAGACCGCTGCTGACCCAGGCAGCCCCCATGCAGGGCACTGGACCGCGGGATACTGGGCTCAGGGACCTTGTCCTGCCACCCCCAGCGGATCCCAACAGCCACCCACGCCAGCCCACTGGGCTGGAGACCATCCCTTTGCTGTTTAACGACCGCTGTGTGGGGCGCTCAAAGCAGAACTCCCTTCGGGGCACCGGTGAGGCAGGGGGAGGCCACTGGTCCACCTGCAGACCTCACACCCACCCTTTCCAGGGCCCCCATGACCAGGCCCACAGGAGCGGCCCGGAGAGGGCAGGACCTCGCTGGCCCTCTCCGTCATGTTGCAGGACAGGGAAGCCTGGGATCACCAGAGCAAGGCTTCGGGTTTACGTGAGCCGTGAGGAGCGTGTGGTCTGCCCCACCCGGCCTTCGTCCAGCCCTGGCTGTGCCTGGGGCCTAGAAGGAATGGTGGGGGTGCTGGCAGGTCATACAGAGGCAAGGGCCCCAGATGTCAGGTCACGGCGTTTGGGGCCCGAGCAGCCCTGCCTCGCCTGCCCAGCTGAGGCCAGGAGGTCCGTCGAGGGACAGCCCCGGCTTGCCCCTGTGCCCATCTGGGGCAACGTGGAGGGGCAGAGCCTGCCGGCCACTGTCCCTCCCCAGCAGGGCCACCGCCCCCAGAACACACAGGGTTCGCTCTGCCTCGGCCCCCACCGCCCACGAGGGGTGGCATTGGCGGGGACAGGCCAAGGTCAGGCCGTGCCACACAGGTTCCTAGCTGCCCTCAGTGCCGGGGCAGAGGACGGACGCCCCAAGGTGCGGGCCCAGGATGGTGGAGAACGGGCCACACAGCCCCTCCTACAGAGCCCCCGGCCGCCACCCCTGCCACGCCCCGGGATCCGGTGGAGACGCTGGGGAGCGCGGTTTCCACGGGTCCGACACTCACCATGCCCCTGTCATATGACCCACGGGGCTGCCACGGGCGGAACGAGCCGCCGGCATCCCCAGCATCCCAGGCAGGAGCCGGACCTGCAGGGCCCCCGGCCCCAACTGAGCCAGACGTAGGATGGAGCCAGCACAGCCCCCAGCCCCCAGCAGGTCACACTGAGCAGCACCCCCAAGCTGCTGCCTCCGGGTCCTGGGGCCCGTCCCCTCCCATGGCCGCTCGCCCTTCTCTTGGCGAGTCACCCCGTGGGCCGGGCCTGTGCCAGGCAGCAGGGATGAGGCCGCAGTGGTCCCCGAAGCCCCCAGTGGTCCCCGAAGCCCCCTGCCCTGTCTCCGGGACAGCTCGACCCCAGCCAGGCCAGGCCACTGTCCCCTTGCACTCGGAAGGGACCCTGGGTGAGGACGTGTTGGCGCAGCTGGGAGGGATGGTCCCAGAGCTGGGGCTTGCTGGGGGCTGTCCATCCCCATCCCCTGAACCGTGGGGCCGTCCACACGGTGCTTCCTGTTTGCACACGGGGCCTGGCCAGTCCGCCCCGTTCGGTTCTGAGATTGATGGATTTTAATGAAACCCCACCTGATGACGCACTCACTGGTTAGCACCAACAAGGGGACTGGTCTAGGAGATAGACACACAGAGACGTGGAAGGGCGGAGAGACAGAGCCCGAGGCTGCTTTGCTGGGGGGCAGCTGAGTGGGGGGAAGGCAGCAGGAGGCCGCGGGGACGGAGGCCAGTGAGGGCCCGCCACTTCTCCCAGCCTCATCCTGGCCAGGCTCCCAGCTGTGGAGGTCGGTGGTCGGCAGCGGTGCCCGTGGGCCGAGGGGAAAGATGTGTATCGGGGTCATAATGGCAATAACCAGCCAGGGCCATGGGCCAGACACCCCGGCATTTGCTCCTCCCAACCTCCTGCACGCAGCTGGGTCAGAGGCTCCCACAGCTGCCCAGCCCGGCTCCAGCAAGGGCCCAGCCGGGGGGGTCTGCTCAAGGGGACACGTCAAGGTGGGCCTGAGAGCCTGGGCTTGTCACTCCTTCCTCCCTAAGACTCTGGGATCCCCCAAACAACTGAAAAGGGGCTTCCGACAAACCCACGTGGTCCATCCACATGCCGGACTGTCCCTCAGCCTGAACACGGAGGGACATGCTGACACCTGCCACAGCTGGATGGACCTGGGGGATGGGATGCGGAGTGAATATGACACAGAGGGACAAATACTGCAGGACCCCACCCAGATGGGGTCCCTAGAATCTCCAGATTCGCAGGTACAGACAGTGGACGGTGGGCGCCAGGAGCCAGGGGAGGGATGGGGTCGATGTCTCAGGGGACAGAGAGTGGACGGTGGGAACCGGGGGGCAGATGGGTGTCAGTATCTCCTGGGGACAGAGTCTCCATTTGGGAGGATGGAAAGTTCTGGACACGGATGCTAGGACGGCTGCACAACAGTGTGAATGTGCTTCGTGCCCCTGAGCCGTGGGCTTAGAGACCGTGAAGATGGTACATTTTTTGTATATTTTACCACAATCAGAATTTTTTAATTTCCTGAAGAGGAACAACAATGGGGCAGTTACGGGAGTACTACCCCAGCAGGAAAAGACAAAAGGCCTCAGAAGGGAGGGACCTGCTCTGTGGGGTATGGTCTCGTTTGGGCGCGGCTTTCACACAGGAGGCTACGGTGAACACCGGTGTCCTGGTATGGGCTGCCTGTGCCGAAGCCCTGTCTGGCACCCTTCCCCAGGAGGGTCTTGGCCAGCAGCACTAAGTGGGGTCACAGCGGGGCCCACACTCACTGCAGGGGTCACCCCCCAGGTTCTCAGCATGGGTCCAGGTCCCTCTGGGGTCCTCAAGCAATGGTGGGAATTGACTCTGCCAGCAGTAGGGGGCAGCTCGGGCAGTGTAGGGGGGCAGGCACCTGGGGTCCAGGCTGCAGAAGGGGCGGCGTCTAGGCTCCCCGGGGAGCCTGGCCGGAGCTCAGGGACAAGGGGCAGGGAGGGGGCATGGCGGCCCCATAGACCACTGCTCACCTTGCAGAGCGGTGGC
The DNA here is from genome assembly GCF_002288905.1 of Enhydra lutris kenyoni. Lineage (NCBI taxonomy): Eukaryota > Metazoa > Chordata > Mammalia > Carnivora > Mustelidae > Enhydra > Enhydra lutris. The sequence continues at coordinate 788,725 of NW_019154106.1, read as the reverse complement.
AAAGCCCGTCTCTGTCGTGGGCAGGCCAGGAGCGCCTCGCAGCCGTGCAGGACAGTGGACAGTGGCTGGAGAGCTCGCTGAGCCCAGACAGGCAAAGTGCAGTGAAGCCGCACTGGCCCGGGGACAGACCAGTGACCAGCTCGGGCCGCCGGGAGGAGCCCGCCGCCTCTCTGGGGCCCCCGCAAATAAGCCGGCTGACAAGTGAGAGCAGAGGTGGACGCGCCCGAGCTCCCGCCGACCACGTGGGGAGGACGCCCAGGAGGAGCGGGGTGGGGGGGACCACGCTGGTCACAGGGCGTGATCCAAGGCCACACTCCCGTTCCCGCCAGCTCGCCCTCTGTGAAGTGAAGGTGAGGGTCGACCCCCCCCAGCTCGCCACACAGACCCAGTGGTTCTGCCCTTGGCACAAGGCGTGAGCGGGCGTGCACTCCCCCGCCCCGTCCCCGCCTGTCCCCGTGAAGCGCCTGGGATGTGCGGAAACCGCAGGGACGGCTCTCGTTTGGCTGGCACCCGCTCCTCCCTCCCGCGTCGTCGTGGCTTGGGGCAGCCCGTGAGGGTCCGGCAGTGCCGCCGCCTCCTGCGCTCCCTCCTGGGAGTGACTGGAACACGCCGGGAGGACCGTGACCGCGAGGACCGTGACCGCGCGGTGCCCGAGAAGCACCGACAGATCCACCGGCCATGAGGGGGTTCCCGCTCCACCCACATGTCCATCGGGAGAGAAAGCGCTCCAGGTCCCCACGCTGGAGACCGGCCACTTCTTGTCCAACGCCGCTCAGGTCCGCTCGGAGGCCCACGGGTTTCTCCTGAGCCTGCGGGTGCGACGCTGCCCGTTGTCGCGGGCCACCAGCTCCCCCTGCCGCTCCCCCACGGCACTGCACCTCCCGGCCGGCACCCGCGGCCAGGAGTGTCCTTGGATCCTGAGAAAACCCAAGAAAGATCCTGAGAAAACCTGAGAAAGATCCAAGAAAACTTGCTTGGGATCGTTGGGACACACGGTGCGGGGGGAGCTTGGTACACAGCAAACCCTCCCCAGCCTGAGTGCTTGAACCGTCAGAAGGTAGCAAACAAACAGTCTTGGCCGATTTGGGCAACGGTCAGACTCCTCTCGTCTGGAAGTAGGATTCACCGGCCATAAGCCACCTCGGTGACAGCTGTCTGGTAAATGTCAGCCGTGCCGTCCCGTGCCCACCATGGAGCGTGTCCGCGCCACCCCGCGGCCGGTCCCTTCCCCAGGCCCCCATCCCAGGAAACCATGGCTCCGCCCTCTGCCTCCGTGCTGTGTGCGCCCCGCACCCCTCAGCAAGACCCGCGAGGTCGTGGGTCGCCCGGCGCCTGCGAGAGGCACCCGTGGTGCATGCCAGCACGAGCCCGTGTTCACCACTCGGACAGCCGACCGGCTCTGACTCCAGACGGACGCTCCCCCTGGAGAGCGAAGTGGGGTGGCAGCTGGGAGGGGCAGCACCTCCATCCCCCGCCCTGCCTCATGCTCAAGGAAGTGCTGCTCAGGGTAGGCTCTTTCCATGGAGGCCCCATGACTGAGGGTGGGACGGTGGGACCCGGGGGTCCCCTCACTCGTGGTGCCTGGCAGAGCCCAGGAGGAGCACCAGCGTCTGGCTGGACACCGCGTCCCAACAGGGTGGCCCCAGAGCCCCTTTGCTCTCTGGGGCCGGGCAGGGGCCCGGGCTCTGCCACCTCCCTCCGTGGTGAAGAATGAGCCCCCGGGAGGCCTGGTGGGCAGCAGGCTGGCCACTGTCCGTTTGTGGTCATGGTCACGATCCCACTGGGAGGGGAGGGGCTGGGAGGGCGTCCCAGGCCCTCAGCAGCCCTCCCAGGCCCTCAGCAGACCGAGGCTGGGGCGTAGCCGGAGTCTGAGCGGGACAGACCTCTGGAGGCCACACCAGGCCCGTGAGGCCCGCCTGCTGAGAGCGTGAATGCCCCTGCCCCTGCGCCTGCCCCTCGGGACGCGGTGGCCTCCCCCAGAACCGGGCGCAGCAGCACCGTGAGGCACGCATCTAATCTAGGGGACACGTGTGGACAGAAACGTAGGCCAGTGTGGCCAAGACAGGCCCTAACCTCTGGACACCACGTCAAGCCCTGGGTGGCCTGGCCCCTGTCCCCAGAGCACCGCAGGCGGCAGCACGGACCGCGTGGCCCAGCATCCGAGCTTACAGCAGGAGCAGCTGCCACCTGGCCCTTGATCCCGGTCCCGCATCCCCACTGAGCCCCAGGACACCACAGCTCAGGGACATGGGCCAGATGAGGAAGAGAGAAGAGCTGGACAGGACTGGAGCCCCTCCCTCACTGCCTCTCACCCCCCTTCCCCTGCACCCACCCTCCTCCTCTGAAGAGGATACTCCAGCACCTGCCCGTCTGGTTCTGGGCAGAGGGACCCCAAAAAGAGCGTCCTGGCTGGGCCAGCAGGGCGAGGGTCTGGGGGACCTGGGGCCCCTGCTCTGCTGAGCCCTCACTGAGAAGCCCCAGCTTGACAGAAGGGCACCAGGCTGGATCCCCCACACACGAGATCGAGCACATCTGAGGCCGGGCCCCTGTGTTCTGCTGCACCCAAAGGCTGCGAGAGGCAGGGCACAGAGCCGCATCTCCAGTGGGACCCAGGCTGTCAGGGCACAGGAGGAGGGCCCACGGCGGGGTGAGGGTGGCCTCCACACTGGGGACTCCACACGGACCCCTCCTTGGCTGGAAACCAGGCCTGGAGCAGTGCAGGGCCCCCACAGAGCAGGCTCGGGGACCCTCTGCCGGAGAGCCGAGGCCGGGAAGCAGCAGAGAGAGGGCTGGGCGGGCACGGCCAAGGCGCTTGCTCCTGGGCAGAGGGCATCCCCAGCAGGGCCCTCACAGACACAGAGGGAGCGGAAGGGGCATCGGCGTCCTGTATGATGCGAAGAGCTCCCCCAACCCACGGGCTCGGGCAGGGCCAGACTGCCGCGCAGGGCAAACAGCGTCCACGCGCCTCTCCAGGGAGCGCCTACCCGGCTGCCCCTTGCCCGCCGCGGGTCGCCCAGAGCCCCCGCCTCGCAGCTGGAGAGCCAGGAGGTGGATGAGGATGCTGGCCCGAGGCTGACCATCCTCCCAACCGGACGCAGGCCACGAGCCCCACCCCGCTCTTGTCCTGCAGGTGGTCCGGCTGGAGGGGCTCAGCCAGGCAGCAGAAGTGACCCACCGCCAGGACAGGCCAGGAGCCCGGCTCCGCGTCCACGGAACACACCACGCTCCGGGAGCTGCGGGAGCTCAAGGCCCTGGAGGCCCTGGGACTGGGGGCGGGGACCTTGGAACAGGTGCGGGCCGCGGGGGAGACATGACGACCGACGACCACTTTACAGAAAGGCTGGTTCTGACGCTCCCAGAGCCCCCGCGCAGCCACGCAGCAGAGCCTGGGAGCCCCCACCCCGCGCCCTTAGCAAACCTCCTGCTCCAGGAGGCCACTTGGCGGCTGCAAGGCCGGTCCAGGCCACCAACCCCCGGAAAGTCCACAGGTCTTGGCCAGGGACGATGCAGACTCCTGCCATCAGCAGAGGGAGCTGTGCCGGGGCTTCTGGGCCCCACCCCCAGGCCAGGAGGGCCTTGGACTGTCCCCCGGGTCCCAGGGTCATGGGCCCCAGGGTCACGTGCAGACGAATCCTGACCGCCCATCACAGCCCTCCCTGGGTCGGGCAGGGGCAGGTCGGGGAGGGCTCAGCTGACTCCTAGGGACACAGTGAGTGCAGAGGAGGGGGGCTCCAGTCTCCCCAGTGCAAGCCCTCACTGGCTCCCAGCATCACGGAGCCCACCGTGGGCACCAGCCTCCCGGAGAGCCTCCATTCGGTCAAGGTAAACTGCAGTGGACTCGTGGGGGGACACCCTGGGGGCCTCCCCTCAGGCTCTGGGGGAACACGCAGGTGACTTCACCCCACACCCTCACCTGCCGGTCAGGCCGGGGGTCTGCCCCCTCAGAACACACAGCGGGCCCCCGCCCGACCTTGTGAGCTCCGGCTCGGGTCCGGTTCTCTCCACGGCCACCCAGACAGCCCAGCAGCCTGGCACTCTGTCGGAAAAGGACCAGAGGAGCCCCTTCCTTAACATTCCCATGTTGGTGGCTCAGCTCCCACAACCGCTTCCCAAATACCCACGGGCAGGTGGCCAGGCGGTGGCACACACAAGGCCAGCCCCCCGCCGGCATCCGCAGAGCCAACCTGAACTTCCACAAGTGGGGTCTAGGGGCTGGTGGCCCTGTGGGCACGCCCAGCAGGAGGAGGGGCCCGCCAGGCTTGCCTCGGCCGCGGAGCTGGCTTGCTGCCCCGGTCGTGGACCAAGAACAAAGCTCTTCGCGGCCGAGAGACCCCGGGCCAGGCGCGGCCCCTCACACAGGTGCAAACGCGTGCACATTCCCACTCGAGTCACACGTGCACACACGCCCCGAGCCTGTAAGACACCACACAGCCCTTTTGTGCAGTCAAAGCTGGAAGTCCTCCCAGAGGGGCCACCTGCTCTGCCCCGGCTGTGCGACGTGCCAAGAGCAGGACAGGACAGGGCTTCCGCAGGTGACCTGGGGAAGGCGGTCACTGGGGTTGCCCCCCGGGCCTTCTCACCCACTCGCCCCACCGCAGCCACCCAGAGCCCGGCCCCCACTGAAACACACCGGCACAGCGTCTGCCTGAGTTTATTTGGGAAAGCGAAGAATCGAACAAAGACTCAGAAAATAAATATCGGCCAAGAGGAGGCCGCTTGGTGAGGGAGCTCAGAGGCCAGCGGGAGGGCGGCGGGTGGAGGGCGGGGGGTGGTCCTGGGCGGCGGGACCGCACTCAGTCCCTCCCCGGGTGCAGGCCCCGGGGGCTGGCGCGCCGCTGGCGGCCAGGGGCCCTGTGCTGAGCCCGCGGGAGCCCGCACACGGTGTCCTGGCAGGAGCAGCTCTCGATGTGGGTGTAGCTGTGCTTCCGCGAGCTGCCGTCTGGGCAGCTCAGCTCTACCTCCCGCTGGCTGGTGCGCCCCTCCTTGCAGCAGGAGCACTGGTGGTCCAGGGCCTGGGCCTCGGCCGAGTACCTGGGGCGGGGGGAAGGGCCGCGGTGAGGAGCCGCTCCCAGGCATGGGAGCCCCGCCCCTGCCCCCCCAGGGCCTGGGCCTCACTTGACGGAGGTCTCGCAGGACCCAGAGCAGGAGTTCATCACGACTTTCTTGGTGCAGCCGGAGTGAGAAATTTCCTTGGTCATGGGGACAGTGGAACAGAAGATCCTGGTCTCATTCCGAGGGATGCCTGGCAGGAGGGGGCGGAAGCTCTGGGAGAGGGTCTGGGGGAGCTCGGGGCAGGGGTTCTCCACACCTTCAGGGGCCCGCGGCTTCCTCCCTACGGCTGCTTCTCCCTCCCCAATCGCATCCGGCCTCAGCTGCCCCCCAGCCCGCAGGGCACCCCAGATGACGCCCTCAAATTCAGTGTCCAGTGGACAGAGGCAAAGACGCCGTCCCCCGGCCTCTCCCGCTCCAGGGTCCTGGCCGGACCGCCCCGCCCGGCCGCTGGCGCTCACATTTCCTGCAGCATCCATTCGGCATGAACACGATGGAGCCCTGGAGGGAAGGAGAGTGAGCCTAGGACCCAGCACTGCCCCGCAACAGTGAGCAGCCCCCTCCTGCCACAGGGTGTGGAGGGACAAGGACCGGACTGCCCCTGGGGACCCCCACTCACTGGGAGGCAGATGCTGGGGTCGAAATCAGGGCAGGTGATGTTGGACACGGAGGAGATGAGCTGGTTGTGGACGTTCACGCAGCTAAAGAAGGTGCAGTTGTTGGTGGGGTCGTGACGTATGTCCCCAGGCTGCAGGGCAGAGGGCGGTGTGGTGAGGGACAGCAGGACACCCGGCCGGCAGGCCCCGAGCCACTGGGCAGGGGACACCCAGGAGGGGCCCCGGGACAACTGCCAGCCTGCAGTCCACAGACACATCCACACCGCCAGCACCTGCTGACGGGCCCTCGTGCAGAGAAAGGTGTTTCTAGATGTGATGACATTAGAGGTCAGGAGAGCAGACCGTCGTGGATGACACGGGTGGCCCTTAATCCAGCCACCAGTGTCCTTGCAGAGAGCAGGGGCCATGGGACAGGGGGCAGACAGTGCACAGGTGTGGCCATGAACCCAGGGCTGCCTGGAGCCCCAGAGGCTGCAGAGGCAGGAAGGTCCCCCAGAGCCTTTGCCGGGAGTAGGGCCCCCCTTGATCTTGGCGTCGGACTCCGCGGGAGGCAAGAGTCAGCCACTCACCGTGTTTCCAGCCCTCGTCTGTAGTCCCTGGTCATGGCCACCCCAGGACCCTTGCAAAGCCGCGCCCAACCCAACAGAGAGCCAGCTGGGGACACAGGAGTGGTCCCAGGCCCCGACGCTGGCTCCGGGTCAGCCCTGCCCCCCGCCCGTGTGGAGAGGCAGGACGTGTGCGCTGCGAGCCGGCAGGGCTCCCCGCGCACCTTCAGGATGATGGTCTCCGCGCCGGGTCTCTTGACGATGCAGTGGGTCTGCTGACACTTGCCGCAGCACTGCCCGGGCACGTCCACCAGCTCGAAGCCCTGCGGGACACGCACGCTCAGGTCGGCGCGGGCAGGAGAGGCACCGGGAGCCGGGCGGGGGCCGTCAGGGGCGGGGGTGGCTTACAGGGCTGCAGTTGTCGTCGCAGGGCACGTGGGTGCAGGAGATGACGTTGAGCTGTGTGCCGCTGTCCGTGCGGTTGGTGCAGACACAGTCCTCGCACTTGGAGGAGTACACTGGAGACCCGGGCTGGGGCCCCAGGGAGGCCGGTGAGGCCGGGCCCCGCCCACGCCTCCCGCCTGCTGCAGGGGGGACGTCCACAGGCCCGACGCACAGCGTGGAAGTCCCAGGGCGGGCACCCCCGCCCCGGGCAGGCACCCCCGCCCCGGGCACTCTGCCTGCCCCTCCACCCGGGGCTCTCCTGGTACTCAGCCTTGGACCCCCCCTTGGCCCAGGACCACCCCTCAGCCCGGGACTGCCCCTCGGCCCGGGGCTCACCTGGTACTCAGCATTCCCGTGAACGCACACCCCCTTGGGCACTGGAGGAAGAGGATGGAGACGGGGGTCAGGTGGGACCACCTGACCCCGCAGCCGACACACGGGCCCTCAGGCCTGGGCTGGGCGTGTGTACCATGTGAGGTGACCCCCCGCGGCTCCCCGACCGCCAGGCCCCACTGACCACAAGAGTAGGACGGGCAGCACTTCCCGGGTCTGGTCTCGCTGCTCACGTCAAAGCCCAGCGGGCACTTGGGCGGCTTCCCCTGGCACAAGCTGGTGTTGCACTCTGTGGGGGACGGAGGACGCGGTAGGAAGGGCAGGGCCTGAAGGCTGCAGCCCCCTTCCACACGCGGCTCGGGGGGACGCGCCCTGCTGGCCCAGCCCCCGCGGGCCCCCAGGTCAGAGGCCCGCGCTCGGTGGGGAGGTGAGGACGGCGCCGGGGCCCTTACTGCAGGACGTGATGTTACAGCAGGTGTCGGCGGGGTTGACCTCGGTGAGCGGGTAGGTGCCGTCCTCCGTGCACGTGACCGGCTCCTGGTGGCACTCCTTGGGCTCGCAGATGATGCCGCGGCCGCCCTCCAGGCACACACAGTCCTTGCAGTCGAACTCAAAGTGCTCTCCGAACTGGGGGGAGAAAGTAGGCGGGCTGGGGTCACAGCGCCTGCCCCCTCACCCCTCCGCACGCGCTGGGGCTGCCCGCCAGGCGCCAGCACTCACCGGGAGGGGCACCATGGTGGGCGTGGTGCCGAGGGCCCTGGGGACACCTGTGCCCCCCCCGCCTCGCCCCACCCAGGGCTGGGTCACTGACACCACAGCCGTGACCCACTCCCAGCGTTTACCCCCCGGGCCTGGCACGCGGCAAATCGCCACACGCGTGTGGGGGGTTCATGGGATAGAACGAAGGAATCCGCCACACGTGGAAGACACGGACAACACCGCCGTGGCCAAGATGTCATGTTGGGTTTGGTCAGAGCATCTGACGACCGAGGGGTGGGTGGACAGTTGGACAGACAAAGGGATAGAGGATGGCTGGGTGAGGGCGTGGATGGGTAGAAGGAGGGAAAGAAAGAGAGAGAAGGAGGAAGGGGGGGATGGAGAGGCAGGGTGGGAGATGGGTGGGGGGTGGGGGCACCCAGGGGGCACCTAGGGGACACCCCTGCTGGCTCAGCCTTCTAGGACTTGAACGACAGGACTCAGGGTTTGAGACTCCCAGGTTCCTGTGTGCGACCCGCCCTAGCCCCCAGACTCCGGGTGTGTGGGTGAGTCCCATCCCAGCACCAGGAGGAAGGGCCGACCTTTCTGGGCACGTTGTCAGGTCCCACGCAGCCTGGGGAGGGAGAGAACACAAGTACGTTAGTGGAGCCCAGAGCTGCAGGACCCGGGGGGCTTCGCCGAGCCACGTGGGCAGGCGCCGTACCACACATCTCCACGCAGACGTCGAACCCCGGGGCGTAGTTCATGGTGCCCTCAGGACAGAAGCAGCCTTCCACCAGGCGGTCGTTCTTCTGCACTATGGGCCTGGGGGGGAGGACATCACGAGATGCGTGTGTGCACAGGCAGGGGCCAGGCACGTGGGACCACGACGCCCTGACAGCGTCTGCCACCCTGACGCACGCCCGTGGGGCGAGCTGGCTCTCCCTGCATACCTTAGAGCAGCTGCACTAGACTCGCAGGAGGGCTCATCTGCAGGGCTGCAGGCCCGGTACTCCCTGTGAGGCGGGCACGTCATCGCTGCGGGAGGGAGAGGGGATCAGAGGAGCCGGAGTCTGGAGGGAGGGCCCATGGGCCCCCTGGCAAGGGACAGGCCTGCCCAGCCTCTCCTGTGCCCGCCGAGGGCGACCAGCCGCCCAGCGCTGCCCACCTCAGCCCCCACGCCATCCCTGAGCTGGGACGCAGGTGCCCAGGTGCCTAGCAGGTTGGCTGGAGCCCCAGGCCCCCGGCACCCCCAGCCTGCCCTTCTTCCCGCCCCAAGGCCCAGGCCTGCATGCACTCCCTGCCCACCCGGCCCTCCCGCCCCCCCATGTAGCTTCAGGCCGGACACGGCACCCAGGGAAGCCCGGAGACCCGTCGGGCCCACAGGCCGCAGGTCTGGGGCGGGGGGACACGCACAGCAGACCCCGTGGGTGTGGTTCCTCCAGTCGACACAGATGTCGGCCTGGGCACAGAGGGCAGCGTAGGCCTGCAGGCTGGCACACTCCAGGCCCGAACCGGGCACAAAGCAGCTGTCGAACACGCAGGCCTCGTAGTAATGCTTGGGGGGCACCATGGTGTGGCACGGGGCAAACAAGCTGTGGGGGAGGCGCGGGGCAGGTCATGCTCCGGCCAGCCCTCCCCACCCACCCAGTGCCTCCACCCGGAGGCCCTCGTGGAGCCTGGCTCAGCTCGCATCCCCCCAAAACAGGCGCCCGCGGGAGGACAGTGTCCAGGGAGTGACCGCGCAACCTCAGGAAAGGGGGGCCGGCCTGGGGGGTGGGGGGCTCCAAGCTAGGTGGCTGCCAGGTGCCGGGACCCCCGCCTGCAACCCCAGGGAGTCCCCCAGACTCAACTCGCGCAGCTCTGGGGACAAGGCCCTCGCTCGCATGGCCGCTCGCTCTGGGCTCTCTCCCGGATCCCAGCCCTGAGCGCTCTCCCTGCGGCCTGCAGCTCAGCCAGTCCCACCGAGGCAGGAGAGATCAGGAGGTCAGAAAAGGCGCGGGGCTGTGTGACAAGACAGCTCAGCCCCGTAGACGTGAGAAGCCCCGGTCCTGGGCCCTCCGCGACCCAGTATCTGCCCACGGCACCCTGACTGCCCCGGACGTCCCGGCCCCGTGCTCAGCCCTGGGCCTCAGCTCCTCTTTGCAGACGGGGGTACAGCACGAGAGGCCACCGCTCCCCGAGACCCCGACCCCGCAGCTCGCAAGGGACCAGCAGGGGCACCTGTCTCTGATGAGCTCGCAGAGAGGAGAGGCACAGTCCTTGCGGGAGGTGGTGCTGGCCCCTGGTGGCGTGACGGCCGGACGCTTGGTGGTGACGCTGGTGTGAGGACAGTGTGGCTTGGAGGGGTCATTCACCACCCACTGGTCAGCCGCCAACCCGCAGTCGGACACGATCTCCCCGCTGGGCAGCATGCAGTCGTCCGCCGTGTCGTTGGTGCACGTGCCTGTGTGGGGAAGGAGCCCACGTCGTACACACCCGCCCCCGGACCCTCCCCTTCTCCAGCCTGGGACCCCCGGAGACTGTCAGGCCAGGGCCAAGAGCACCGATGGGACAAGACTCCCATCGGCCTCTTCCCAGGGGGCCCCGAGCCGGGAGCGAGAGAACCACGGCGGGGCTGGCAGGAGCTCTCACCCAGCCCCCACCTCCGAGCCGCCCTCCGGGGGAAGGAGCCCACGGGGCCGGGGCTCACCACACTGGCCCTTGGTGTTGTTGCCAAACAGGCGGTGGGGCAGCGTGATGGAGAAGGAAAGTCCGTTGTAGGTGATGAGGGCGCCCAGCTTGGAGATCTCCACCACGTAGTTGATGCCCAACTGGTACACGTGCAGCTCGTTCTTCATGTAGGGCAGGGCCACGACTTGCCTGTTGACCTGCACCTGTGACCGGACACGGGGTCAGGACAGCCAGCGGGCAGGTGGGGGACCCTCAGCTGGCCTCAACCTGGCCACTCGGGAAACAGAGCCTCGTGGGTCTGACAGGGATGAGTCGGGGCAAGCCGAGACCTCCTCCCAGGGCACCTGGGATCATCCCTCCCCTGCCTGTTTTCAGGCCGGTGCGTCCAGTGGGCGGACCTCAGCCTGTCCCCCGGCTCCCTGGCGCCTGCCCTGGTCCCTTTCCCACTTTGTTTCCATCGCTCTTGCCAGACTTGTCCTGGCCAGTCCCCGGGGGGAGGTCACAAGGACACTGCACTCAGAGGCCCGGGAGACGCCGGGGCTGAGGGTGCGGCTCCCGGCTCCAGGACACAAGCAGCCCCACGCGAGTGTGTGGCCAGCGCCGTGCTCGGGAAGGGGACTCCTCCCAGAGACCTGGGGCTCGGGCTGGTGGTGGAACATGAGCTGGGAGGTCAGGGGACAGCGCGGTCCACCATGGAACGAGGGCGCGGGCGCACGGCGCAGCCTGCGTGGGTGTCCCCGACCTGGCCGCGCACCTGGACCTTGATGGGCCCCATCTGCAGGGTCTTGATGAGAACCTCCTGGGACTGGTAGCGCACCACGAGTGTGCGGGGGCAGGACACCTGGTCGTTGACGTCACAGTGGTAGTTGTCGATGTAGACGCCGAAGTTGCCGAGCGTGGGGGTCACCTCCTCCACGAGCACGTACGTGCAGTTCCCTTGGTAGCTGTAGTACAGCCCGTCGAACGTGACATAGTGCGGGTCCCCCCAGCCCGCGCAGTAGCCTGTGGAGGGTGCGCTGCTGAGCCACGCCGAGCCCCAGGCCCGGGCGGCACTGGGGGCAGGAGCCGGCGGGAACCCCGGCTGGACGGGCACTGTGAGCAGGAACCCCGGTTCCCGGGGTGCACGGGACATCCAAGCCCGTTCTATGGGACGGAGCCTCGCTTTGGAGCCAGAAGACCCGGGCTCTGAGCCCAGCTCTGCTCCCCCGGCCCCGGGAGCAGCGCCATTCTGCAGGGGTGGCCGTCCCTCCCAGGCAAGCCCCTCCCGCCCCCGGACCCTCTGCCGAGGAGGGGCAGCGAGCAGGAAGCCCACCACAGGCAGCCACAGCGTCCAGCCCGGGCCCCGCACCCGAGGGCCTCAGACCCCGCAGCCACCACCCCACCGAGGGTCCCGCGCCTCGGGGGGACCTACAGTCGCACTCCCAGTGCGGGCAGCACTCGTCGGGGCTATAGACAAGCGTGGGCTGGAGCCCATTGGCACAGGTGGGCTTGGGCGGGACCTCGCACTCCACCTTCACGAGCTCTACGGTGTTGTTGTACTTGCAGATCGCCATGGTGCAGTTACACAGCCACCACTTCTCATTCTCCTGCGGCGGGAGGGCGCGGTTCAGGGGCACCGGCCGGGACCCCCTCCCACCCCCGCTAGAGGCCAAGCCGCCGGGCACCCCGTGTGGGACGCAGCTCACTGCCAGCCAGCTCCCCACAGCAAGGGAGGCTGGGGGAGATGCGGAGGCTCCAGCGGATCCTGCGCCCAGAAGGCCAGTGGTGCAGCTGCAGAGACGGGGGCGCCTTGGGGTGACCCGCGGAAAGGCAGCGCCTGGGCTCCAGACGCCTAGTGGCCCAGTGCGTGTGCTTGGTGCCAAGGGGACAAAAACCTGCCCACGGCACACTGACCTGTCTGGGAGGATCAAAGTCCGGGCACCCAGGGGGCTTGGTGGTGGCCACTGTGCTCGATGCCGTGGGCGTGGGTGGTTTGGGTGTTGAGGTGGGTGTCGGCTTGGAAGGGGTAGGTGCCGGGGAGGGCGTGGACGGGCATGACCAGTTGAAGATCTCAATGGTGCAGGACACCGAGCAGTTTGCATAGTAGCAGGTATCCCCGTGCGTGCCGTTGTACACCATCTCACCTGCGGGGGGAGAGGCCGGTCCCCCACTGTCCAGGCAGGGCTGGCTACCGGGGTGTTCAGGCACGTCCCCACGAGGCCACCCACCCCCACGTCCCTGACACGCGGCTGCAGCAAAGGGGGCTGACCACAGGGACAGCTGCCCACACCCAGCATCCAGCTTCCCCCACGAGCTCCCGGTTTCGACTCACGCCTGACCCCTCACCCCTGGTAAAGCAGAGGCCGAAGCCCCACCAGCCGGTCACCAGAGAGCCCGAGTGAGAAGCTGGGGTACCTGGTGCGAAGTATGTTTCATTCAAAACGCAGCAGCCGACCTGAGTGGAGGACCTGACCGGGCCCGTGCTCACGCTGATGTTGGGGGTGGAGATCGGAGTCAGGGTGGGGGTGGGCACATAGGAAGACGTGGGCGGCCTGGGGGTTCCTGTGGTGGTCGTGGACGCAGTCGTACGAGTGGGTGTGGAGGGGGTTCCCGGGGTGGGCGAGGGGGGCCTGGTGGTGGTCTCGCTGGTAAGCGTGGTCTTCGAGGAGGTGGGGCCAGAGGTCTGCGGGCCTGGAGGAATGGAGATTTCAGGGCGGAGCTGATGGCACCGCTCTCTGAGAGGCCCCAGGAGCCTGATGGCAAATGCCGCCTCCTTGCAAAAAACCCGCTCGAGGCGTGGCACGTGGCATGGAAAGGCCGTCGTCCACTCTCCTGGCTCTCAGCCTCGAGGGAGGGCAAGGAGAGCAGGGCCCACCATTCCACAGTGTTAGGTCCCCGGCGGGGAGGCGGAAGCCATGGTCACAACATCGGTCCCGCTGAGATCGTGCTGACCAGCTTCCCTCCGAAGCCCTAGTGGGAGGTGCAGACACAAGTGGTGGACAGAAGGAGGGTCCCTAGGGCACCTGGCCGGCAGCCGCCTTTCCCCACTGGCCCCACATGCCACAGTGGGGCCCCCTCCCTAGGCTGCTTTGCCCTGGTGCCCATCACTCTGCCAAGGACCGAGGAACAAGGACCTCAGGCAGCTGTGCCTGTGGAAAGACACCTTAGGGGGGCAGTGGGGAGCCCTCAGCTCTGCCGCTCACACACAGCCTAAGGTCAGCAGCTCCCTCAACGCTCAGTGGCCAGCCTGCCACGCAAGTGAGGAGTGCCGGACCCTCGCTGGGGAGCCCCTCCCCGGGCAGCGCGGGGGGCAGCACCTCGCATGTGAGAAGCCGTACGGCTCCCTGGCAGGAAAGCTCGTTCGCCTAGACTAAGGGGCCTGAGCACACCACAAGCACACAGTCTCCGTGCCCATTACGTGCCTAGAGTGCTGCTCCCGGGCAAGGGCGGAGGGGAGGCCGAGGTGCCCCCAGTGGTAGTGCCCTTTGGTTCGGTTGGCGGAGAGGGAGAGAGTGTGCTGGAAATCTCCACGATGGCTGTCGTGCTAGTCAGAAGCGTAGTTGATTTTGTGGAAGCAGGAAAGGTGAACTGAGAGTTTGAAGGAAAGGAGGGCTCAGGTCTGGGTTTGGGGATGGTGGTCTTACCTGCAGGTGTAGAGCCCATGCTGGTGCTGATGGTGGGGGTCGAAGTCCGGGTCACTATGGTGGTCGTGGTGGTGGTTGGGATGGGTGTTGTGGTCTCGGTGCCCGTGGTGGTACTGAAGGTGGGGGTCGAAGTCGGGGTCACTGTCGTGGTCGTGGTGGTGGTCGGGGTGGGCGTGGTGGTCTCGGTGCCCGTGGTGGTGCTGATGGTGGGGGTCGAAGTCGGGGTCACTGTCGTGGTCGTGGTGGTGGTTGGGGTGGGCGTGGTGGTCTCGGTGCCCGT
>NW_019154106.1:767869-774365 GCF_002288905.1 Enhydra lutris kenyoni | reverse complement strand
GTGGTGGTGGTGGTGGTTGGGGTGGGTGTTGTGGTCTCGGTGCCCGTCATGGTGCTGATGGTGGGGGTTGAAGTCAGGGTCACCGTGGTGGTCGTGGTGGTGGTTGGGGTGGGTGTTGTGGTCTCGGTGCCTGTGGTGGTGCTGATGGTGGGGGTCGAAGTCGGGGTGCCCATGGTGGTGGTGATAATGGGAGTGGTGGTTGGTGTGCCCTTGGTCATGGTAGGGGTCGGCGTCGGGGTGCCTGTGGTGGTGGTGGTAGGGGTGGTGGTGGTCGGGGTTCCCGTGGTGGTGGTTGTGGTGGGGGTCGGGGTCAGGGTGCCCGTGGTTGTAGTCATAGTCATTGTGGAGATCAAGATCGGGGTGCTGTCAGGAGGCGGCTTGGGAATACAGTTGTCTATCAATCCACAGCATTGGACATTGATCTCATAGTTGAGGCAGATGGGCAGTGTGATGCCCCCCGGCTCCTGGTCTTCATTTCTGCACACCAGCCCAAGAGAGGTGTTGCACACCAACTTTTGCCCAAGTTCTTCGATGGGAGTGTCGGGAAACATCACAGCTCTGCAGGAGATATTGGCTGCCCAGCCTTCATTACAGAGGCCCTGAATCGATTCAATATCTCCCCCTGGTCTAGAAGGGTTCGGTTTACCGGAATCCACCCAGCCTGTCCATATGCAGTTAGGCACACACAGAGTGCTTGGTGGCTCTGAGGAGCTGCTTACTTCTTGGGTAAGCGTGCTGGTGCTGGTGGTCAGCGGCTCTGTGCTTGTGGTGCTGGTGGTCGGCATGGTGGTGGGCGTGGTGGTGGGCGTGGTGGGCGGCGTGGTGGTGGGCGTGGGGGTGGGCGTGGTGGTCAGCGTGGTTGTGGTGGTAGTGGTGGTGGTAGTCGGGGGTTCTGGCGTAGGTGTGGAGGTAGTGGTGGTGGTGGTGGTGGTGGGAGTAGTCGTGGGGGCCATGGTCGTGGATGAGGGACACTCATCCATCGGCACACAGCAATTGACGCGAATCTCGTAGTCGTAACAGACCTCAAATGGCCCGTTTCCAAACTGGTCTTCATTGTAGCAAACGAACCCGAAGGTGACATTGCACTGCGCCTTCTGGCCCGCCTGCTCCCAGCTGAGGTGGGGCTCCACAGCCAGCCGGCACTCGATGTCCTCAGGGGCCCTACAGACGCCGTCAAAGGTCTCCCGGTCGCCACTGCTGCTCTGCGTGCTGGGGTGGTTCTCATTGATCCAGTCGGACCAGAAACAGCATGTCCCTAAGGAAGGAAGACCCAAGATTGGTCCCCACCCTGGACGCCGCTTCCGGGGAGCTCCCTGGGACTCAGAGAGGCCAGAGTCTCCATGACCGCCCTTCCTATCATGGCCAAAGAGCCAGCTTAGAGAGTATAGAGCCGGACACGGTCCTGTGCTGAACGCTGAGCCCCAGAGACAGAAGAGCCACTCGTGCCACACCTGGGTGACAGGCCCCGGCCTCAGTGCCCAAAAAAAGTAAATCCAGGAAGAGTCACCCATTGTGGTGAGGAGGCCCATGGGAAGGGGCCTGGTCTGGACTCCTGCCCGACAGTGCTCTCACCCAGTGCCAGTCTGCTCCCAGCGCTGAGCCCGGGGACGGCTGAGGGCACCGTCTCTGCACAAGGGAGTGGCACCAGCCACCCAGCCCCACAGCTGGTCTCCCGGAAGGTTCCCTTTTCCTCCTGGCCCACCCAGCATGGGGGCTGCCTAGGACCTACCTGGAGTTTCTGGGGTGGAGGTCAGACCTACAGAAGAACGGGGAGGGAAAGAAGCCTGTCAGCATCTAGTTGGACATGTTTAAAAATCTTTTTCATTTTTACAACTTCCTCTTTCCTCCTCTTTCCTCTTTCCATGCCCCAGTGGCTTGTCCGGCGGTGGCTGCTGCCTCAGCAAGACTGCGTGCATGGGAGTCTGGGACATTTGTCTGCTTTCTCAGAGACAGCCTCGGGGGTATTCCCCTGCTGGTCCAGGAAGTGTCCCCAGGAAGTGTCCCCAGGTCCTTCACTGCAGTCTGGGCTCGGGGGTGTGGCTGTGATGCCGGATGGCATCTTAAGGTGAAAGGCCAGGGGCCCAGGAACACCCCCTGAGCTGAGACGCCCATCAATGTCACCTCCAGCCCATAAGCAGAGGTGAGAGCCCACTGCGACCCATCCCCCTGCCCCCCTCTTGGCCCCTAGAAGGGCCGCTTCCGCTGGGCTCAGAGCAAGGCAGGTGCTCTAGGGGTGAGGGATGCGTGGCCCTGGGGCCTTACCTGTACTGGGGGTCAGGGAGGGGGTGGGAGTCGGGGTGGTGGTGGTGGGGAGGGGGCTGCTGGAGGTGACTGGGATCGTGGTGGAAGGCGGCCGGGAGGTGGTGGATACACAGATGTTGAAGTGTCTCTCCACCGTCCCGTTGGGGCCACAGGTCTCCCAGTAGCAGAAGAAGCCATCCTGGGTGTAGTTGAGCGTATTCCCTGGAGAGCAGGACAGAGACCAAGGTCAATGTGGCAGGAAAAGGACAGAGACTGTCAAGAACACTCCAGGCATCCCTTAGCCCCCACAAATGCCAGACCAATGCCCCCTCGGGACTCCACCGACAGGGCCCCCCATCAGGGCACAGAAGCCGGACGGCACAGAGGTGGCCTCAGCAGCCGTCACAAGCGTGGGGAGGCTGCTGCGAGTCAGAGCCAGCCGGGAAAGGCCCCTGGGGAGCCCCGGGCCCAGGGAGGGAGAGACGGAGCCCTGCCCCCAGAGTCCAGAGCAGGCAGCCTGGGGGCTCTCCTGGGGGCTGCTGCACTGGGGTAGACACGGGGGGCAGCTCACCTTCTTCTGGCTGGCAGACGACTTTCGAGGCGTTGGTACACACGCTGGAAAGCAAGAATCGAGCTGCAGAGCACGAGGACGTGCCCTTCCTGGCCTCCCGGCCTCCACCTCCCACCCTCAGTGCCCCAGGCCCAGCCCCAGGTCCTCTGCCTGCAGATGGGAGCTCGCCCGGCTCCCACGGTGTGCCCGTGGGGCTCTGTGTCGGCCCATGCATGTGCGCGTGCGTGTGGCTGTGCGTGCATGTGTGTGTGCACGCGCGTCTGGCGCACCCCCAGACCCCAGCGGGCTGAGCTCGGGTACCAAGACCAGCAGTCCTCCTCGCTGGGAACAGGTGCTCCAGGTGGGTAGCGTGTGTCCCCGACATAGCAGCCACATTGGTCCGCCGTGACGCACTGCTTCAGGTCCTCGTCGTAGATGGGCCTGTCCTCCGGGCACCGGGGGTAGCAGCCTGGCAGGCACAGGACACGGGGCATGGGGCTTGGACCATGGCAGAGGACCCCACAGCCACCAGACCCCACCCATTGTCCCCACCATGGCAGGTCCTTCTCTCCAGGATGCTCCTCCGGGAAGGCCAGGGAACAAAAGGACAGGGGACCGGACCCCCCACACGGGGCCCCACACACTGCCAGATGGCCAAAGGGACAGCCAGCACCCCCTCCCAGCCTCCTGACCCCGCATTCCTCCCATGGGATAGGATGCTCCCTCCCCAGAGCAGGCTCACTCCCTCATGCCCCTGGTTCTCAGCTCCAAGGCCCTGCAGAGTCTGCCAGACCTGGAGTCCGAGACCCCCTGTCTTGGGCTGATCTGCAGCTTCCTGGGGGCCCGTCCACTCCCAGATTCTTTCTGCCTCTCTAAGCTCATGGGACACGCTCTGCAGCACGGTGGGCCTGGTCCACCTGGACCTCGGGTCCCCAGCCGCATGGGGACAGCGTCCCTCTGCGCCGAGGCCCGCTTACCCTCCAGGTAGGACACGGAGATGTTGGAGTGGATGCCGTTGACGGTCCTGCAGGTCTCGAAGCTGCGGTTCCCACAGGGCTCATAGTGCCACTCACACATGTCTGGGGGGTTGTAGTAGTCACAGAATATGGCTGCAGGGGCGGGGGTGGGGGTCAGACTCAGGGAGGGCCGAGGCCAGGCCAGCGCAGCCCCTGAGGAGCGACACTCAGCCCCTGGGGCCAGGGAGGCGGCAAGGAGACCCCAATAACCCATCACTTCATGAGTGAGGACTGCTGTCCCCACACAGCATAGCGCCCCCCCGCTCCAGGACAGGCGGACACTCACGGCACAGGTCCGGCGTCCTCCAGAACACGCAGGCCCCCTCCTTAGTACACTCCTGAGCGTAGGAGGCCACGGCTGAGCAGAAGCACTCACAGTCCCCACCCATGTCGCAGGAGCAGGAGTCGTGGACGCAGGCCTCGTAGAAGGGCTTGAAGTCCACCTGCGGGAGAAGGCTCTATGTGCCCTGGGCCTGCCCCCAGGTCCGGCCCTGCCCTCAGTCTGCCCGGCGCCGCCCCCAGGCCCGGCCCCCCACCTTGCTGTGACAGACACTGAAGACAGGGCTCTTGATGATGCTGCATTGCTTCTTGGCCCAGGAGAGGCGGCGAGGGTTCTGGGTGCAAGGATCCGGGGTGACGCTCACGTCCGGACAGGTGGGGGCCTCCTTCCAGCTGTTCCCAAAGTCCATCTCGCTGTCCACCACCATGTGGTCCCTCGTGGTGAAGTCGTTGCTGGAGCGCTGGTCAAAGTTCCCGCACAGCCCGCAGACCCGGCCCTGCAGAGACAGAGCAGTGGGACTGGGGGGCTGGGGGCGCTCTGGGAGCAGGCTGGGGGGACGGGGGGACTGAGTGGGAGAGGGTGGGGGACTGGGGGGGATCTGGGGGCGGGGGGGCAGGTGAGGGCTGCCACGCACCTTGTAGGACGGGGCCAGCTTGATGAAGATGGTGGTCTTCTTGTCCCAGACGACGATGACGCCGATGCTGGCCTCCACCACCAGGTACTGGCCCACCTCCCTCGTGGTGTAGGCCACGTGGTGGCCCGTGTCCCGCTGAATCACCAGGCAGTGCTTGTCCTCCAGTTTCAGCTCCGTCCTCTGCGCCCAGGGGAGAGGCCCTGTCACTGGCCACGTCCAAGGAGCCGCGAGGGCTCACGCATTCCCCAGGGTCTGGTGGCACTCACCCCCAAGAAGATTTTGATGGCCTTGGAGCAGGTGGCACCCGTGGTGCCACAGGGGACATTCTCAGTCATGATGCTGAAGGAGCCCGAGGAAGAGTTCTGGCCGCAGTAGTCCTGGGGGCCCACAGAGGACGTGAGTCAGACCAGCCAGGCCACCGGTGCCCCCCGGCCCCACCCCAGCTGGGCTCCACACAGACGCAGCCCTCCTCGGTAAGAGGGGTAACCACGAGGCGAGGGCGCTTAACCCCACGCACAAGCCACTCGCTCCCCGTGCAGCGCGAGAGGGTCAAAGAATGGGAGGTCGGAGGCAGGGCTGGGCCCCAACTGCGCCCCCTCCAACGGGGTCCCCTCGCCGGGCTGACGGCGGCTCAGAGTGCGGTGCGGGGCCGCGGGACGAGGGCCGGGAAGGACTGGGCCTCACCTGAGCCGCCACGTAGGAGCAGTGCCCGTTGAAGTCGTAGTACTTCCCGTCGAAGGTGACGTAGTGGCCACTCCCGTAGATGGAGCAGGAGCCGTGGCACAGGGACTCGGTGCACGCCCAGCGCCCTCGCTGGCAGGTGCTGAGGAGAGCGGGAAGGGGGCCTGGAGAGGCCGCAGGGGCCCAGGTCCTCCCCGCTGCTCAGAGGGCGGCCTGGCTGCGAGGGCGCCACGGGAACGACCCCACCAGCAGCGCACGAGCCCGGCCTCCACGCCCTTGTCTGTGTGCACCATGCCCCCCCGCGCCCCCACCGCACACTCCCGCCAGGCCAGACCACGTACCAGGTATTGCAGTCCACCTTGATCTTGTCCCCGGGGGAGTACAGGTCCTTGTTGTGCACACACGGGCACTCGTCCTCCTTGACGCAGCCGCCACGGCCATCATCCAACAGCCCGTCTGGGCAGACACAGCCGCTGACACACTCCGTCCGATACTGCAGGGACGGGACAGTAGGCTTCAGGCCCAGGTGGCCAAGCCGGCCTCTCCTGGAGCCGCCCCCTCTTCTCGCACTGCAGACACCCCTTTGTCCCTTGCCCACCCGACCTCGGTCCTCTCTCTCTCGGGCTCACCACTGGCCCGGGAGATAGGCACGGGCTGCCAGCCAGGGGTCCCCACACGGCCCCGAGCCCTCCACGGGCTGGGCGCGGACCCCTGGGACGGGGAGGGCCGAGGAGGCCCATGCGTGTGCGGGACCCGGCAGCCAGACTCCGGGGCCAGTGAGGAAACCTGCGTCCGCCCTCCCCCATGGCGGGCCCCCGCACACACGTGGCCGGCAGCCCGCGTCTGGCAGCTGGTGGGCCGCGAGCCCTGGACGGTCAGAGCTGTCAGGTTGCTGCAGTCCACGTAGATCTTCGGGGCCGAGCAGCCTGGGGACAGAGGGGCCAGCTCAGCTCAATGGAAGTTGGGGTGGGGCGGGGCCTGCGAGGACAGGGTGGGGCGGGGCCTGCGAGGACAGGGTGGGGCGGGGCCTGCGAGGACAGGGTGGGCCCTGCGAGGACAGGGTGGGGCGGGGCCTACTTACTCTGGCTCAGCAG
>NW_019154106.1:754048-767859 GCF_002288905.1 Enhydra lutris kenyoni | reverse complement strand
CCTGACCGGCCTGCAGTGCAGTCTCCCGTTCTGGCAGACGCTGAGGGGAGAGCGCGGAGGTGAGCGGGCCCGGCTCCGGGCGGGCAGGGGACGGGGTGCGGGGGGCACGCCAGTGGCGCGAGGACGTGGGCCCTCCCCCTCCCAGCCCGGGCCGCCTACCAGCGCTCCTCCTGCCTCAGCACCACCTCCCCGGCCTCCAGGTAGAGGCCGTGGTGGTAGCAGGAGCACTTGGCCAGGGGCACACAGCGGCCCTTCTCGTCCAGGAAGGTGTCGTCGGGGCAGCCGCAGCCATCCACGGGTGCGAAGCCCTGCGGGCAGTGCGCGTCGGCCTCGGAGAGCGAGCGGCAGGTGGGCTGGCAGGTGGTCAGGTTGTACAAGAACACCTGGGATTTGGGGCAAGAGCCCACGTCCTCGTCTGCAGAGATGGGAGGCGCGGCGTGAGGCGCGGAGGGGCGACCTCAGCTCCCTTCCCCGCCGGCCGCTCCCGAGCACCCCACTCCCGTCTGGGAGAGGCAGAGGCCTGTCCAGCCAAGGGGCCCACGAGGGTCCCCGGAAGTCCCCACCCCCAGGGAGCCCCTCACGAAGAGAGCAGTGGGCCAACCCCTCCTGCCCCAGGGCACCCGGATGCCTCCAGGGACGGCACTCACTGCAGACTTGCTCCCGCCAGCCCCACAGCAGAACACCCTTGGTGGCACAGGCGCGGGCATAGGAGGACAGAGCGGCACACATGCAGCCCTCGCTGTTCTGGCAGTTACACGCGTCATATTTGCACCTCTGGAGGCGAAGGAGGCAGGCCGTGATGGGGGAAGCAGGTGGGCACACCCTCATGTGCACACACAGCCACGCGCGCACAGGCTCGCACACACAGTGACACCTGTACACATTTACACAGACTGACATTCCTGTGTGACAGGCAGACACACGCATGCACACACACACGTGTGCTTACACGAACATGCTCAGCACTCCCCAGGAGCAGCCTTGCAGGCTGGGGTCAGGCCCAGCCCGGGGCACACAGCACACTGTGCGGGCCCAGATCAGGTGGTGAGTGGTATGTGTGCGGGGCCCACACACCTTGTAATAGTCTGAGGGGTCCACGGCCGAGTGGCATCTGCCAAAGGGGGTCTCCGTCTTCTTCAGCAGGGAGCACCAGTGCTCAGCGTAGTTGGCTGGAGGGGGTGTCAGGACCTTAGCAGGGGCGGTCCCCTCCGGCTCATCCCCTGAGCCCAGCTGCCTGGTCACCCGGGCCCCTCCCTCCAGTGCAAGACCACCTCCCTCAGAAGGTGGGGTCCCCACCACCTCCCCTCCCGCAACCTCCCCTGGCCTGGTGGGTGACACGGCACGGCACCAGCCCCGGGACGAGGGCTGCCACCCAGCGACGAAGGAGCAGGCCCGGCCCCTTTGCTGTGTCTCCTGGCGGGCAGCCACTGTGGGCCACCATAAACCAGCCACGTGGCAGAAGGCAGCAGGTGCGTGGGCTGGCCACCGGCCTCCACCCACCCCCACCCCTGCCGCACGCCCCACAAGGCCGAGCCTCACCGCTCTCGATGTTGAGGGAGCAGGGGTCGTCGAGCCAGTCCAGCTTGTCATGGCAGCTCCACTGGGCCTTCCAGGTATTGGCAAAGCCGGCCCCCGTGGCCTCCACCAGCCCGCCGGCCGTCCTAAAGTCGTCCCATTCCAGGCCGTTGAAGTTCCCGCAGAGGCCTGAGGGGCAGCACAGGGTTGGGAAGGGGCAGGGGGGGTAAGCAGTCCCGGAGCAGGGCCTCTGAGGGGGGCCAGCCGAGCGCGACACTTACCCTGCACACGCCCCTGCACGGCCCGGTCCAGCGTCACGAAGAGCTGCATGACGGGCTCCAGCTGCACCTGCAGCCTGAGACCCACAGCGGTGCTCACCATGAGGTGGCGGGAGGACAGCCGGAAGACAGAGAGGCTGGCTGCGGGACAGGGGCGTTGCGGCTGGTCAGCGGGGGCTCTGGAGCTTCGGGGCCGCCCTCCCGCCCACAGCCCCCGACCCGCCAGGCGCTCCCGGGGAGGGACTCACTGGTCACGTGGGGCAGGTTCACCGGCCGCTCGTTCAGCAGCACGCCGCCGTCCAACTGGAAGGCCACGACCTGGAGGAGGGCGGGGGGACGGCTGCGCTGAGAGGGTCTGGGGGGCCCTGGGGGGCCCTGGGGTGCCGGGAGGGGATGGGGGCACCCACGTTCTTCCCGTTGTCCGCCAACAAAACCACCGTCTTCAGACAGGTCTGCTTGTCCGTGGAGCCGCAGGGGGCCAGCTCACCCAGGAGGGTGTAGGAGTCGTTGTGGTCGCCCTGCCGGGCACAGGGAGATGGCAGTGACTGGTAGGGAGCCCGATGCGGGGCCGAGCCCCACCTCAGCCCACCCACCCGCCACCCGGCCAGCTACCTTGATCAGCACGTAGTAGCAGTCCCCGTGGAAGGTGTACCTCTTCCCGTCGAAGGTGGTGATGTGGGAGCCGCCCTCCAGGGCACAGGTGCCTGGGCACGGCAAGTCTTTGCACACCCAGCGGCCGGCGGTGCAGACGCTGTGGGCAGTGGGACACACAGCGGGCTCAGCGCTGCCCCCCAGCCCCTTGGACCGCCAGCCCTGCCCCCAGCCCCGCAGCCCTGCCCCCCAGGCCCCCGGGCCCCGGACCCACCACTCCTTGCAGTCACTGCTGAGCTGCTGGCCGGGCGAGTACAGGCGCCCGTGGAGTCTGCAGTGGCAGCGGCTCACAGGGATGCAGCCGCCGCCCGCGACGTCATCGTGCACGGTGCCTGGACGGTGCGGGACGCGATGTTACACTTGGCCGGCCTCAGGAAGCCCAGAATCCCTACGCTGGGACTCCCACCGGTGGGGCCAGAGCCCCGGGCTGGTGTGTGAAAGGTGGGGTGACCCCCGAGTTGGGGCCCCAGCCGCGCCTTCCCCTGTTCCTGCTCCTTTGGGTAGCACCTGTGCCCCCTCCCTGTGCTGCAGGAGCCTGGCCTCCGGACCACCTTCCGGGGGACCTCCAGGCTCTGAGAGTGGGGCAGGAGGGCGTGAGCCCACAGAGCGATGACCAGGAAGGAGCCCCGCCCAGACTCCTCAAAGCCACCACGGCATGCGTTTAGGGGGAGGGGGTCTGCCACACTTGCCAGGGAGGGGGGCATTGCACCTCACTTCTGGCGCTGTGGCCGGCCCCCCCCAGCCCAGTTCCAGGGTGCACCGGCCTCAGGGGGCCACATCGGGGCCACGCCCCCACCCCCAAGCCCGTCCCGTGGCCTCCGGGGCGCACACCTTCCGGGCAGAAACAGCCGTCCATGCGGTGCTCCTCGCACAGGCGGCTGCTCTCCAGGTGGGAGCAGGTGTCCATGCAGGGCGAGCCGCTCTCCAGGTAAACCATGTTCCCAGGGCAGCTCTTGGCTAGAAGGGCAAGGGCAGGTCCCTGAGCGGGCACACACTCCCAGGGTAGGGGAGTACAGGGGGCAGCGGAGCAGGACGTCCCCCCGATAACACCCCACTTAGGGCCCCAGGGGCGCCCGCCTCCCCGGCCATGCCGGCCACCCCGTGGAGCTTACGGCAGAACTCGGCGGTCCTCCAGTTGCCGGGCCGGCCGCCGGCATGGGCGCACTGGCGGGAGAACTCGGCCAGGGTGCTGCAGACGCAGGAGCGGCCGTGCGGGCAGTGGCAGCGGTCCTGCACACAGGCCTGCACAAACGGCAGCCGCGGCACCAGCCCCTCGCAGTCCTCGAAGGCCGTGGCCGCCAGCAGATCCTCGCACTCGGCGCGCTACAGACACGTGGAGCGGGGCTCGTTGACAGCCCACGCCCACCCCTTCCCGCGACACCCACGGCAGCCCCCCCGGCAACACCCCCCCCCCCCGCCCCAGCCCTGACTCACGTGCTCGGAGCAGGACTCTGGGGCCGGCCCCTCCTCAGGGTCATCGCACACCACCTCAGGCTTATGGACCTTCTGCAGGTTCCCGAACTCAATGGCACTGAAGAGCACGCCTGGGGGCATGGGGGACCGTCAGCCGGGGGTGCCCAGAGCCTGCACACCGCCACCCCCACCGCCCCCGCCAGGCCCCGGAGGAGGCCCTCACCGTCGGACAGGAACTCGGAGTAGGTCTGCAGGCCGTTGTAGTCCCCGCAGAGGCCGCACGTGTGGTTCCGGAACTTGCTGTCCAGCTCCAGCTGTTGGGGGAGGAGGGGCGGGTGAGGGGCCGGGGCCCAGCAGGACCACAGCCACAGCGGCCGGGGTGAGCCTCCCATGGCCGGGCTGGCCTCAGCGTCGCCTCTGAGTGGCACTGGGCACGGTGGAAGGGCTGGAGTCAGCCGGGCGGTGCTGGAGGCAAGGGTTACCGAGGACCAGGAGGGGCTTGGGCGGGGGAAGGCCGAGCCCAGCTCCCCTCTCCCTGAGGTTCCCCACCCTGGGAGGGCTGCACGGCCCCACCCAGGCTCCCCCACAGCGCTGCCGCCGGCCCACACGGAACCCACCGTGACAAGGGTTGGGCCCCAGGCGCCTGCGCTCCCCTTGGACCCCAGAGGCCTGCAGGAGGCACCTGGCCCCAGGCCCCAGGAGGGGCCGCACCCACCATGAGTGAGTCCTCGCGGTTCCACATGAGGGTGAGTCCCGCACGGGAGTAGACCTTGGTGTAGGCGTCATTCTTCTCGATGAGCAGCCCGGAGCTGTAGTGCGGCATGCGGACCCTGGGGCAGGGGTGCGGGGCGGGACTCACTCGCCAGCCCACTTAGCCGCCCACCACAGCAGGCCCTCCGCCATCCCTCCGTGACGGGAGGGCCTGAGGCCGCACGTGGGAGTCCTCAGCTCCCAGCTGGTGTGTGGGGGGCACAAACAGCGTGGCCGCCCTCTGGGCCGGCTTTGACCCCGGCGGCACAGCCCCCGTCCACCCCCTGCCTGCCTGTCTCCCTGTCCGCACCCCCTCCACAGGGGCCTGTCCTCAGAGCCAGGCTCTGCCCACCCCCTGACCAGGGCTGGCCCAGGTGCTAGCTCGCCCCAGGTCTGTGCCCAGCCTGCGGGGACTGGGGGAGACAAAGGACAGAGCCGTGGAGGCTGGGCAGGAATGCAGCTTACAGCCTCATTGTTCCAGAGACAATGGGGGACAATGGCCTGGGAGCGGGAGGGGCTCCCACCGGCTCCCCCTTCTGTAACTGGAGCTTGGGTGCTGCCTGGGGCCCCCAGGGGAGGGGCAGGAAGCCCCTCGCCCCCACTGGGGGCCGCCGCCCAGCCACACTCACACGGCCCCGTTCACTACAACCAGCTGGCGGGTGAGATAGATGGTGTCGTCCTTGATGGTCAGCAGGATGTACTCGAGCCCAGGGCGCCCCCCGTCGCGGCCGGAGACCCGCTTCAGGTGCACCGTGAACTCCTTGTAGGAACCCCTGCAGTCGGACGCGAAGTTGTAGTCGCACAGGCCGGGGAAGCGGAAGAGGTCGCCGTCGAAGGTCTTGTAGTGGAAGTCGCCCCAAGTGCTGCAGACGCTGTGGCCGTGGTTCCGGGTCCTGCCCTCTGGGGGAGCAGGGGCGTGCGGGGGTGAGCAGCCTGCACCCCCAGGAGGCCTATCACGAGGCCCGCCCAGCAGCCACCCTCCGAGCGCCCTCCGTGAGGCTGTCCTGCTGGAGTGGCCCCTGCTGGACCCCGGTCACCCCACCCGGGGGGTCTCAGCCGCCCGAAAGGACATCTCCTGCTGCCACACCCTCACGTCCCAGCCTGGCGTGGGGTCTGCCAGGCAGGCAGTGGGGACAGAAGGGCTTTCCGGAAGCCCACGTACCCTGTCCGCCCAGCCCGGGGTCCCCTGCCCTGTCAGGGCCGGAGTCCATGCACCCTCAGGCAGTGCCCACATCGCATCTGAATATGCAAGGCCAGCTCCCCTCCGGGGGCTTTTTCCCCCAACCCGCATCAGATGGAGACGTCCCCAGTCTTTTCTGGAACGACCCCTTCATCATGCGTCCAACACCCACTCTGCAGAAGGGCCGTCTTGGCCTCAGCCCTCCGAGGGTCCCTGGCAGCCCCTCTTGCCTGCCACGTGCAGGTGTTTCCAGAAGGCACCACATTGCAGACACACGCTCTGGCCAGGAGATCGCCATCAAAGGGACGGCACGAACCCAAGACCACCCTCCCTCCTTCCTTCCCTGTACCCAAAGTCTGCAGGGCTTGGTGGGCAGGACCCCCGACCCCAGTGGTGCACCCCAAAGGCTGGGCAGGGAGGGTCACTACTCCCAGGTAGAGCCTCTCCTCGGGGCCGCCCTGGCCTTCCTGTCACTTCTCACCTCTCTGGAGCTCTGCGGCCCCGGGGGAGCTCAGGGCCAGGCCCACGGCCACCAGGAGGGTGAGCGGCAGCCCCATGGTGGCTCAGAAGGGTGGGAGGGAGAGCAACTGGGGCAGGGGTCCGGGCCTTATATGGCCCAGCAGGAGCGGCAGAGGCGGGGAGAGCAGGGGAGGGGCGAGGGGAGGGTGGGGCGTTTGCCAGTTTATCAAGAAAACAGGTGTGGGGCCTCCGGAGGGGCCACTGGGAATATTGACTCAGGCTATCTGTGGGTTATCTTTATTGAGCCCTCGGTAAAGCCGCCCTCCTCAGGATACCTCAGCACCCGGGCAAGTGCAGCCCCTCCCAGCCCCGGCCCACCCTCCCTGGCGTCCCCACAGGGCCAGGCTCGAACGGGGCGCTATGCCGATGGTGGCTCCGGACAGGACCCCTGCCCCACATGAGCTCCTCTGTCCCACTCTGGTCCCCCAGCTTTTCCCACCAGGGGCCCGAGGCCCCCAAGCCAGGGGACGTGTGGGCACCTCGGAGGTCCCGGGGCTGCCCCACCTCGGTATGGACTCGGCTCCCTGGCTCAGGTCAGCAGGTGGCTCCACGTCCGGCCCCCCCGGCCCTCCCGCCCCCCCCCCCACGCCCAGTACACCCTCTAATCCCCTCGTGTTCCCAGGCTAGGCCAGTCTCTGGAATTACTGTAACTGGAACTTAGGAAGCCCAGCCAGGGGCCGCTTAACTGAAACGCATCCTCTGGGGCCTGGGAGGCCTGGCAGGAGGCTGGGAGCGGACGTCCTCTAGGGGAATGAGGCCCAGACACAGCCCCAGGCTGGCAGCCTCCCCTGCAGGCCCAGAACGTCGTCTTGTGGGAAGTAGGGGGAGAACTGAGGGCTCGGACGCCACAAATTATAACCTAGTGGTCCCCAAGCTTCAGGGCAAGTGGGCAGGGACTCGCGTCAACAATCAGCAAGACTCTGGGGAAGGTGGATGCCGCAGGTGGGTGCGTGGGACACCCCGTCTCCCTGACCCAGGCTCCCCTCTGAGGGGCACCCGAACCCAGTCAGCACCGTGGCCTACCGTCTCACCTCCCGGTGGCCCTTCCCCTACAGACAGGACCTCCACGCCACAGTGACAACACCTAAGGACGAGACGCTGCTCACACCACCTGACGACTCCTGGGGGGTCCCATCGAGGGTCCAGGGTCGGACAGGGAAACCAGGAGCCAAGGGCAGGGAGCCTGCCCCTCCCAGGGGGCCTGCGATGAAGCCCCTTCTCCCATCTCAGTCTGACGCCAGCTGCAGGACTGGAAACTGTCCTCATTCAGGAACCCAGGGACCCGGGCACGAGCGTGTGGTCTGAGCCAGGAGCAACAGGGATTAGGAAACCAGAGCCAGATGGGCCCGCCGGCCCACTATCCACTGCCCTGTGGGGCCAGACAGGCTGGCACCGAGCCCTGGGGAAACCCAAGGACAGGGACCGCGATTTTCCATGACAGGCTTCCTCTGCCCTAGTGGGCTTCAGAGAAAATCCTGGCCCCACAATGGTCACCCGGCCCAGCCCCTCCTGCCCGGAGCATTAGAGGCAGGAGTCCTCCCCTGGGATTGAGAATGTGGGTCCTCCCCTGGGACTGAAAGTGGGGTCTTCCCCTGGGATTGAGAACCTGGGGTCCTTCCCTGAGACTGAGAAGTTGGGGTCCTCTACTGAGATGGGGATGTGGAGTCCTCTACAGGGACTGAGAAGGTGGGGTCCTCCCCTAAGATTGAGAAGGTGGGAGTCCACTACTGGGGTCTGAGAAGGGCAGCCCTATGTGTCCTATGTGTGGGGCAGTTACGCTGACCTGAGGCCCAGAGGTCTGAGCCAAATCCTCCTGGCCCAGCTGTGGGGTCTCGGGTGGCACCCTGAGCAGCAGTGACATCAGGCCACCAGGCATGGGACAGAGGCTCAGAGCACGTGGGGGGAAGGAGCCTGCAGAAGCAGGTGGTGAATGCATCAGGCCGGGGTGACCAGCGCCACCCCACTGCCCCCAGCAGACTCTGGGTCAGCTTCCCACGCTCAGCGCGACCCTCAGAGCCCTGCCCGGGGGCCAGCTGGGTTGCCTCACTGTGGCCGTGGGGCGGCTCACAGGTGAGTCAGTGGGACGCAGGCTGTGCTGCGTACGGGACAGAGATGCCCATATTGGGCCGTGAGCGCCTGGTACGCTGTGACACAAACCCCCACCACCTCTACCATGGGGACAGACATGCCCCTGGAAGTGTACCATCTGCAGCTGGAGGCGCTCTCCCCAGGGCCCAGGGGGGACACAGCCCGGCCCAGCGGCAGTGGGAGGTCGTCGAGGAGACACTGACTGCCCGTCCCCAACAGGTGGACCCCCAGCACGGGGCCGGGACGCCCTGAGCCTCCCTGCGAGGCCCCACGCCCAGCAGTGTTTACCCTGACAAGTCACCGTCCCTGAGGCTTGCATGACCTCACCACAGGGAGACCACAAAGACGTCACAAAACAGCCTCAAGTGACTGTCCCACCGCTTTCTGTCCACAAACCTGACTCATCAGGAAGGGGGGCTGTGGGGGAGGGGAGGAAGAAGGAAGGAAGGCTGTGGAGAGAAGAGGGAGCCTCACACCTGTCGGAGAGACCTGAAGATAGCAGGTGTGTCCCCAGCCCACCAACACCCCGTTTTGAGTCGCCTGGTGTGAAGGTTAATTTTATGTGTCAACAGGGCTAGGCCGTGGTATCGTTGAAACGCCAGTCTAGATGCTGCCATGCGAATGGATCACCCTTCATTGTGTGGGTGGGCCGCACCCAAGCAGTTGAAGGCTGTCGTAGGGAAAAGACAGAGGGTCCCACAGGAGGAAAGAGTTCTGCTTCCAGGTGGCCTTTGGTCTGGAGCAGCAACATCAGCTCTTCCCCGATGTCCAGCTTGCAGGCCCCCACAATTCCTTCAAATCTCTGTCTCTCCCTCTCTCTCTCATGTATACGTACATGTGCCCTTCTCAGACCCTACGCCCAAACCCAGCTCCACAGCTCTGGCCGAGCCTGGTCAGGCAGATGGAGAGTGCGCCCAGAGACATCATGGGTTCTCATCCCATGGACACCCAGGGAAACCCCAGCCCCAGCCAGCCACGGGGACAGAGCCCCTGGCACGTGAGCGTCTGAGGACCCAAGAGCAGGAAACAGCGTGCCAGCCGTGCCCATGTCCACCCGTGTCCTCCCCAAGACATCAGAAGGGGGCACTCAGACCCCACCATGTGCCCACTACACGCACCTTCAAAGATTCTGAAAGATCTGGGGTGCGCAAGCCCAGGCCCCACAGCCGCCTTTGGGCAGTCACCCCCACCTCGAGATCTGGTCCAAGTGTCATGCCCTTGCCCTGACTATTGTCCTCACCACACCGGCCAGAATGTGTCCCACTGCTGCGCCCTGACTATTGTCCTCACCACACCGGCCAGAATGTGTCCCACTGCTGCGCCCTGACTATTGTCCTTACCACACCGGCCAGAATGTGTCCCACTGCTGGCCTTTCTGCTATAAGTGCCTTGAGGGCAGCTGCCTATGTGGCCTCCTCAATGGGCCATCTGGGTGTGCTCAGTGATTTTTGCTTCTGAGGGGCTGAGTGGTGGTAAAGGGAGGAAGGGGGGAAAAGAAGGAATAGGGAGGATGGGGGTGGGTGGATGAAGAGTGGACGGACGGATGGACGGACCGGTGGACAGATGGATCACTGAATGGTTGGATGGATGGATGGATGGATGGATGTGGGCAGGTGAAGAGATGGGCGTGGGGATGGGTGGCTGGTAGGTGGGCAAACGGGTCTGTGGCTAAATGAGTGGTAAAGAAATGACATCTCCGGGCTGATGGGGTGCGCCCTCCGTACCGCAGAGCTCACGCGTCGCAGTGCCTGTCATCTACAGGCAGTGGCCGGGTGCTGAGCTGCCACAGCTCATCGAAGCCCCCACGGTTCTGGGAGGCTCGGGCTCACATTACTCCATCCTAGAGGTGAGGAAACCAAGGGTCGGGGAGGGTGAACCATCACCGTGAGCTCTCAAGCCAGAGAGCGGCAGAGCCGTACAGTGGATCCCGGGACCGTCTCTGCCCTGAGCCCACTGTGTCCGCAGAGCGACAGAGCCGTGGCCATGTTTCGCAGAGGGCTGATGGCGGCTCTTTGGAGAAACCCGGTATGAGTGACAGGAAATCAGATGTTCCGGGTGGTATCGGGTCCCTTGTGGAGCCCCCAAGGACAGCACCCTGTGCCCCCCCAGCCCCTAGGGAAGTCACTTCATGTATGTGCAATACAGTTGGATGGTCTGTCGCGCTCGCGCATGCACCCTGGGATCCCCGACATCCTCACTCGGTTTTCCTTTTGCGCAGAAGCCTCAAGCATGTGAAGTTCTGTGAGTCGGAGCGAACACGCCCCCCTGACTCCCACTCCCTCAGCCCACTCAGCCCTCCGTCGAGACCACCGCAATCACTGGCGTTCTTTTACCGTCATTACAGTTTTGCCTTGGATATATGCTTATGATTACTTTCAAATCTCTAATTGCCAAAATAATTTTAGCATGTCGTGTTCCTCTTATAAATTACAGCGATGGTTTTGTGAGACACTCTCGATTTCTGCTCTGGAAAATTCAGAACAAAATTTCATCTAATAGCTGCAACTCAAAATATTTTAAAACGGCTTTACTGAGGTGTAGCTCCTATGCACACACCGAGCCCGCCTAGGGTCCAGGCCGTGCGTTGGACATAAACACGCACCTGAGGTGGCCGCCACAGTCAGACGACCCTGCGTACGGCCGTCACCCCGTGAAAGATTCCGTGTGCCCCTTCCCGGCTCAAGAGGTACCTCCGACCTCTTTTCTCACCCTACAGGTTAGTTTGCCTCTCCTGGGAGAGGAAATCCAGCACACATTGAAGGAAGACTAAAGAGCCTGCTCGGACTTGGGCTGAGACCGCATCGTATCTCCAACCGAGTTCAGGCAGAATCCGTCTTACCGACCCGCGTCTTCCAACCCGCGGACGTGGTCTGGCTCTCCCCGGCTCATGCCTTTCACTTGTCCAGGCAGAGTGTGGCACTCAGTTGCAGGGGCCTTTCGTGTCCACTGTCAGATTTTTTTCAGTATTTTATGTTTTTCACGCTTTTGAAAATGGGGTTTTTATTTCGGTGTTAGATTGTTGCTGGATTATAAAAATATAATTGATTTTTGCACATTTCTCTTGTGCTACCTACAAGCTTGATAAACTCACCCACTAATTATAGCAGCTTTTTTGTAGATTCTAGGTTCCCTACGTAGAAGGTCATGTCACCTGTGAATAAGTCTTACTTCTTCCTTTGCCAGACGCTTCTCATTCCTTAATGCGCCCGCCGTGGTTTCCGGCACGTGTCGCCCAGACGAGGTATGAGCCTGGGCCCCGGTCATGTTTCCGCTTTCAGGGAAAAGCATTTGGTCATTAAGTACGATGTCAGCTGTGGTGTTTCATAAATGCCCTTTCTCAGGAAAGTCTTTTCTACTTTAAGTTTGCTGAGAGTTTGTATAGGAATGGGTGTTGAATTTTGCTAAATGGGTTTTTCCAGCATTTAAAGAGAGGGTTATATGGTTTTTGCTGTTTAGTCTGGTAATACGGTGACCTGCACGGACTCTGAATTCTCAACAGCCTTGCATTGCTGGAACAAAACCCAGTGAGGCATGATTGTCACGTGGTTAGGTTTGATTTGCTGAATTTTAGTTCGGAATTTTTGCAACTATGTTCGTGAGGGATGTTGGTCTATAGTTTTGTTCCACTGCGTGTCTTTGTGTGGGTTTTGGCATCAGGATAATTAATACAGCCTCGGAGAAAAGGGCGGGAAGTGTTCCTTCCTTTTTGATTTGTCTGGAAGAGCACTGGTGTCATTCCTTCCCTAAATGTTCGATGGATTTCACTAGTAAAGACGAATCTGGGCCTAGAGCTTTATTTGTGGGAGATTTTTAGGTTTGTTTTCTCTTTCTTTAATATAAAGAGCTTTTCAAATTACTTCAGCTTGAGTGAGCTTCAGTAAATTATGTCTTTCAAGAAATCTCTCCAGAGGCGTCTGGGGGACTCAGTGGATTAAGCCGCTGCCTTCCCCTCAGGTCATGGTCTCAGGGTCCTGGGATCGAGCCCCGCATCGGGCTCTCTGCTCAGCGGGGAGCCTGCTTCCCCCCTCTCTCTCTGCCTGCCTCTCTGCCTACTTGTGATCTCTCTCTATCAAATAAATAAAATCTTTAAAAAAAAAACTCTCCATTTCGTTTCAGTTGCTACATTTACTGGCAGGAAGTTGTTCATAATGTTCCCTTTATCATCATCCCAACATCTGTGGGCTCTGTAGTGATGTCACCTCTCATTCTTAGTGTTCACACTTCGTGTCTCCTCTGTTTCCTATCAGATTATCAATCTCATTGATCTTCTCAAAGAACCAGTGTTCCAATTCATTGATTTTCCTCTGGTGCTTCATTTTGTTTTCTGCTTCATCTTATCTGTGATATTCTTTTCTTACTCTGGGTTTAATTAGCTCTCTTTTTCTTTTCTAATTTCTCAAGGTGGAAGTCATGATGTCATTGATGCAAGACCCTTCTCTCTTCCTCTCTGTTCTGTTTAGACCTATGCATCCCCGAAATCCTGCTTTTTGGCACCCACAAGTAGTGAAGCCCCTCCTCCTGGACGCTCAGTGTCTGGGGACCCACTTTCCCCCCTCACCTGCTCTGTAGTCTCTCTCCAGCCCTTGCACCCTGGGCTGAACCAAAAATCCACCCTGTATCAATTACTGTCCCAACAGAAAAAGGAAACCACACTGGATGTTTCAAACAGAGAGAATTGGTTACTCAGGTGCTGGAGGCTGGAAGAGCAAGCAAAAAGGGGTCCTGCCACTGACATTAGCAGCGGCAGAGAACAGCTTCCACTCCCATGGCTGGGAGTGGACTGCAGAAAGGGGCCCTGAGGGGTTTGGCATGGCTAGTGGGGGGACTGCCCAAGAGAGCTGTGGCTGGAGGGGCTCTGGTGAAGCTGGAAATGGGAAGGAAATGCGTTCCTGCTCCCCGCCTTTCAATGGGGACTTCCAGAAGCCAGCTGGAAACATAGTTTGCAAAGTCCCAGCTACATGTATCAGTCAGCTATTGCTGCATAACAAAACACCCAACCCCAGTGGCTTCAAACAATATGCACTGGGTAAATAGTTGGATGATGGATGGATGGATGGATGGATGGACGGACGATGGACAGATGGACGGACGGACGGGTGTATGGACAGATGGATGGATGGACAGGCAGACAGACGAATGGATGGATGGATGGATGATGGATGGATGGACGGACAGATGGATGGATGGTGGATGGATCAATGGATGGATGGATGGACGGATGGATGGACAGACGGATGGATGGGACAGATGAATGGACAGACTGACGGATGGAGGGATGGATGAATGGACAGATGGATGGATGGATGGACGGATGGATGGACAGACGGATGGATGGGACAGATGAATGGACAGACTGACGGATGGAGGGATGGATGAATGGACAGATGGATGGATGGATGGACGGATGGATGGACAGA
>NW_019154106.1:719852-754038 GCF_002288905.1 Enhydra lutris kenyoni | reverse complement strand
TGGACGGGTGGACAGATGGATGGATGGACAGACGGATGGATGGATGGACAGATGGACGGACGGATAGAGATACATAGATAACAGAAATAGGTAAGTGGACGACCATGTGTATGTAGTTAATATACATACATGTATTGTTCTAGAGTGGCCCACTGAGAGGACCTATACCCCCTGAGCAGCTGACCACACCCAGGACCCAGGTCTTGGTTTTTATTATTTTTATTTTTTATTTTAAGTAGCCTCCACACCCAATGTGGGTCTTGAACTCATGACCCTGAAATTAAGATTCGCACGCCCCTCCAACTGTGCCGGCCAGGCGCCACTGGCTCTTGGTTTTTAAGTACCGTTCTCCAGTAGAAGGAACAGGGCTCCTAGGAGGAGGAATTGAGCTTCTAGACAAGGAAATTATGAGATAAACCTGGAGTGTTCTGTGGCAGCAGGAAATAAGGAAGTGTTCAAAAAATGATGGAGGAGCGTCAGAAGGGCCCAGGAGGCCACCTGGGGCCGCACCCAAAGGCCGGAGCTGGAGCAATTTAAGCAAAAAAATTAGTGGCTGTAAAACGAGATTATCACCTGGAGAATAAAACAAATATCAATGATCCATTGTGATACAAATGACAAGTAAATACGCGAGAGGGAACGGCTCACTCCTAGGGAGGAATCCCAATTCTAACACAGGAGAGAGGGAAGTAGAAGACAGCACCACACCCCATGGGACAGATCGCTCTGGCATCTAACGGACCCGTCCTGCCATCAGCGGACCCACGTCCAAAGAGAAACAAGTTACAGACTCAAAGTAACTTCCTACAGATATTCATCTGTTAAAAAATAGAAAAAAAGGTAAATTAGTCAAGAAGTAGAAAAATGGTAAGAAGCAGGGGTGCTTGGGTCAGTCAGTTAAGCGGCTGCCTCGGGCTCAGGTCCTGATCTCGGAGTCCGTGGCGGGGTCCAAGTCTGCTTCTCCCTCTCCTTCTGTCTCTCCCCCCGCTCATGCTCTCTCTCAAATAAATACATAAAACCTTTTGAAAAGAAAAATGGTCAGAAGTAGCAGAAGTGGTAGAGAGACCCAGCAGACACCCCGTCACCCCCGCGGGGGAGGTGAGCCCTGTCAGGAGCCCACCATCGCCCTGGTCACCCCCACAGGTATGGAGCCCCGAGAAGGGCACCTCACTTCTGCAGAGCTTCCACTCGGCCCTGAGAAATCGTCCGCCAGACTCCAGCCGAGGGACGCTGACAGGACGCCTGACAGCGCTGCTGCGAAGCATCAAGGTCAGAGGGACAAGGAACGAACAAGGAGCCGCCGCCCAGCAGAGGAGCCACGACCGCGAAGGGCCCAGCGGACGCTGGAGCTGAGCTCCGCAGGCCATCCTGCCTTATCAGGCCAGCGCCTACGGGCGTCGTGTGTCTCGCTGTCCGGCTGCCCTCACTGCTCCAAGAGGAAAGCACCCGTGGGAAGCTGGGGAGCCGGTGGGGAGGGGCACACGGCCATGAAGGAGATACGGCTGGGTCTACGGACGACGGGCCAACAGCAGCTCTGTGGGCAGGAAAAGCAAATCCACACCCAGGAAAACTGTGGGGACCGGCTGCTGGACAGGAACCTGGCCACCGGGGAGTGGCCCTATGGTCAGCAGGGGGGCTGTGCATTCTGCTGTGCAGAGCCTACAACCTGCCACGAGGGCCACTTTGTTTCTGGGCCACCGAGCAAGCCCCAGGGAGACCCAGGAAAGAGGTCTGGGCCCCTCGGATCCGGTCATCCCTCTGCCAACCACCGTGACACCATGGCAGGCACTCACACGAGACACCAAGGGCTCTGTCCACCTCCAGAGGCCCATCCAGACCCCCATCCCCAGACCTCCTGGCCCTGGGCTCATGACACCGTGTTCCAGGGCCAGGGACATTCAGCCAAATCTGCTTCGGCTGCTCTGGGAACCAGCGCAGAACCGGACGTCAGGCCATGCAGTCCAGGCGAGCAGCGAGCAGGGCCCAAGCCAGAGCTCTGTCCTCAGGGACCGTCACCCCAGTGTCAGCAGTGTGCCCGGCCGGCACCCACGCGGGCACACCCTGGGGGACGTTCTGACCCAGGGGGGAGGGTCACCAGAGGGCAAATCCTCCCCTCCCCCCCACCAATGGACCATGAAGAAATAGTATTTGCAGCTGCAGGGACCAGCCCCAGGGTGAGTGACCCCCACGCCCCCACCAACCTGCTCAGGGCCGCATCAGCACCACACACCCCCACCCCTGCAGATCCCTGAAAGACAGCTAGGCTCGATTCTGTGCCTCAGACTCTGCTCTCAGGCAGCGAGCTCCCTAGGGTCACACCCACATGACCCCCGAGAACCAGGCCCCAGGCCTCAGCCAAGGGACCACAGAAGACTGCAGGAGAGTCCAAGGCCGGGGACGCAGGCAGGGGCGCCACGGCAGCTACTGCCCTCGCATGGTCTTCCCGGACCTCCAGGAGCCACTGCCCCACTTCTCCTCCTCCACCCATCAGAGCTCCGCGGGGCCCTGCGGCCGGCCCGCAGCATTGTGGGCTGCGGACCCTGCTCCCGGGGCATGAGGGCTCTGTCCCAGGATGCCCCACGGGGCCTGGGGGCGAGGCAAGGCCTGTCCTTCCAAAGCAGAGCAGAGGTCATAGCCTGGGCTCCCACAAACAGCCAAGGCCCCGAGCTGCAACCGCCCCAGCTCCGAGCAGCTGGCTGGAACGTCGGCCTGTCAGCCACAGAGACTTGGAGCACATCGGAGAGACCCGAGCCGTAACAGCTGTCTCCAGCAGAGGCGGATTCACAGAGGGGACTGTCACTCGGTGCTGGAAGGCTGAGGTGCCGAGAGGGACTCCAGGGTTTCATAAATGCAGGCTGTAAGCCCCGAGAACGGGGAGGCGGGGGTCCCCAGGACACGGACGCTCAGACACCTGGGGCTCCTGGACACTGAGGCTGGTGTGTGCAGGGCTGGAAGGAGCAGGAGCCCCACGGCCCCCGCGGCCGCCGATGCTCCCACGCTTCCCACACCCTTCCCTCCACACTGGCCCTCCCCCACCTGACGCTCCCCTACACGGCCCCCACCACCACCCTGATGCACCCCCCGCAACCTCCAATGCATCCCCCCAAACCCCTCAGCCCCTGCTCTGGCCGAGGACCCCCCCGCAGGAAGCAGCTGGAAGGGGGTCTTGAAGGGGCCCCAAAGGGCGAGGGCAGAGGGGTGGCTGGGGTCTGAGAGGCAGGAAGAAGGCAGTCGCCCAATCACGGGTCTGTTTGGGGAAGGGGGACTCATCGCCCCAGGCCCGTTCACCTTCCTGACACCGCTGAGCCACACAACACCCAGCACAGAGCCTGATCCCAGAGTCTCGGCCACACACCGGGCACGCAGCTCCCGGCTCCAGCAGAGCGGTACCAGCTGAGGCCACAGGACCAGAGAGCCCAGACCGGACCTTCTGTGCGGCACCCGTCCCTGGTAACTGGGGCAACGCTGCGTCACCACAGGCCCTCCACTCCGAGGGAAAGGGGACGTGAGCAGGACCGTCCTCCGTCCTCCACGGCCCCCAGGTGGCTCCAACCCCCCATTACCTCCAGCCGCTGCATCCAGGCCAGCAGGAGACAGGCGGCGTCCCCTTCCTGCCACCTTGCCTCTGGGCCAGGGTGAAACTGTCACCTTGTGGTGCGCTCACTGCGGCGGACCGTGCTGAGAGTAACCTGGGTCCAGACACGTCTCAGCCATCCCCAGCCCAGCGCCGGACGGAGTCGGGGTGCGACCGGGCTAGTGCGGGGGACGCAGGATCCTTACGTGCGTCCCAGTGCCCTGCAGTGGTTCACGGTGCCCCAAAAACACATCCACCTGGGGACCTCGAGGGTGAACTTATTTGGAACAAGGGTCTGAAGGACGGTGAGACGTGACCACCCAGGTTTACGGCCTAAATCAAACAAAGGTGTCCTCACCAGAGCCCAGAAGAGACACCCAGAGACACAAGGATGACGGCCACGTGACCACGGTGGCAGAGGCTGGAGCAACGTGGCCACAAGCCCAGGGACCACCAGAAGTCGGCAGGGCAGGACAGACTCCCCCTGAGCCCCAGAACCATGAGACGCACTTTCTGTTGTTCTCAGCTCCGGGGTCCGTGGGCCTGGGGGCCTAAGCAGCTCTGGGCAACGGTGGGCGTGGGACCGCTGGCCGGGAAAGCTGCTACCACAGGCTGCTGTCTGAGTTCTCAAAAAACAAAGGCAACAATTTCAAATTTTCTAAAATAGTGTTTCTAAGAGTCTGATACCATGAGCAAGGCTCATGCGGTAAAAATAAAATGATCTTTAGGGGCGAGCGCCTCCCTGAGCAGGAGAGGGAAAGACGCCGCGAAGAATGTCCCCTCCAAGTCCTGACAGAAACAAGCTCCTTGCCGGGCTCCCCGCTGCCCCCCAACCCCTGCCCTCTGCAGCGCATGCTGGGGGGGTGAGCCAGGGGGAGCGGGGGGGCAGGCCAAATTTAGGGGCGCAAATCCACGCCCACGGAGCAGGGAGCCTGCAGTCCACGTCGCATGCCTTGTGGCCGGTTGGTGGAACTACGGGCCAGGGAGGCCCAGAGGCATGAGGGGGTTGACGCCAGAGCCATCTATGGGGGGAGCCTCTCACCCACGCCGAGGGGGCCCAGACATGCCTGTCGCACCACGACCCAGGGGGCCCCCCGTGCAGGCCCGCGGGGGTCCGAGGTCACTCTTCTCTGCGGGGGACGGCAGCCTCTGACCTGGAATGTAGACGCCGTGAGAGCAGCTGGATCCCGGGGGCAGGGGCCCGGCAGGGCGCTCAGCCGCCAACGCAAGCTGGACGTGGCCCGCGGGATGGACGGCCCAGTGCAGGCGGCAGGCGGCCCAGTCTGGCGGGCAGAGACCCGCGGGACGGCTGGTGGGTCTCGGCATTCCTAGCAGGGCAGTCGACCGGGGGCCCCGGGATCCGTAGCCCACCTCTACGAGGGTGCAGCGAGCAAACCTCCCCCCGAACCCCGCCCACAGAGACACACGGCCCCCCACCCCGCTCAGTTCCGAGGCTCAAGCCAGTTCATGGACCCCGACCCATCTCTTGGAAGGAGGACCCCGGGGCCCTGCTGGTCACCGTCTCCCCGCCTTCCACATAGGACCTGCAGCGTTGACCAGGGTGACTGTGCCCCGGGAGAAGGTGGTTTGCAGACATTGGGGACCGCAGGACCCTGCTCTGAACCAACCCCGATTCCCAGAGACCCTGAACATCCCTGTCCCCACCAGGCAGGCCAGGGCTGGCGCAGGCCGGGCTGTCCACGCAGCTCTAGCCCAGGGCCACCTTGCACGGGGGCCGGGGGTCCTGACCCCACTGTGTGGCAGGCTCTCTCGCTCCAGGTACACAACGGGACCCCAGCCTGTGCTGCCCTGAGCCTCACCAGCCTCGAGTGTTGAGGGGCCGTGACTAAACCCACAGGAAGACGCACAGGGAGTGACTGTCCAGCCTTCCAGCAAGGGCCGTAAGCGCTCTGGCCAGTGACCGAGTCAGGTCACAGACACACGCGTGCCCTGTAGCCCAGCGGGCTTCTGTGCTCTCCAGCAGGACACCCACGTGTTTCCCAAACACCAGAGCTGTCAGCCCCCGCCGTTACTGTTCTCAGCAAATATTTCATGTTAAATTCATTTAGGAGCGCCCACGTGCCCCAGGGCCAGCGCAGGGGGACCCACAAAGGCTGTCCCATCCCCATTACACCCCAGCAAGGGCAGCACGATGGCCAGCCCACTGTGGAAGAGACTCTGCGTCTCCAGGAGGACAGATGCCCGCCACCCTCCGGGGCAGGGAAACCTTGCCTGCCTTCCCCACTCAGCGCAGCCCAGACAGTGTGCACCTCTGGTTCTGGGGGCCCGCGGGCCTTCAGCAAGGACCCCCCTGTGGGTGGGGTGCTCATGGGTGGCCTGTGGTCACCCCCGTCCTCCCAGCCTCTGGCCCTGCCCCTCACGTCACTCCCCCGCTCAGGGAAGCCAGCAACGGCAGGCGGGTACTGTTATCCCCATGTCCAGGGGCCTGGGACTCGGGGCTCAGAGGGCAGACGCCAGGGAGCCCTGTGTTCCCAAAGGCCCATCATTGGGGACCAGGATGGGACCTCAACGGAGGAATTCCTAACGCGTCTGAGCTGGTCGCGTCCTCGGGCACAACACGGGCTTCTGCTCGGAGAAGTTACTGTTACTAATGAAGAGAATCAGGTACACATCGTCCCTGAGAAGGTCCAGAATGGAAACGCTGGGCAGCACAGCCTGGGGCGCTCTGTCCACGTGTCCCCGCTGCCCCGATGCCATCCAGGACCGTGCTGGGCGCCTGTCCAACCTCCTGCCACGTCGGGGGCGTCCGAGCGCCTCGTGGGACAACCGAGGGCAGGGCTGACGCGGACGCGCCTCACAAAGCAAACACGGACGGAGGCAGGCGGGCTCCGGGCGAACCCACAGCCATAAAGTCCTGCTTCCGGCACCTCGGGCATCAGCTCAACGCAATCAAACAGCATGATAAAGGACAACTATAAAGTCACAAATGTCAGCCCCGGGACCCACGTCCGGTGTCCAGCTCCCTGGGTTCCGGCCAGACAGGGAGGCCCGGGCCCACATCCCAGCCAGACGTCCAGGCCTCGGCTCTGACCCACGGACCCGCCAGGCATTCCAGGGGCAGGAGGCCTCGGGGCTCCCCGATCCCTGGGTCAGTGCCCCCAAGACAGGTGTGTGGCTCAGCCCCTCTGCCTCTGACCAGACAGGCGCCAGGGATGGTCTCCCCAGGGAAGAGAAGGGGAGCAAGCCCGGGGCTCAGGAGCCGGGCGGCCTGAAACCCACCTCTGGCTCCGCGCCGTCCTCGCCAAGCCCCTCAGCCTCTGAGAATAGACTTGAAGCCGGAAGACCGTCACCTCACACCCACCAGGCCGCATGTGACCAAACAACACAGAAGAGAAAATGACAAGCGTTAGCAGGGGTGTGGGGAGACTGAGCCCTCGTGTTCCGCTGCTGGGAAGAAGAGGCAGGTGCTCTGGGACACACTGAGGGGGCCCCTGGGGTAAAACATGGAGCTTCCATGTATCCCGCCACCAAGGGCTGCCCCAGAGCACGGGAACCAGGAACGCGTGTGGACGCTCGCACACCCGTGTTCACAGCCGCTGACCCACGGGAGCAGCCCCCGTGTCCATCAACGGACGCGCGGGTACACGTGGTCTGTCCACATACCAGCCTGTCCCTCGGTCCCACGGAGGGACACGCTGACACCGGCCACAGCTGATGGACCTGGGGGACGTGATGCGGAGTGAATATGACACAGAGGGACAAATACTGCAGGATCCCACCCAGATGGGGTCCCTAGAGTCTCCAGATTCGCAGGGACAGAGAGTGGACGGTGGGCGCCGGGGCCAGGGGAGGGATGGGGTCGGTGTCTCACAGGGACAGAGTCTCCATTTGGGAAGATGGAAAATTCTGGAGACGGATGGTGGGGACGGCCGCACAACAGTGTGAATGTGCTTCGTACCCCTGAGCCGTGGGCTTAGGGACGGGGAAGATGGTACGTTTTATGTCCTGTGTATTTTACGACGACTGGAAACGAAGAAGACTCTGGGAGTGGCCTCGCTGGGCGGCCGGGCTCGGGCCCTGAGGCCGCGTCGTTGGCCCGC
This sequence comes from Enhydra lutris kenyoni, assembly GCF_002288905.1. NCBI lineage: Eukaryota > Metazoa > Chordata > Mammalia > Carnivora > Mustelidae > Enhydra > Enhydra lutris. The sequence goes on along the minus strand of NW_019154106.1, from coordinate 746,403 downwards.
TTGACAGGGGCGGGAGTCACCCCGCACTGACCGACCCGCGTGGCCACGGCGGGAGCCCCGTGTTTGCAGCCGTGGGTGCCTCTCCACGTGTGGCCGGCCCCTGTCTGCAGCCTGGGGCTGGGCCACGAGAGACTTGCCTGAAAACGCGTCGCGCGTGGGGCTCCACACGCCTGACACGGACGCTCCGACTCACCGTGGCCACGACGCCGGCCCCTGTGCTCCTTGAAGCGACGGGGCCCCTCGTTCATTTCGGGGAGAAGGGCCGCCGGGATCCCGGGTCCGAGCAGCCACGGCACGGAGGCCGGGTTCTCCCGAGGGGCCAGGGCGGCTGGCGCGGCGACGGAGAGCGCTGCCTGGGGCGGCCTGGCCGTGGGCCTCAGCTCGAGGCCAAGGCTGGGTGGAGTGAGATGAGGTGGTTGTTCCCTGGGACTTTGCACCGGACCGGGCGCGCGTGGGGGGATGGGGTGCGCCAAGCCTGATCCTTGCAAAGGAGCCAAGAGACCCCCTCCCCAGGGCAGCTTTAGCACCAACGTGAGCCAGTGAAAAAGGCAAATTACTTCTCTGTCTCGTCATGAAGAGAGTCCGGAGCTCACAGGCCCCCAAAGGGTCTCAGGGCCCTCAGGGAATCGCGGGCCTTGCTAGAGAGCGGCCAAGACCACCCACATGGGGCGATATTATCAGAATCACCTGGTGAATGTGGATGCCCGGACAGGGACGTGGGCTGGGGACAGCTCTGTGGCCCAGCCCCTCCAGGGGTCCCTCCAAAACCTGAAATAAACCGCAATGGTCAATTCTGCCACCATGGGCCACGGTCTTCCTCAACCCGAGACGAGGCCAGGCCACGCAAAGGGTGAGCATGGGTTCCCGCGCCCTGCTCGGGGCCAAGCCAGTAGCCGCTTGGGGGTACTGGACACACACACCGTCTTCTCTGGGCCCCCGTTTCCCTCCCTGGTCACTATGCCCTGCTGGTGGGAGGGGTGGGCTGTGTCTGCAGCCCCCCGGGCCAGGGCTCAGGGAGAGCCTGGCCTCCCACTGGCCCGCCTCCCAGGGACCCAGCGAGGAGCCTGCCGGGGCTCAGACAGGCAAAGCCACCACGCTCCTTCGAAGGACAAACAAGGGTGCCAGTTCCTGGGAAGCGCTGACAGCTGGGGGCCAGGCTGGGGACGAGAGCTGGCCGGGGTCTGTTGTCCACACCGCGGCCCCACCCTGTCCCAGTTTATGGCCAGGTCCTGTTGCGGGCACGGGTCCAGCGCCAACACCCTTCCTCCTCCTGGCATTGGCCAGAACCAGCCTCGGTCCGGGAATGAGGGCAGTGGTGTCGGCTTCTCACTCCCCCGACACGGAGGACACGGGCAGCCGTCCCCTTGTCTGGACCCCAGAACCAGGCAGTGTCACAGGGAGTGGACGAGGATGCGGCATCCCGCTCGGCGCACCCCTCCCCCAGAGTCCAGGCTGCCCTCTGGGCCAGGGCAGACATGCCATGGGCATCTCAGACATGGCCAGAGAGGGCCGGGGCTCACAGCCTGCGTGTCTGACACTCACACTGGGGTCGCAGCCTCAGCGGGGACCCACCTGCCTCCCCTGAGCCCCTGTGTAACCAACCAGTTGTGGCTGGAGGCATAGATGGGACAAGAGTCTGCAAAACTGGGGGGTCAGCCCAGAGGGGTTGGGGGGCTTCCTGGAGAGAGGTTAGGCTGGGCCCAGGGCTGGGTCTATGGGCACAGGGTTCGGTCTGAGGCTTGGGAGAAATCAGGACAGGGCTAGGCTGGGTGAGGTGTGAGGGAGGGGAGCTAGGGTCAGGGAGCTGGGACCACATCAGGAGCCCCCTGTCAGCCACCAGACAGGGCAGGACGCAGTGCCCTAGGAGGGCCTTCCCCGGTCCTGCATCTGTCCCCAGGCGGGGGGACCCTGGCCGCACCCAGCCCACCACTCCCTCCAGTGAGGGCCCAGAGGACCCCGTGTGGCCCTGCCCAGCCGCGGTGGGGCCCGTAGACACATGGTGGGGGAGAGCGGCCAGGCTGCCCTCTGCTGGGACCCACCTCTCCAGACCCAGGTAAGGTCCCTCAGAGTCATCTTCTCCCAGGTCCAGCATGGGCTAGGGGAGGGAGGGGCAGTGGCCACATTCACTCAGCCCCCAACCCCCTGCAGCAGCTCAGCCAGGTGCCCTGGGGGACCCCAAACAGCCGGAAGGTGGGGAGGAAGAAGGAAGTGGGGGAGGGGAGGACGAGGAGCTGGGCCCAAGCCCCCAGGGCTGGAGGTGCCTGTTTCTGGGGCGTCTGGAGCCACAGACCCTCACTGGCCTCTTCGGAGCCCACCCACTGTTTGCTCTGGGGCCTTCCCCCGCTGCAGGCTCAGCATACAGCTGGTGCTCAATAAAAGCTCACAGTTGTTGATGGCAGAGGACAGTTCCTGTGCCCGTGTGGGTTGCCACTTCCTATCTCCATCTCTACCCTGAGGTCAGCGAGGGCCCTTGGGGGCAGGAATGCAAGCTGCCAGGGGACAGCAGGGTCCTGGGAGGCACAGGCCGCCCATAGCTGGGCTGCTGAGGACCAGGCCATGGGCGAGGGTCTCATCATCCCATGGGGGCCTCCGTGGAGGGGTCTGCCCATGAGGAAACAGGCAGTGACTTTGGGGCCCCCGAAAGGGGCCACCTGGGAAATGGGTACGTGTCTGGCTGGGAGTTTGGGGGCCTCAGGCCAGACATGGCCCTCAGCTGCTGCCCCCAACAGCACCCCCAATCACAGTGACCACCAAGATGACTGGGCCTGAAGGGACCAGCCCGGGCCAGGCTCCTGAAGGGCATGACCCAATGTCACCCGATTGCCTGATGTGGTTCGTCCCCATCTGGGGTGCGTGAGGAAACAGGCCATGATCCCACCAGGGGCAGAGCTGGACCAGACAGGGTCCGCTGCCAGTGTTCCCAGGAGTGGGGGCACCAGGGGGTCCCATCCTGAAAAGCCTTGTGGAGAGAGCCCTCCCCCTGGGGCCGGGGTGCCCGGGCCTGGGGTCTGGGGCCCACCACATTGGGCTGATGCGCCCACTGCCAGACCACTGACCTCGCCCTCGGCTCGGACAGCACAGAGACTGACCACCAGGGTGCTTTAGGGGTAGCAGGGGGTACCTCAGATTTTGGAACCTGTGCATCATGACCTGGAGCCCCCACGAAGCCAGGAAGGCCAGCTGGGGAGGCAGAGACCAGCTCCACCCCTCCAAGTCCACCCCCGGCTGAGCCACCCCCATGTCCCCAGACTTGACAGGTGCTCAGTGAACAATGCAGTCTCGGGCCAGACAGCACACAAGGCAGCCCCCCAGGCTCTCTCTCCTGGGGGCACAGAACGGTGGGTCTGGGGGCCACCAAAGCTTGTGGACATTTCCCAAGGGGCATGATCAGATCTGGGGGCGGGGAACAAAGCCCCAGGGGCAGGGGAGGGGCACCCATGGAAGGTGAAGGGAAAGCAGAACTGGGTTGGGATGGTGATGGGGGAGGGAGGGGGTGTCAAGGAGGCCGGATAGCACCCAACGTCGCAGAAAGATACGGGGGAAGACCCCACCCGAGTCCTTGGGGACGGGTCCCCCAGGGGCTGGAGGCTAGGTGACCTTCCCTTTTATCTTCAGGAAACTGCTCCTACCTCCCGGGTCATCAAGTCACCCGGTCCTTGTGGGCAGCAGGGGTGGGAAGCGGCTGTCCGGTGTCTGGGGCCTTGAATATTTGCAGCAGGAGAGGGCTCTCAGTCCCTCAGGTGCAAACACTGGCCTCCGCCCCCCGGAGCCACACCCAGGCCCTGCCGGGCCCCGAGGTCCCAGCCGCCATGTGCCCACCTGAGCAGTACTCTGGGCCCAGGGGCTCCGACAGCCTGATGCGCAGAGACCTGGCCCCCAGGCCCCCCGAGGCGTGTCCAGGTCACCCTGCAGCCCCTCCGCCCACCCGAACCAAGCTGGGTCCAGCCGGATCCCTGAGCCAGGCCGCTGGAAGGTTCCGCAGGAGGGCGGCCCACGAGGGTGCTGAAGCCACCAGCAGGTGGCGCCAGTTCGGGCCATGTGGTGGTGGGGGGTGTGGTCGCGAGATGGCACAGGCAAGCAGGCGTGGGAGCCCCAGGGGCGTGGGAGCAGCGAGGCCTGAGTGCGTGAGCGTGTGACGGTGCGTGGCCCCGCCGTCGGGACCCCCGCCCTCAGGGGTCAAGCAGGCCAGCAGCCTCACGGCCCTGGAGCCGGACTGGAGGACATCCCACTGTGACCTGATGCCCTCTGTCCTTGTGCAGCGTGGCCCCAGGGGGCGTCTTCCACGGCTCTGGCCGCCTGCAGGCCCCATGGCCACGGGACACGCAGGTCTGTGGCCTGCACGTGGGGTAGGTGTGTCCCCTGTCTGTGCCTGGTCTGTCCGTGGGACAGTGGCTCCTTCTCCCTCTGCTGAATGCACAGTGATGGTCACTCACAGCGCAGGGACCCATCGCTCTGAGAGTTCCACTCGGTGGGCACTCTGCCCCAGGAGGCCAACGATCCCCTGCTCTGTCACGGCCCTGGGCCGTCCTTGCCTGGTCCCTGTCCCACGGAGGGCCACCTGCTTCCAAGCCCTGGGCCACTGGGCCACGGTGACCGAGGCTCGAGAGAATTCCTGAGACTCCACCTGATGAGTAGCAACACCAGTCCTTGGAGGGGGTCCCAGGCCCCACCCAGAGGCCCCAGGGCTCAGCACACCTCCCAGAGGACGGTCAGGGCCCGTCCTGGCAAAGCCGGGACCGGGCTGAAGACGAAGGGCCCATCCTGGCAGTGGGTCCCTGGGGCAGGGGATACATGATTACTGAGTCCAAAGGCCGGTGAGTCTGGGGCATGCCCAGAATGACCACTGGGCTCCAGGGGTGGGAGGAGATGGGACCTGTCTGGACCCGCCACACAGCCCCCCCCCCAGGCGATCAGCCGAGCTGCTCAAGCGCATAAGGCCCGCCCCAGGAAAAGGGAGGCCGGCCAGCCTCAGCCACATCCACAGGCTGGGGACCCACACCGGGAGAGCTTCCAACAGCCCCATCTCCCTGAAGAAGGAGAGGCCGTGGCCAGGGAGTGCAGCCGGCCAGGGATGGCCACCCCCAGGAGGGGACAGGGCCCCGCGAAGCAGGGCCCACAGCTGGACCAGGGGCCAGGGTCCATGGTGACCCGGCTACAGCAAGGTGGCGGGGGGGAGGTCTGCCAGTGGCCACGTGCACAGGCCTCCAGGAAGGGGATGTGGCCTTTGACCTGCAGATTACAGAGGGGCCTGGGTGGGAAAGTCCGCAGAAAGCTCTCGAGGAGCAGCTGGTAGGGGCCTGCCTGTTGACGCAGCACGGGGTCAGCACCAGGGGTGAGGTTCCTGGGGGGGGCCTATCGACCCGGCATGGGGTCAGCTGTCGGCGATGGGGCTCGTGGGGCTGCCTGTCTACCTGGCATGGAGTCAGGGCTGGGTGTGGAGATCCTGGGGGGCCCAGAGAACACCAGCCTCAGACACGCGGGCAGCAGAGCCCGGCGGAAAGTACAGGCTGCCCTAGTTAGCGGTCACGGGCACCCTTGTCCTGTAGACTTCAAGGGCCCCAGGGAGGCTGTGGGGCCTGAGGGCTGGGGACGGACTCTGGAGTCAAGGCCCAGGCCCAGGGTCCCACATTTATCTCGGTGATCTCCAGGACGAGGTGGGGGAGAGGGAGAGACTCATACCCTGGGTGGCCCCAGGGGAGGGCGGCCTGTGAGCAGCTAGCTCGGGAGGCCTGAGGGAGAGAGGACTAGCTCAGGGGTACCCACAGCGCAGACGCCTCTCGGGCAAAGCGGGGACCTGCATTTCCCCCAGCAACAGCCCACAGGGCCTCCGGAAATGGGCTTCTCCTTCTGTGACAACAGCCTGCGACGGAGGGCAAGCACAGAGGCCTTGGGAGGATTGGCCCACCCACCCAGTCCCCAAAAGATGAAAAAGCCGCACCACACAGCCACCAAAACAGTCTCCAAAGAGCAAAGGAATTCCTGCAGCGTGACCCCGTGACATGTCACTGAGCACAAAAGCGTATGTCTGGTGCTTGGTCGTGCCCCCCGCATTCCTCAGGGTAAGTCCTGACCCCAGGACCTCAGAACGGGACCTGACTTGGGAATCGGGTCCTTGCAGGTGAGGTCATTAGGGCACGCCCCCTCATCTGATATGACTGCGTCCTTCCGAGAAAGGGAAACTTGAACTGGGCTAGTTTGCAGGGAGAGGAAGGGGAGCCAGTGAACGGAGGCAGAGGTGGCGTACGGCTGCAAACCAGCGAGCCCCGGGAAGCCTGGGCCACCAGCAGCCAGGGGAGGGACACCATAGCAGGAGCGAGCCCTGCCCACGCCGGGATGAGGCCCCCAGGGCCCGGATGGTGGACACTGCTGGTGTCGTGACTACCCCAGGACAGTTGCAACGGCCCACAGACAAGGTTCATGGGTTTGGACAAAGGGCATGTCTATCTTCTTGTAGCCTTTCTGCATCTTTCCACATTTTACTGAGTGACTCTCAGTAAAAAAGTGACTCTCCACAGTACGATTTTTTTTTTTTAATTTAAATTCCGTTTCATCAAGGACTTCCGTCTCCGGCAAGGAGAGCAGCAGAGCCTGGTTCTCCTCCAGCCTGTCTGGAAGGTGGAACAGTGTGGGGAACAGTCATCCAGAGGCTGGGACTCAACAGTGAGAGCCACAGTCCCAGGAAAAGGGAGACAGCAGGGAGGGGACCGGAGGAGTTCGTCTGCCGCCCGGGAGAATAGACGCGGGGTCCAGGCAGGAGGCCCTTGATCCCGCCTGGCAGGGCATGCAGTGGGGAAAAGGCTGCGTGGGGGGGTGCCGGGGGGGGGAGTTGGCTGGGTCCCAAAAAAGCCAGCTGGACACCAGCCGCCTGCTCCAGTCGTTGGGGGACGTTCCCGGAGCCAGAGGAGACCAGGGAGCGCGTCACCGCGGAGGCTCAGCAGCACAAGGGGATGAGCTGAACCCCAGCGACATCCCTCAAGACGCACAGCCAGGTTCGCACACCAACCTGGTGCGACTCGTGTGCACATCTCGTGTGCAGTGACCGCGGCAGGTGGCTGTGCTCTGACGCGCCCGAGGCCCCAGAGGGCACGAGGCCCTGGGCACAGGGGAGCAGCCCTCCGGGGTGGCTGTCGCAATGGCGGGGACGGTCACGGGGGATGGGTGCGGGCCGAAGCCCATTCACAGGGACTCTTCCACCCAAGCGGGTTTGTGCAGCTGTTACAGCGGCTAGAGCTGCCGGACGTGTTCTCACACGCCGGGAGGGAAGGCTCCCTCCCAGGCCTGTGGCTCCCACGATCTCTGGAAGTTTCCAGGAATCGTTCTTAAACTGAGGATTGTGGGGTCCCTGGGACCTGGCTCTGAGCCTGGAGAACGCAGAGAGCAAGGAGAGGGAAGGGCATCCTGCCTCGCTGTGCGTCCAGGATGGGGCCCACACCGGTCTCTCGTCCTCCATCCGCCCTGCGTCCAGCCACCAGCCCCCGGGGCCCCTCTCGGCCCCTCCTGCACCTGGGGTCCGAGGCCCCAGAGGCCACCACCCGCACACAGCAGGCGTCAATGGCCCCACACCAGGCTCCGAGGGTGAGTCGGCACCGTCCTCATCACCCCCACCTGTGCTCAGGGCGGGGGGACAGTCAGGATCCCAGGATCCCAGGGGTCCCTCCAAGCCCCAGCGCGGGTCTGCTGTAGCAGGAGGGGCCGTCCAGTCCCATGCATGGTGGGGCCCACGGCAGCCGCCCCTTACGGGCAGCCAGCGGTCACGGGTACTTGCTCGGCACCCCCACAGCGGTCAGCAGGACAGCATGGCCCTGGGTGGCAGGTCCAGGCCCTGAGGCTCCCCGGGCCGGCCCTGGAGGTCCACCTGGCCCCACAGAGAGTTCCACGTTCTCCTCGAGCAGCCATGTAGGATGGCCGCGGCCCGGGGAGCACCGGCCCACTCCTCGTCCATCTGGAGGCCTCAGCAGGCCGGTGCGGCCCACCGTGCCTGAATCGGTGTGTCACCCCTTTGTGCAGAGCCGCTGGGTTTACCCGTTTCTCCCAACTCACTCTGGCCAGGATCGTCTCTGGCATGGCCGCCGCCCTCTCACCAGTGTTCCCACATGGTACAGACACTCCCAGGCCTGGCAAGCCTCTCCCTACCCTGGCCCCAGCCCCTGGCCTTGAGGGTCTGGCTGCCCCATTTTAGCCCACCTCCTCCAAGAAGCCCTCCTAGGCTCCTCAGGGCCCTCCCAGCTCAGAGTTGCATCTGCCGCTGACTCATGCTTCCGGGGGTCCCGCCAGCAGCCCCCAAGCTGATTACCTCCCATACTGCCGGTTACGGACCATCTGCTTGCAACCCCCAGATTCATATGTGGAAGCTCTTACCCAAAGGGAATGGAATCGGGGGGTGAAGGGGTCGCGGGGGTGGAGCCCCCATAGCGGGACTCAGGCCCCTGTGAGGAGAGACACCGGAACGCTTTCCTGTGCCTCCGCGCAGCGAGGAGGCCCCAGCCGCAGCTGGAACACAGCCAGAACCAGACCCCACGGAACCACCCCCTGGGGGCTCACCTCCCCTATGCCCCATCACCAGGGGGTCATGTGCACCCTGGCCCTGCCCTGGCGGCCACCTGCTCCCGGGGTCACGGGTCTCCCCACCCTGCAGAGCCCCTCACCGGCCGGCCGCGGTGGCAAGCGACCACTCGCGACCTGGGAGCGGAGACAGCACAGAACACACCCTGGCCCGGCTAGGGCGGCTCCTCACCCCGCCGGCCACGGGCCCAAACCCCGAATCCTGCCTCACCAACCTCATCTGTCTGCTCTCCACTCGACATCTGCTGGCATGGAGAGGCAGGGCACTGAGCCAAGGCCGGGGGGCCACTGGGTGGCCGCTCCCGGCTGGCCCCCAGCTGAGGGACAGCTGTTACAGCCGCAGCTACCGGAAGCGCTCACGCCCCAGGCACTCGGGGGAGCGAGCCAGTGACCGACCCGGGAGAGCCGCACAGGGTCCCCCAACAGAGGGCTGGGTACTCTGAGGAGCCCTGACCACGGGTGGGAGGCATCAAGGGGTCCGGCGTGGGTGTCCCCGCCCACTGCCCCCCCTGATCCTGGCCCTGGTGGAAGAGGAGGGTCGGCCAGGCCCATCTGGCCTGTGCTGTGGGCGTCCAGCCCCCAGCCTGCTCTCCCAGCACTCCCAGCTCAAGCTGCCCTGGAGTTCCTCCAGCAGGGCCTCAGCCCAGGGTCAGGCACAGCAAAGGGACGGAAAGTCAGGAGCCTGGGAGAGGCCACACAGGGCACTCACCACCCTGTTCCAGAACACGGTTCCACCAGGCCTGCGGCCACCAGCCAGAAGCTCGGGCGACAGTTTCCCCTGCCGGGGGCTCCCTGACCTGCCCTCCAGGCCCAGGGGCCTCCACGACTGCCTCCTGCAGACCCAGACACGACGTCTGTCCACCTGATGGCCACACGGGGGGGCCACAGGCATCGGTGTTAAGGCTGCCCCACCGGAGGCCGGGGCTGGGCGACAGCCACCCCAAACCCAGGCCCAAGGGCAGGAAGAGGCTGAGCGTGCAGACGAAGCAGGCTCAGTCGCGGGAGAGCAGCAGGGTGATCCGGGTGTCGAGAATGACACTTGGGGGGAGAAAGAAGGAGGGGCACTTGCTGGGACCTGGTGGAACCCCAGCTGCCCCTGGATTTTGGGGTGAAGGCAGAGCCGGGGTAGACACGTGACTCTCACTGCAGGCCTGAGGTCCTGGTCTGCGGGTCCCCTCTAGGCCCAGGGTCTCCTGGCCTCCACCATCTGCCCAAGCAGCGGGCACCTAGGGGCTGGGCCTGACCCCCGGGGGAGCCACAGGAGGGGCGCCCTGCCCCCAGCCCCTCGGTCTTGCCCGATGCCAGGGGTCTAGACTGCCCCGCTCTGCGCCCGGCAGCGGGGCACCTGGGGCCGCACACACCAGCCCGCCACCAGCCACCGGCCCACCACTCCCACAGGTAGTGGCAGCTCGCCAGACAGGGGCACGGCTGCCACAAAGCCACCCCCTGGCTCCCATATGGAAATCTTTCCCTAACACACCCCGAAGCCATGGCTTTCAGTCCTTCAATGTGACAGGGATCGGGGGGCCAAGCCTTAGGGGTGGAGCCGTACCCGCCCATCCCCAAAGAACATCACACTGACAGGTGGGGCCCAGAGGGGTTAGCTGACCACTATGCACTCGGGATCCTCTGGAAACCAGAGTCCAGCAAACCCAGGGTCCCAGGGGCTCCCTGCCTGGGACGAGAGCCGGGCCCCAAGCCTGGGCAGGAGCTTTCTGGAAGCACCAGCCAACAGTGAATGCCAGTGTCCTCAGGCAGGCTCTCGATCCCACACCAAGGTCAGGTCAAGGCTGCTGGGATAGCCACTGCCTCGGGGCCAGCACCCACCCTCTCCACTGAGCCCTGAAGCTGGAGACGGTGGGCAGGGCCCAGTGCCTAGACACTGGGGCTAGGGGCTGGTGCTAGGCCCACCCGAGCTCCCTGCACCATGTCAGCTGGGCCTGGGTCCAAGGGTGCGGCTCAGGGCCCGGCCATGCAGACAGAGGACAAGGGCAGGGGGTCTATGCTGGGCTGTGAGGCCGGACAATCACCCACTTGTCCGGCCCACGGGTTCCGCTGCCCAAGGCTGGCCAGCAGGAGGGGCCTCTGTCACCCCCACGGCCAGGGAACAATGGCCGCACACACACGCTTATCTCACGCTGTTTGCTCAGCACACACGAGCCTCCCGGGGTGGCACCGGTGTACAGAAAGGGACATGGGGCCCACCGCCAAGGAGCTCCCACCCCACCGGGATGGAGCCGGACCTGGGCATGGGCAACGCTGGAGGCCAAAGGCCGTCCGCTAACCGTGCACACGCAGCATGACCAGCCCCGCGGTGATGGGCGCTGGAACACATAGTAACATTTTCCAGGAAACTCAGAGTCTCACACGTACACACGTGCCCAGGCTTCTCTACTCCAGGCCGCGTGGGCAGCCCTGTCCCAGTCCCTGTGACCCCACCCCTGCTGAGACCAAGCCTGAGCCCCTTGAGCTGCTGGGGGGCTGACACTGGGGATTCCAACATGGGGACCCCCGGCCTGCCACAAGCCCTGGCCCCTTCCCCAGAGTGTGCACGTGACCACAGTTCCCCTGCCTCTGGTTCCATCCGTCCCTGTCCCCTGGCGCATCCCGAGGCATGGGCACCCTCGAGGCCATGGGACACCTGGACACGTGGAGGACAGGAGGGGTCGAGGCACTGCTGGGAGACAGGACAGCACACTCTGTGCAGAGTGTTGAGTGGAGAGATGGAAAGAGGGGCAGTCAGCAGGGAGGCAACGAGTAGACCATGCCAAGGCCCTGTGGTCGGGTGCCTGCTGGGGGTGCTGGGGTGGGGACACCACTAGCAGGTAAAGCAGTTGGGACCAGCAGGGTGTGGGCAGAAAACAAGGCCTGGGGCTCCCTCAGCCCTGGCCTCAGGGGACACGAGGGGCACAACCTCAACCGCCCACCTTAGGAGGTGGTTTAATCGGTGGGAGAGGACCCCGGCAGCCCAAGGACATTTTCTCAGCGGGGTTCTGGGCCTGACACGTCTCCTCCCCACTGCCCCCCAATCTGGGCGCCACCCACCCAGCACCCTGGACAGGACTGAGGTTCAAGGAGGGCCCACCCCGCTCCCACCCATGGTTCAGAGCTTCGGGAGCCCCCCGATGAGAGAGTGAGCTCTCCGAGGTCAGGGAGAGCACGCAGCGGCCCTATGGCCTGTGGACCAAGAGCCCAGGCTGTGTCCCCTGGCCCTCCCCGCCGTGACCCCAGCCAGGGGTGCCAGAGCATCCAAGACAGCGTCTCAGAACTATGCCCTCCCCACCCACCTCTGCTTCCAGTAAAGTAGGGGACAGGAGCACCGAGCGCGCCTGGGGACCTCCCATCCGCCTGGCCAGGGCTGGCCACCCGCTACGTGCCGGTCTTTGTCCAAACAATGTTCTATCAAAACTAAAGTTTACAGGGTGCCTGGGTGGCTCAGTGGGTTAAGCGTCTGCCTTCGGCTCAGGTCATGATCTCAGGGTCCTGGGATCGAGCCCCGCATCAGGCTCCCTGCTCAAGCGGGGAACCTGCTTCTTCTCCCTCTGACTTCTCCTCTCTCATGCTCTCTCTCTCTCTCTCAAATAAATAAATAGTGTTTTTAAAAAGAAAACTAAAGTTTATTTAAGGTAAACACAGGGCATCTACTGTTCTCCGTGGCTGGGGCGCTGGCGGGGAGGGGGTCTGTGAGGCAGGGTGCAGCCTTCCCAGCCCGGGGGGTCCTCAGGGGCAGGAGCCTGGGGTTCCTGCACCCCAAGTCTCCGTGGGGCCAGAACCTCAGGAAAGGGGGAACCCCTGGACCAGGGACCCAAACTCCCACACGGGGCCCCACAGAGGCTCCCACTTAGGACCAGCCTGCCCCAGAGTCGCCAGACCCACACCTGCTCCCCACCTGCGAGAGGATCCCACAAGATCTGAGACACTCTCACCTGCTGACCTCATCTCACTCTGACCGTAACCCTCCCCGATCTTGACCCTCTTCCTGACCTCACCTTGACCATGATCTTGACCTTTGCCCTGATCATGTCTCTCACCCTGGGCCTCACCCTGACCCCTCATGATGCTGGCATGTGTCCTGCCCACTCCCTGCTCCCCGAGATGCTGTCCCCCAGGAGCCATGTTCTTCTCCCAGGGGGTGGCAGGCACACCCCTGCTCCCCCACCTGGGAGGTCGGCACCCTGAGGCTGGCACCCAGCCTCCAGAGAGATGCCCTCCCAGACAGGACGTCCAGCCCCCCCGGGTCACTGCATCCCTCTCCTGTGCCCACGAGCAGCTCAAAGCCCTGAGGGTCAGAAAACAGTACTAGGGGGCACTTCTGGGTACAGCGCGACTCTCAACGCTCCCGGCCAGCCCCGCCCTTAGCTGTGCCGTCAGCCTCACCCTGGAACCTCACCCCCAAGGGCACTCTGCATCGGCTTCCCCTCTCGGGGAGTCCTCCCCTGGAGCTGTCCCTCCTCCAGGTGGGGTAGGGCCCAGCATGCGGGCACCTTTGGGGGCCCTGGGGTCTGAGTGAGGGTTGAGCTCACCCCAGGAGCTGTCCCGGCACTCTGGGATCCCCCCACAGGGGCAGAGGGGGTGCCCAGGGGCCTCACCCACATACCCTGGACAAATGGCCCTCGGCCCCAAGCTACGGCTGACATGCCACACAGATCTTCTTGCCCCCAGGATGGGCCCGGCCGTGCCAGCCTGGAGCAAACCCAGGACGTGTCTGCAGGGCTCCGGAGGGCCTGTGCCAACCACTGCCCGGAGGCCCATGATGATGCGGCAACTGCGCCCGAGGACCTTTCAAAGGCCGAGTCCTGATAACGCGGAGCCCAAGATCCTGTTTGGCACCAGAGCGCCCCGTGGGTGCGGCCAGGGCCGGGACTGCAGCCCCTACATAAGGCGTCCAGGGCTGGCCTCTTGGGCCGGTGGAGCTCACACAAGCCCGCCCATTGTCCTGCTGCGGCAGGGGCCAGGGCCAGCGGTGACCCTCTTCTCCACCGTCATGCTCGGGGCTCGGCTGCTGCTGCTCCTGTCTTATGGGGGGGCCCTGCTCGGCACTGGTGAGTGGGGGCCCGCAGGCCACACTCTAGGGGTGGACAGAAGCCCTCAGAGGGTCCCTTGTTGCCTCATAGACTGGGCCGGAGTCGGGCTGGCCTCCAGGCAGCTGATGGACGACAGGCCCCTCCCTGCCCTGTAGCCATCCCACATGGCCAAGGCCGGGGTCTCTGAGCCCAGCCCAGCCCAGCCTGTGCCCAGGCTGCCGCTTACCCCCGCCCTGGGCATAGTGGCCAGGGAGGAACAATGCTGGGCTGTGGCGGGCAGGCATTCCTCGGGGACATACAGTTCCCTCAGCGACAGTGAGTGTGTGGGCCAGGGGCGTGCTAGGGGCCCAGCACCCAGAGCCCACTGTGTCCCTCTCCCCACTGGGCCCTGGGCCCTGGGAGGGCTGTAGGATGGATGGGGCGGGGCAAGGGCCACACGGGCTCTGGGCCTCACCTTCTGCGCATCTGTAACAGTGGAGGAAAGCTGCCCCCTCACGCGGCTACCATGGGGTTAAACAAGAGGGCCGGAGGGAACACGTGTGAGGGCCCAGGACCCCCACCGTTTTACGAGGCTCAGAAGGGACCGCCCCTCCCAGAGCCCGCCGGGTCTTGCCCACCAGGCCCACAGAGCAGCATCCCCGCTCTCCCCCCCGCCGTCCCCTCAACCAGCAGGTCCCTTCTGCTAACCACTCCAGGCCCCATGCATCCCCAAGCATGGGAGGCAGCCAGCCCCGAGGGGTCCCATGGTGGGCCAGGGAACAGCCCCTCCTTACTGATGGCAGGCACCAAGCCCTCTGCGTCTTCTCTATTCTGCCCGAGAGCCCAGTAGGACGTGCCTGTCCTGTCCCCACAATGCTTCCCCACTGCCCCCTCCTCGGTGGCCCCAGAGCCTTGGCCTCTAAGCCTGCTCTCTAGCCTGGACCCAACCACTGGGGCTGGGCTATGAATGGCTGAGCCGAGTGGGTTTTCCCTGGGCCCGCCCCACCCCTTCCCTCCCACGAAGCCTGTGGCTCTGAGCACTCAGGACTTGGGCTGGACCTGGACCCATCCCTCTGAGACCTGGACCCAGAAGCAGGACAAGAAGGGAGGCCCCTGGAAGCCCGCTGGGGTGGGGTACGGGTGTGGCAAGGGGCTGCAGCATGGCTGGGCCGTGGGGGTCTGGCTGTACCTGTGGCGGAGGGGGACGGCCAGAGTCCGGCCACATATCTGCCAGCACCCTCTGAGGACCGGCGGGCTCTGCCCCCTGAACCAGAGGCTCGGAAAGCATGAGTTCAGACGCAAGAGCCCTGGGGAGCCTGGAGCTTGAGGCAGGTGGGGGGCAGAGCCCGCCGGCCAGGGCGGGCAGGGCAGCCAAGTGCGCAGGGGACGGCGCAAGCTCTGGCAGTCGCCAGCCTGTTCCGGGGCTGGGAAGGGCTGGAGGAGGCGGACCAGGCCACCGTGCAGGCCCCGTGGGGCCAGGGCAGGACTCCGCGCTTGTCCTGACATTCCGAGCGGGAGGTACACAGAATCCCTTGGCCGGTCCCTGGAGCGCTGCTGCTGGCAGGGGGCCGGGCAGGGGCCAGCAGCGTTCCGACAGCCGGAGACGCACAAGCGTGAGGCTGGCGCCCGGAGAGCTGGCAGAGGAGCCACTGCGAGTGGGGCCCGAGCAGTGAGCCACTGGGGGGCGGGTGGTGGAGGCCTCTGGAAGTGTCCTGGGGGTGGGTCGTGAGCTGAGGGCGGGCAGAGACAGGGACCCACGTGGTGGACACCGTGGAGGAAAGGGGCCCAGGGGCAAGCGTCACTGGCCCACTGGAAGCCTGTGTGCCCCCCACCCCACCCGGGGATCCCCCCTGGCAACTGGTTATTTTCCCTGTTCCCCGACATCACCAGAGACCCAAAAACACCGCTGAGCAGAGTGGGGAAGCGGGCAGGGTCAGGAACCCCGAGGGCCGGGTGGGAGTCATGGCAGAACTGGGGGCCCCGCGCCGGTCTGCAGGATGGGAGCGCCAGGACACCATGAGACCGGGAGGAGGGTGAGGAGGCAGTGACCCACGGGCGAGTCCTCCCCTCTCCAGCCGCCCCGAGTCACCAGTGAAGTCATGATTCCCGCCCCTGCAGTCACAGGACTGACGTCGCCTGGCCATTTCTCTGGCAACGGTCAATTCGCTCCCAGGACTGTCTAGGAAGGAGGAAGCAGGAAAACAGCCACTTTCAGAGCCCGATAGAGGGAGATGTCCACTGGGGAGGCTCAGACCTCACCCTGGGAACTCAGGGGGTGGGGTGCAGCCGGACAGACGGACAGCTCGGACAACCACACGCCAACCCCAGCCCTGTGCTGTCAGGTGGCCGCACACCGTTCCCCAGGTCTCCCATGGCCTCTTGCTCAAAGCCCGCCAGGCCCCTCCCCGCGCAGGGCCCCTCCCACCTGCGGTCCACAAGAACCACAGACCCCTGGAGCCCGGGCTGTCGAGGCTGCCGGTCTGTCCTACATGGGCGGGGGGCGGGGTGGGGGGCAGGAGGGGCCGCTCTGTGTCACAGCCAGTGTGCTTGAGCAGGCAGAGTAGGGCGCGCAGCGGGCCCAGGGCTCCTCCCCCAACTCCACCCAGAGGACCGGCCGATGGGGACACAGAGGCCCACCCTCTCCCCCACCACCCAGGGGCCTCTCCACCCTTCCAACACCAGCAACTGCCACCCTCTCCCCCTCAGGCCCCACGCCCTGCCATTCTGGGCTCACAGATGGGCCCAGCTCGTGACATCTGAGGCGCTGAACCCAGCCAGTGAGAGGGCGAAGAGCGCAGCCAGAGCAGGAGCAGCCCCACGGCCAGCGCTGCCCTCCCCACCCCTTTGCTCCGGGCCCACACACTGCACACCGCGGGCTGTGCAGAAGCAGGCGGTCCCAGCGCTGACCACAGTCCCTGTCCACACAGGTCTAAACAAAACGTCCTCTATGCACCCAGACCTCCGGAGGCTGCAGGACTCCCCACCCACAGGTGAGGGCCACAGGCAGCCTCCCAACCTCCAGAGTCACCCAGAGCCCCTGCGCCGCGGCCCTACCACAGAGCGGCCACGGCTGGGGCTTTCCGTGAGGCAACTCCAGCGACTCCAGCGACTCCAGCAGCCCCTCGCCCAAAAGGAAAACTAGCCGGGCTTCCCGGAGGGTGGGGGCACAGGCATCCCACAGACCCCAGGCAGGACGGCGGTTGAGGCCCTGTAAGGCCTGGGGGTGGGGAGCAGACCCCGCCTGCAACGGGGCTCGCCCAAGGGGAAGGGGCTCTTTCCCGCCCAATCCGGAGTGCCTGGAACTTGGGAAACGAGCATGAACTGCCAAGGGCCCAGCTCATGGGGTGAGGGCCCCATCAGCCGGCAGGGGTGGGGGGGACACAGGGCTCCAAGACTCTGCCCACTATCTCCACAGCTCCAGACAAGGGCTGGTGCTCCACCTGGGGGGCCGGCCACTTCTCCACGTTCGACGGCCACGTGTATGACTTCCTGGGAACCTGCAACTATGTCTTTGCGGCCACCTGTGAGGACACATCACCCACCTTCAGTGTCCAGCTACGGCGTGGGCCCAGCGGGAACATCTCCCGGATCATTGTGGAGCTGGGGGCCTCCGTGGTCACCGTGCAGAAGGCGGTCATCTCCGTGAAGGATGTGGGGTAGGCCACGTGGCTGGGCTGGGAGGCTGGGAGCCAAGGGGGTGGCCCCTGACCACTGTGCCCCCCGCAGGGTCGTCAGCCTGCCCTACACCAGCACCGGGCTCCAGATCACACCGTTCGGCCGGAGCGTGCAGCTGGTGGCCAAGCAGCTCGAGCTGGAGCTGGTGGTCATGTGGGGCCCAGGCAGTCACCTGCTGGTGAGGACGCCGGCGGTCGGGGAGGCTGGGGTCCTGAGTCCGGCAGTGGGCCTGGGCTCTGTCGGTGGCTCTGGGCCCTCCCCCTTGCTGGGCAAGGGTCCTGGGGCGCCCTGACAGCACTGTCCGCCCCCCCGCAGGTGCTGGTAGAGAAGCGGCACATGGGCAAGCTGTGTGGTCTCTGCGGGGACTTCAATGGCGAGCAAACCGACGAGTTCCTGAGCGAGGAAGGTAGGTGGGGGCCGGGCCCAGAGCCCCTGCGGCCTGGACCGCAGTGCTGACCCCACCCAACCCCCCTCCCCAGGCAAACCGCTGGAACCACACACGTATGCTGCCCTCCAGAGGCTGGATGACCCCAACGAGATCTGCACCTACACGCCGGTCACCAGGCCCCGGGCCCCACAGGCAGAGCACGTGCGTCAGGCCGCAGGGGCCCTTGAGCCACGGGGGGTGCGGGGGGGCTGCGGGCGGCTGGCCCCCAGGGTGGGACAGGGTTTCCGGCCGGCGTGGGAGGCGGCCCCGACCCCCGTGACCCCACGTGGTCCTCTGGCCAGGCCCAGATTTGTGCCCAGCTGCTGACCCAGGTGGCCCCCGAGAGCAGCGTGTCCAAAGAGCCTTTCGTGCTGAGCTGCCAGGCGGACGTGGCCAAGTGCGCGCTGCGGGGCCAGTGGGACTGCGCCTGTGCCTCACTGTCCGAGTACTCGCGCCGCTGCAGCATGGCCGGCCAGCCCGTCAGCCACTGGCGGCGCCCCAGCCTCTGCTGTGAGTCCCGGGGAGGGCGGCGGGGAGGGCCGGGAACCTTGCCTGGGAGCTGAAAGGAGACTGGGGAGGGGGCGGGGCAGGCGGCGGGGGGCCCTGCCCCCGCCCTGTCTCAGAGCCCCTGTGTGCCTGCAGCCGTGGGCCCGTGCCCAGCCAACCAGGTGTACCAGGAGTGCGGCGCGGCCTGCGCCAGGACCTGCTCCAACCCACAGCACACCTGCTCTAGCTTCTGCACCTTCGGCTGCTTCTGTCCCGAAGGTCAGGGCAACCGCGGCCCCAGGACCCCTCGGAACTCACCTAGAGACAGAGGGGAGACTCCGACCCAACTCCCAACACGTCAGAGCCAGGCCCGACTCGCCCCAGGGGAGGGAAGGGCTCACCCCCCACCCCACAGGCCCTGCAGGCAGGGCACGGAGATTGGTGGCCCTGGAAGACGTGGGACTTGACCCAACTAGGGGCAGTGCATGGGTCTGGGCACGGTGGCTCAGGGGCGCGAAGCTGCAAGTGCAGGGGGCTGGTGGGAGGGCACCGAGCCACGTGCCCAGGAAACCTGTGTCCTACAGGTATGGTTCTGGATGACGTCTCCAGAAACCACACCTGCGTGCCCGCTGCCCAGTGTCCCTGCGTGCTCCACGGCGTGGCCCACAGCCCCGGGGAAGTGGTGACAGCCGCCTGCCGGACATGGTAAGAGCAAAGGCAGGAGAGAGCGAGGGGCCACGGGGGTCCGGGGGCAGCCTCGGCCCAGCAGCGTCTGGGGAGGCTGTCTGGATAAGCCGGTCCCCCCTGCAGCCGCTGCTCCCTGGGCCACTGGGTGTGCACAGAGCGGCCCTGCCCCCGGCGCTGCTCCCTGCAAGGCGGCTCCTTTGTCACCACGTTCGACGCCCGGCCGTACCGCTTCCACGGCGCCTGCACCTACATCCTCCTCCAGGTAGGACACGCGGCTCCCGGGGGGCGGGGGGGTCACAAGAAGCACCCCAGACCCCTGGACTAAGCCTTACCACCCCCCCAGAGCCCGCAGCTCCCTGATGGGGGCTCCCTCGTGGCCTCGTACGACAAGTCTGGATACTCTCACTCGGAGACCGCCCTAGCTGCCATCATCTACATGTCCAGAGAAGTAAGGCCACCCCGGCATGCCGCCGCAGGCCCCTCCCCACTGTGTCCCGCTGGGCCGGCAGGAGGGGAGGCCTCCCCCTGTTCCCGGCACCCCCATGACTCAGGCCACCCTCTCTCCAGGACAAAATCGTGATTTCTCGGGACGAGGTCCTCACCAACAGCGGGAACACCAAGTGGCTTCCGTACAAGACTCGTACGTCCTCAGCCCCTGCCCAGCACCTAGGACCTCACTGGGCCGGGCCCCAAAGCAGCCTGCTTCCTAAGCCCCTCTCCCCCCAGGCAACATCACGGTCTTCAGGCAGACGTCCACCCACCTCCAGATGACCACCACCTTCGGGCTGGAGCTCGTGGTGCAGCTGGAGCCCGTGTTCCAGGCGTATGTCACTGTCGGGCCCCAGTTCAGAGGCCGGACCAGAGGTGAGCCCCTCCCCGTCCCTGTCCAGCACGGCCACAGCACAGAAAAGGCCCAACAAATTCCTTCACATCCAGCACTCATGACCGCAGGCTGGCCCTCGGAGGGCCAGTGACAGCCTTGTGTCCCAGGCATGGTGATGGGAAGACAAGGGCTTCGGAGTACAGGGTGGGGCAGGAGCGCAGGCTGGCCCCACTCACGGCCCGGCCGGTGCAGGGCTCTGTGGCACCTTCAATGGCGACACGACGGATGACTTCATGACCAGCACGGGCATCGTGGAGGGCACCGCCCCGCTCTTCGTGGACTCTTGGCGGACGGGGAACTGCCCGGCTTCACTGGAGCGTGAGATAGACCCCTGCTCCATGAGCCAGCTCAACAGTGAGTGCTGGGCCCTGGGAGGCCTGCGGGTGGGCATGAGACCCAGGCCAGGCAAGTGAGACACCCACGCCTCCCCCGTCCCCCCAGAGTTGTGTGCAGAGACCCACTGCTCAGTGCTGGTGAGGGACGGCACCGTGTTCCAGAGCTGTCACGCCGCCGTGAACCCCAGGCCCTTCTACAAGGTGGGCAGGGCCCATGGGCCAGTGGGGGCACCGGGGACGGGCAGCGGGGGCTGGGGGGCTGGACACCCAGCTACCATGCCATGTCCATCGCAGAGGTGCGTGTACCAGGCCTGCAACTACGAGGAGACCCTCCCCCACGTGTGTGCCGCCCTGAGTGACTACGCCCGCGCGTGTGCCACACACGGCAACCTCCTGCGGGGCTGGAGGGACAGCGTGAACTGCAGTGCGTGCTGGAGGATGCGGGCGGGGAGGGGTGCGGGGGCCCTACAGACACCCGCCCAGTCCCACCCAGCACCCCGAGGGCCTGACCCCCAGTCCTCCCACAGCCACCCCCTGCACGGGCAACCAGACATTCGGCGACGACATCCGGGCCTGCGGCCGCACGTGCCTATCACTGTCTGACCACGCGGCCGAGTGCCACCCGAGCGCCGTGCCCATGGACGGCTGCGCCTGCCCCGAGGGCACCTACCTCAACCACAAGGCCCAGTGTGTGCGCAAGGCCCAGTGCCCCTGCCTCCTGGACGGCAGCAAGCTCATCCCAGCTGACCAGTCCGCCATGGTCAACGGCGCCATCTGGTGAGCGTGGGGCTCCCCGGGGGACGGTCCCCCCACCTGCAGCCCCCAGCCCGCGGCTGGCGCGCTCACACGGCCCCCCTCTTGCAGCTACTGTGTCAACGGCCGGCTGAGCTGCCCCGGGCGCCCACAACTGCTCCTGGGTATGTAGCTGCCCTGAGGCCGGAGGCCTGGACTGCCCGGTGCGGTGGTCCCTCCAAGCCCCTCACCACAGCTCTGCCCCCCTCCCTGCAGCTACCTGCTCGGCCCCCAAGACCTTCCAGTCCTGTGACGAGTCATCGGAGAGAACATTTGGGGTGGCCTGTGCCCCCACATGTCAGAGGCTGGCCACCGGCACCCCCTGCGTAAGGCCTGGGCTGAGTGAGGCACACGGCGCTTCCCAGAGGGCACTCCCCGCTGGGTGGGATGGCCAGTTGGTCGTGGAGGCCGCCCCCAGGGCCTCTCCCTAGAGAGCAGATTTTCACAAACTCCCCAGGGAGGCCAGGGCCCGCTGTCCCGCTGTCCCCATCACCCTGTGATGAGGGTGGCTGGTGCCCAAATGGGGCTGAGGGAGTCAGAAGGGGCCCCTGAGGACTGTGGGTCAAGTCCCCGCCACTTGGAGAGGGGACACAACAGCTCAGGAGTGACACAGAGGCACCAGAACGTGCCTCGTGGCCCCACTAAGAGCGAGGCCTGGAGCAGGGGGCACGCAGGAACAGACCGGGAGGAGCCCTAAGGGTCTCAGAGGGGCCCGGGGCAAGGGCAGCAGTTGGCAAAGCCACCCTCCCAGGGCCGCTGACCCCCTCCCTGCAGGTACCCACCAAGTGTGAGCCTGGCTGCGTCTGTGCCAAGGGGCTCTACGAGAACGCCACCGGGCACTGCGTACCCCCCGAGGAATGTCCGTGCGAGTTTGCGGGGGTCTCCTACCCCCGGGGCGCAGAGCTCCACACCGACTGTAAGACATGGTAAGCCACAGCTGCCCGGAGCCCCTGGTGGCCTGGGCCTGTCCCTTGGGTCCCCTGCCCCCCCCAGCAAGGCCCTGGTCCAATGGGAATGCATGTGCAGCCACCGAGAACCCCCCTCCGTCCACAGCACCTGCTCTGGGGGCCAGTGGACGTGCTGGCAGAGTGCCCGCTGCGCCTCCACCTGCACACTCTACGGGGAGGGCCACGTGGTCACCTTCGACGGCCAGCGCTTCCTGTTCGATGGCAGCTGCGGGTACATCCTGGCCACGGTAAGGCCCGCCCAAGCCATGGGGGCAGGGGCCCAGGGGCCAGCAGGTGGGCCCCTCCTCAGCGCCCGTGTCCCCACAGGACGGCTGCGGGGCCAACCACTCGCAGCCCAGCTTCACAGTCCTGACGGAGAATGTTGTGTGTGGAAAGTCGGGCGTCACCTGCTCCCGGGCCATCAAGATCTTCCTGGGGGTGAGTGGGCCGGGCACCCCAGCCCCCAGAGCCCCATGTCCCGGCCTCAGGGTGCCCCCAGATCACCCGTCCGCAGGGCACGCAGCAGTGTCTCCTGGGGCTGGACAGCTGTGCGAAGGGAAGGGCTTCTCCCAGAAGCCTCACCCTCAGCCCTTGGTGCAGTTTCCACCATTTTCTGGAACATTCTGCCAAACCCAGTCTCTAGAGGACAGGCCCCCAGCAGAGAGCCGGCCCGGGCGGGCCCAGCCCACGCGCTCCCTTACAGATGGGGTCCGCCTGCCTCACAGAACTTGGGCAGGGGACGCAAAGCCCGGGGGCCAGGCAGCCGCGTGACGGCCCCGCCCCACAGGGTCTGTCCGTCGTGCTGGCGGACAGGAGCTACACGGTCCACGGGGAAGACCCACACGTGCGGCTCCGGGTGGGCACCGGCTCCCTGAACCTGGTGCTGGATGTCGCTGTTGGCAGCGGCTACAACCTGACCCTCGTCTGGAACAAGCGCATGACCGTGTCCATCAGCGTCGCGCGTGGCAGCCAGGTACCGGCGCCGCCCCGGGGCCCGGGTCCGCCCACAGGCAGGGGCGGTGCCCGGCCTGACGCCAGCCCCCCCACAGGGTGCCCTGTGCGGCCTGTGCGGCAACTACAACGGGAACATGAAAGACGACTTCGAAACACGCAGCAACTACGTGGCATCCAGTGAACTGGAATTTGTGAATTCGTGGAAGGACAGCCCGCTGTGCGGGGACGCCGGCCTCGCGCTGGACCCCTGCAGCCTCAACGCCTTCCGCCACAGCTGGGCCACGCGCAAGTGCGGCATCATCAACAGCCCCACCTTCGCCGCCTGCCACAGCCAGGTGTGCCCGTCCCCGTCCCCCGCTCCCGGCTGCCCTGCTCCCGGCTCCCTGGTTCCCCGCCTCCCCACGTCCCGGCCCCACGGTTCCCCAGTTCCCCGGCACCCAGCACAGGCGGCACTGACAGCAGCTCTCGCAGGTGTACCACCTGCCCTACTACGAAGCCTGCGTGCGAGACTCGTGTGGCTGTGACACCAGCGGCGACTGTGAGTGCCTGTGTGACGCGGTGGCTGCCTACGCCAAGGCCTGCCTGGATAAAGGCGTGTGTGTGGACTGGAGGACCCCAGACTTCTGCCGTGAGTGCCCCCCGCCCCTGTCCATAGGACCACACACTCTGGGGCAGGCACGGGTGCGGGTTCAGACCCCCTGACCCACGCACCAAGGGCCTGACAGGAGCCCCTTCTCCCAGCCGTCTACTGTGACTTCTACAACACGCACGCTCCGGGGTACAACGGGTACCAGTACGACCAGGAGGCCAAGTGCACGTGGCACTACCAGCCATGCCTCTGCCCCGAGTACCCACAGAGCCTCCCAGACACCAACACCGAAGGTACGGGCCAAGCAGGGAGCCCCTGCATCCAGGCTTCCGGCACAGGCGGGGGCTGGGGGTGGACGGCGGGGGAGGAACCAGGCCCGGGCAACAGGGGAGTCCCATCACCTTCTGGACCCCTCCTCTCCAGGCTGCTACAACTGTTCCCAGCACGAGTATTTCGACCACAGCACGGGGACCTGCGTTCCTTGCAGTAAGCTCCGTGGGCCACCCAGCCCCCACACCCACCAGCCTCCAGCGGGAGCTGCCAGCCCACACACACTTCCAGCCTCCTTCCTGGCAGCCCCCTCTGCACGGCTGTGCCCTGGGGTGCGGAGCCTGCCGGAAACCCCAGCAACCTGGGCCAGGGCAGCAGAAACAGGAAAGGCAACAGCCTCCACTCTCCGCCCCAGTCACTAGCCACAGGGCAGAACACCCCACGCCCCGCACCAGCCGGCTGGGGTGTGTGGGCACACAACCTGCTGGGGACTCAGCACCAGGTCACCTGGGTCGCTGCCTGATGGGGCGGGGGGGGGGGGGGGGACAGGGAAAAGATGGGGATGGAGACCAGGAACAGGGGCCCAGGCTCCCCCGTGGCGGCTCCATCCCCCAGGGTCCTCAGCTGGGCGAGGGGGCAGCGCTCCTGACTGCCCCTCTCCTTGCAGTGCCGCCGCCCACCACGCCGAGGCCCAGCACAGGTGATTACACACACTAGGTGGCAAGGAGAAGCAGGCCTACGCCGGCTCTGCCCTGGCTCGGCGGGACAGCCCCAGGCCAGCCCAGGCTGCGTCTCTTGGGCACTGTGGTGTCCAGGGTCCTGGCCACCGACACTGCCGTCCCGCGGCCCCAGACAACGGGTGTGGGACGGGACAGGGACTGAGCCTGGGCCGCCCCTGGGGCCGCTCTGCACGGAGGGAGCGGCAGGTACTGCCCCCAGAAGTCAGCGGGGAGGGGGCCCGCGATAGCCCCCAGCCCCAGACAGCCAGGGGGAACAACACATTTGACGGGGGCTTAGGTGAGGGCTGGGGGATGGGGCCCCACACCTCCCCAGAGACAGAACGTGCCACTGAGCTCATTCGCACACACAGAGCCCCCGTGCTTCGGACCAGGGCTTGGTTTCTGTGAAAGTCTTTTTCTGAGGATAACTTGTCACAGAATGGGACCGTTCTTTGCTGCCTGATACCAGTGAGGAAAAACACGTAGGACAGGTCACCTAGAGAATCCCTGGGAGCCCACCCCATCCCACCCAGCAGAACCCCTTCCGCAGCCCGGAAACCACAGGGGAACAAGTCATCCATTCTATTACCAAGGGTGGGTGGACAGAGGGGCAGTGGCCCTGTGAGCCAGGGTGGCCAGGGGTGTCAGCGGGGGCAGCCACAACCCTCCCACAGCATACAGCAGCAGGGCGGGGGGACAGGGAGCCCAGGTCCAGTGGGAAAGTACACAGACTCTGGAGGAATGTTCTGAGCACTGCTCCCTGCAGAGTCACCTCGAACCATCCCTGCCATCACCATACGGCCCACGTCGGCACCAGCCCCAACGACCACTCTCAAGTCCACGGCCACAGGACCCATGGTGACAGGGGCCACAACGAAGTCCACAGCATCCACGCTCAGCTCAGTGACGCGATCAACAGCTCAGTCCACAGAGCAGAGCACAGCTTTCCCACGGACCCCAGAAACTTCAGAGACCTCTACACTACCCCCACCAAGTAAGCACATCCACATGCCTGTCCCCAAAAAGGGGCAGAAGCACATATGCCGGCAACACACGGAAGCTGTAGGGGTCGGCACGGTGCTGCGTGGGCCACAATGGGCCAAAAGGTGCAGCGCACCGCCAAGCCACAACCCCAAGCTCACAGCACCACCGACACGCCACCCAACTTCCCCACGGCCATAGCGCCAGACCCCGACCCACCACGACCACCCCACCCCAAGTGACCACAGACCCAAGGCCATATCACAGCTCACAGTGCACCTAGAGCACACTCCCACACCCTCAGACAAGACAACACAACCCCAATCTTCCCAGAGCATTGAGAGAAACACACGTCCCAAGACAAAAAAGGGATGTTAAGGGGAACATGCCCAACCCAAGCTAAAGAAGCAGCCCGAGAGTACGGAAAGGCACAGGTGCCACTAAAGGCATTGGGAAGGGACCACAATGAGCACATCACAAAGACGCTGCAAAGGAGTAACAAAAACAGCGAAAAAAACACATTGAGAATGCATGAACAGACACACACAGAAAACTCCTGGACATCACCATCGGGGACGTGAGAAGCCCGGGAGAGTAGGGCCATAGGCAGCCACGGGGGAAAGGAAGCGTGGACTGCCAATGTGTGTTCAGAATCAACAGGACTGACTGACAAATGATGTTTCCACAGCAGCCACAACTCACACGAGGACGCCAACCGCTCATGAGACTGCACAGACACAGCACACAGAAGCAACGTCGTCCCAGGAGAGCACGAGCAGCTCCAACAGCAAACAAACGACCCTCACACACCACTCGACACACGTGGCCTACAGGACCACACAAGGACAAGCCACTCCAAGCAGGACACACACAACGCTCACTTCGCAATCCACGGCCATGCCCCCTGTCCCCAACACCGCCCACACGACAGGTGCCCCCTCAGGGACTTCTTTCTGGACGACCGCGGCCTTAACCACCCCATCACGCCCCGAGACCACCCTCTCCACCCACGCTGCCCCCTCCACCACGTCCTCGGTGACTCCCACTACCCACCAACTCATGACCCCAACGCACCCGGAGACCCCAATGGCCGCCTCCACGACGAGACCCACGGGCTCCTCGTCTCCGTCCCCGCACGTCCCCATCACGGGGACACAGCCCACGCACATGACCTCGCCACTCACGTGGACCACACACACCCCGAACTCCGTCAGCACAGCCAAAACCTCCACGTCCAGGGA
>NW_019154106.1:615900-714852 GCF_002288905.1 Enhydra lutris kenyoni | reverse complement strand
GCCCCCTCCACCACGTCCTCCGTGACGCCCACTACCCACCGACTCATAACCCCAACGCACCGGGTGACCCCTACTTCCCCCTCCACGACCAGACCTACGGGCTCCTTGTCTCCTTCCACACTGGCGACAGGCACGAGCCCCGCTGGTCACACTTTCAGCTCCACTTTCAGCTCCCCAGGCTCCCCAGGCACAGTGAGCGTAGCCTCCTTTTCTTCCTTTGTTTCCTCCTTAGATGCCTCCACTCCCACCCTGTCCTCTGTATCTTCCCTGCCCACCCACGCCTTCTCCCCCTCTTCTCGTTTGTCCACGCCTCCTCTTGATCGGACTCCTGTCCCCCTGGGCAGCACCAACATTGCTCCTTCTTTGCCCAGGACCACACCCAGCACCCCCATATCCCACACCCTCTCCTCCCACTCTACCACCTCACAGTCTACGTCCCTCACCACCCAAATCCCTTCATCTAGTCTCTTTTCATCCACTGTGGGGGTGACAGCCATCCTGACTTCTCCAGTCACTAACCTCACCACTGGACAACCTAGTAGCACTGGAGTTTCAACCACCATGACCCTCGCCAGCTTGACCTCTGTCCACGGAAGCTCATCCCTCCATTCCACAGGGTCCTCGTCTCCTGGGGCACCATCCATTTCCTCTCTGGTGACACCCACGTCCACCTCTCCAGGTAAGGGGTAGGACTCTCACCCACCTCACGACCTTGGTGCCCCGCGTCTTCCGGCTGTGCATCATCAGTCTGGAGAGCACGGTCGTGCCCTCCCGCAGAGTCCCTGCCTTTCCCTGTCCTCTCGCACTGCCCAATCCCCTTCTGGGCTGTGCTCCTGCCTCCTAGCCCGTTCCTCACTGTGCCGTAGTCCCAGCCTGATGTGCGCGCCTCAGACAGGAGCTCCCTGGTCATCCTGCATGTGACCTGCTTTCTTTCCCTTGAAGCGTTCATTCTCCTGAGGCCAGCAGGCAGGCAGCACGCTAAGCTCAGACCTGAGGTCACAGTCCTCCCTCCGAGCACCCCCATGTCCTTCGGGCATCTGCAAAGGCCAACACCCCCCAGCAGGCAGGGACTGCGTCAGGCCTCCCTCTTCTGCGTGTCCCCCAGTCCTTAGGAGAGTTCTCCCAGCCTCCCGTTAGCTGCCTCCTCCTCTCTTCCCACCCCTCTCTACACACCTCTGTTCAGACACTGCAGTCTGGCCAACATGGGTGCGTGGCCTCCCCTGGGAGGCACCCTTTCCGTCACCTGGGCCTGCATGCCAGCCCCGCGCCTGGCCCACCCATGCCCTGCCCGACCTCCCACTCCCTGCTATCCTCCCGGCCTCCCGGCGAGCCAGCTCCCTCAGAAGCCCTCCACGGCTGCCCCTTCAGGAGCTCACAGGAGTTCAGGGGCGGCTGGGGTCCCGTCTCAGGTATTGCCCCGCCTGAGGAAGCGGAGAGAGAAAAAGGAAGGGCTGTAGCTACAAGTGTCCTCCCCAGACGCCACTGGTGGTGGGCAGAATAGCAGCCGAGGCCTCCACCGTTTTCCCGCCCCCCACCGTCCTCGAGAGACACCCCTCCCCTCCCTTCCAGATGCTCACTGCACTGTACTGTGGGTTCCCCCTCCCATGTCCCCTGCCATCCCCCAGGCAGGCCTGTCCACAGTGATGAACGTCGTCCTGGGAGACAGACCGGGCGCAGGCTGCCCGTGAGCAGACCAGGGGCACAGGAGCAAAAGCAGGAGATGGGGTCGGAGGAGGACAGCTGAGGGCCACAGGAGCCCGTGGAGACAGCCCTCTTGTCCCCTCCTCCAGCAGCCACGCAGGCAGACTGGGCAGTGTGCTCAGGAACGCCTTCACTTTTTCACTTCCTCTCCCCACGGGCAGCTCCTAACGCCAGCCGGCCGAGGCAGCGTGCCAAGCAGACCAAGGTCTCCAGCTGGGTCCACACCCTGCCCCTCCAAGAGCACAGACCCTGCAGAGAGCTCCTGGGGCGCCATCCATCCCCTCCACGGATGTACAGACCCTGCCCCCATCCGTCCGGCAGGCCCCAGCTCCAGCAGACCAGAGATGCCCACTGGCTGCTGCTGGACCACGAAAGGAGAGGCCTGAGGGTTGCCCACCAGAGCTCAGAAAACTCTTGACCTGGGGGGGCTCCCAGGGTACCCAGCTCTCAGGAGGAACACCCAAAAGGAGAGCCCATCAGCGTCTGTTCCCATGCAGAGCTCTGAGGTCCGAGGTTAGCACGGCTGGGACAAGGCGAGTGCAGGGGGCGGAGCCCAGGGGAGAACCCACCACGCAGGAAGGGTTACTCGTCCCATGTAAGCAGTCATGCGGCTTGCAACGTCGGCCCTCCTTACCCAACTGAGCCACATTCACCCCCCTTCCCGGGTCCTGTGCCCAGCGGCAGGTCTGTGTCAGCCCTGCAGCCATGCCCTGGCCTGGCGTCTGACCGCACCTCTCTCGTCCCCCAGGAGCCTGCGGCGTGAAGGAGCTGCAGCAGGAGGTCACCTACCGAGGGTGCACCGCCAACGTGACAGTGACCCGCTGTGAGGGCTTCTGTGCCTCCTCGACGAGGTGAGTGCCGGTCCCAAGCAGCCTCCAAACAGGGCTGGACCGGGCACGCCAGAGCCTGCCCCATCCAGGAGAAAGCTCCCAACCAGTCAGGCCGCCCTAGCCGACAGCCCCCTCCACCGCGCCTGCGCAAGGCCGAGGCAGACCCGCCAACTGCCTCAGAGCCAGGGAGGGCAGCGAGGGCCGGGAGGGGGAGGGCAGGCCCGAAGGCCCCTCCTGGGAACTTGGGACCCACCCTTTTCTCTGGAGTGGTCCGGGAGGTCCAGGAGCACTCTCTCCTGGGGCAGCGGCCCTGACCCAGGCTCCTGGCTCCTGCTTCTTTGCAGCTTTGACATCCCCACGAATCAGCCCGAGACCCACTGCAGCTGCTGCGAACCCCTCGGCTCCTACCAGAAGCAGTTCGCGCTGCCCTGCTCAGACCCCGCAGCGCAGGGCCAGCAGCTGGTGCTCACCCTGCAGATGTTCAGCAGCTGTGCGTGCAGCCCACAGCGCTGTGGGGGCTAGGGGACACGGCCCCCGCCGGTGTGAGGGCAAAGCAGCGCTCCCACCGCCCACACCCCCTCCCGACGCTGGCGTGCGGTGCCTGGCAGCCCCTCTCCTTCCACAAGGCGCGGCCTCAGAGAGCCCTGGCGCGTGATGGCACGTGACTTACCGGGGCAGCCGAGGGAAAGGGGCTGTAGACCCTGACCAAGCCCAGCCGGCTGAACTACACTGGCGGCCTCCTGGGCATCCCCGCAGATTGTCCACACAGCCTCCCAGACTTTGAAGAAGGCCGCTCATCCCTCCCAGAACGGGTCCCCAGAAACAGCCAGAGCAGCGGGTACCTGGGTCGCGGCAGCAAGAAAGGCCACTCTAGAGGTAGGCCTGAGCAAAGGGGCTACAGGTCCCATGAGTGCAGGACACCCGAGCAGGGACGGGTGGGAAGAGGCAGAGAGCGGCAGCAAAGATGGCCACGAGGAGAGGACGCCACAGCCGGGGAGGGCAAGGGAGGGAGGACAAGGCCGTCCAGCGTCAGCACCTGCTCCGCAGCAGGCTCTGCCGGGGGAGGGCATCACTCGTGCTACGCACGACAGCCCCGCTGCGCACAGACACGAAATAAACAGCATCGCTCAACGCGCAGGTGCCGGCCCGAGCACTCTGTCTGTGCCGTCTCCCACACACATGCGGCATTTGTGAGCCCCCAAACCCACACCCCCAGAATGACAGGCACAGGACCCTGAGTGCGGGCCTCTGCAGTGGCACCAGCACCAGACTGTGATGCCCTCTGGCCACCTCCCCGAGACCCACGCCAAGGGCTGCCTGTGCCCCTTGCCACCACCCCCCAAGGCCCCCAGGGCATGCCTCTCAGGAGCCCGATCCCTGCTGCGCAGCCAGGGAGCCCGCAACAGAGCCTGGCTCTCCCTGGGCCCACAGGTGCTGAGAACAGACGTGCCTGTTCAGGACAAACCGGCCGGCCACCCCCACCACCGACGCGGCACAGCCATCCCAGAACACAGGCCCTGGCTCAGCTTTGCTCCCAGCCTGGCCCCCTCAGGCTGCAGGCGGGCGCCCGGGCAGGAGGCGCTCAGTGCCAGCAGCCTGTGAGAGCCGAGGCCGAGAACAGCCCGGGCCGGCCAGCAGAGCAAAGGCCGGGCTCCAGCTCCCCCCCGGCATGGCTCTGCGCTCTCTGACCACACACCGAGCCCCTCCTCCACCCACACAAGGGCCCACGTGCCCCAGGGAAGAGACCAACTCACCCTCCAGAACCTGCTTTGCCACCCACACTTGACCCTCTGATCAAAACCAGGAACTAGTCCAAGGGGACCGTGGTCACGGCGCACTTCCTCGAGCCCAGAGCTGAGCGAGACCAGCTACGCAGCCTCCGAGCCAACAGCAGCCCGCCCACCGCCGGGCCATAAACTCAGGGCCTCAAACGCTCAGACACCGTGCACTGTGGGTACCCCATGGATACCGCCGTGCAGGGAAAGGGATACAGACCTCCCCCCAGTCAGCACACACGGTCTTGTGGGTCGTCCTGAAAAACACCCAATTGTTTCCAGCTTCTGGGTTTCAAACCCTGCCCACAAGGCCCCCTATGGCCGCTGCAGCAAGCCCGCGCGCCCCGTTCTCCCACAGCCAGGGCCCGGCAGACAGCAGCCGGGCCGCCCACACCCGTGGACCTCGTCACATACCTCCTGCCCCTGGCGCCACCCAGCACAGCAGCCAAATGGCCCAGAGAAGACCCCACCCCAGTACGGACAAGCTGCCGCTGCGTCTCTCCAAGAATCAGAGATGACTATGACCAACAGGGCAGAAGCGTTTCGACACCGTTTCAAAAAAATCTGCATTTTCATTTAGACTTGTCACTTCCCTTTACTTGGGAGAGGCCGCTCAGAAGTGTCCTGACCTCTGTGAACATGGAGCGCGGGGCCCACGCTCCCTTCTGACCCAACTGCAGTGCAGGTTCGGCCTCTCGCTCTGAAACACACACGGGTACCGCCGTCCTGACCCGAAAGGGATCCGGTTTGGAGAAACGAGGCTGGGAGACGCCTGGGGACAGGCCCGTTTATTCGCGGCACGGCAACGAAGACAAAGGGCAGAGATGAAGGAAAGCGCGACACGCAGGAGCCTGGTCCTCCGTCCTCGTCGATCAAAACTGCTCGGACAGCAGTGCGCACAGCCTCCGCGAGGCGGCCTCCTTACTCGTGCGCAGCGTCAGCCGGTACATCTGCAACGGGACCCGCAGCTCAGCGGCTGCTCGTGGGCTGCCTAAGCCCGCAGCCCACGGCCCCCGAGCCCCGCAGCTCAGCGCGCCCCAGCGGGCAGCCAGCGCTTCGCGGGGACGTAGCAAACACACTCTCACACAGCCAAGACGCGGGCAGTTTGACAGCAACTGACCGCAGCCAGCGTGCGGAGACGCTGGGAGCCCCGGGGTCCGCACTCCCATCCCAATCGCTTCCCAAGTGAAGGGAAGGCGGACGGCCGCACCACAGCTCCACTGCACATGGCCCCAGGCAGCTCCGTGGGGCTCGGCCAGCTAACGGGGCACACGAAGGGCCACCGGGGTGACGGCTGGAGCACGGGGTCATGGCAGTGGTCTCTACAGGAGGTTGAGACGGGTAGAGGGAGAGTGGACCCCGGGGAACTTTCTGGAGTGATGGAAATGTTCTCTGTACCAGCAGGATAACAGGGGGCCACCCAGGGGGACACATCGATCAGAAGTCGTCAGAGGACTCCGCTCGGGCCCCACAGCACAGCACAACCAGAACAAAGCTCAACAAGTCAGACCTGGGCTTGCAGATTCGGCTCCAAACGCAGAAGGCACCCGATCTGGGTGGTTCTGGTGTGTATGATGCCGGCCCCCACGAAATTCGCAGGATTGGGATCAACGTCTTCCAGAAGCGCAGAACCAAACCCGATGATCTGTGCCACAGAGAGACAGGAGCATAGGGCAGCGCAACCGCAGCCACAGAGGAACAGCAACACAACCGGCCGCCCTCCGGAACCCCGGCGAGCGTCCCGACCCTGGCAATGCCCATCAACAGGCCCTACCTTGGCTTTGGTGATTTCTGTGTCCATTGGATGCTTTGCTTTGAAAATGTTCTGCACCTCCTGTTGGGGACTGTGAGGTAAAATCAAGGGTCACCACGCCAAGCTGCATCAGCTCGGGAGGACCCGGGCCTGCCCCTCCCTGGTGCCCCTCGCTCACCTGCTCAGCTGCTTCCAGCGCTGGAAGAAATCTTGAGAAGCCATTTCTGTGGGCTGGAAAAATTTGTTGAGTGTGATAGGCAGCTTAACAGACACATTCTGAAAGGTTCCCCCATACCTACGAGCAACACAGAGACACAGTGAGCAGAGCGCGTGAGCCGCCGAACATTCTGAACCTCAACCACACACCCGAACTGGGCTGCAAATCAACGGGCACAGGAACACCTGCTGCTGCGGGTGCGGAACAGAGTGTTCTGGAAGGGTGGCGCGAAGCCACACAGAGGCCCAGTCCGTCTTCGTGTGACGGACGAGGACCGACGAACCGAGCACCGCACCTGCCTCTGTGTGCACGGACAGGGCTGCGCCTCCGACAGGCACCGCCAGGCCCTGGTCGGGGACGGCCCAACCTTGGGCTTCTACATCTCACTTTTCCCCACAGCCCATTTTCTACAACTCCAAGTTGGTTTAAATTGTATGGGATTTTTCTTTTTCCCATGAGAAGAGACGAAGAAAAGGATTTGCCTACAGAATAAAACAGAAATTTCCCTAAATTCTATACAGTACAGTCTTCAATTCTGTGTTTTTAATGTTTGAAGATGCGCTCTTCCAAAGCTTCAACCTCACAAACGCCCACAGCAGTCGGCTGTTCACACACACTCTCTCCCGCTCACTGGAAAGGATGGCCAGGAACCAAGGAGCAACAGAAAACATTTTAAAAAAACATAATCAAAACACAGGGCACCTGGTTGGCTCAGTGGGCTACATATCTGACTCTTGATTTCGCTCAGGTCGTGATCTCATGATCATGGGTCCCGGGATGGAGCCCCTGTGTGGGGTCTGCACTCAATGGGGAGTCTGCTTGAGAGTATCTCTCTCTCTGCTCCTCCCCCTGTTCTCCTCCTCTCTCTAGAATAAGTTAAGTCTTAAAAAAGATAATGGCCAAGCGGCACATATACCCGGGGGACACCAGGCAACAATGCACCCCCCAGATGGGGGGCCTGGGGTGCCATCCCCACAACAGACCCACAGAGCAATGACCACGCAGGGGCACACAGGACCCAGCTGGTCCCAGCCCCATAGCGCAGCACCCCCCCACCCCATTCCTTTCGCTCAGCTGGAGAGCATGGGACCTGAGCAACACAGCGCTGGCTCGCAGTGGCCTCCTGGGACCCTGCACGTACCGCCTCTCCCTCATTTCCCAGACACTGTGCACCTACCTAACACTGCAACGTGCACGGTGGGGGCTGCAACTCACTTAGGCCACCCCCTCAGCCCTCACAAAGGCCTCCAAAGGAAGGACGCAAGGGCTCAGCAAGGACAGAGGACTCCCAGGGACACAGCCGTGTGTAGGCACGACCCCAGAGCCCCAAGCTCCAGAGCAGAGCAGGCTGGCCACCCGGCCCACAGCCCCATGAGCTGCTCACCTGAACTGGATGTTGAGGACCGGGGCCTCCGTGAAGTCAGACACACACTCTATGTTCACGACCTGCTGCACCTGTGCGCCGCCATCCACAGTCGGGTCCACAGGCTTGGTCTGCAAGCTCAGATGTGTACGTGTCAAGGAGGCCGTGTCAACACCGGGGAACTGTGCCCAAGCTGAGCGAGCCCCAAAACATTCTAGAATGGGGTCTGTAAAAGAGCTCATGCTCCTGATCTTGGAAGAAACCTCTGGTACAGCTGATTCTACATACACGTTACTTCTAATGATCGATGAGAAACCCTTGCTTTAACAATCCGTGTTCAACCGTCCCCTTACAACAAAAGTGGGCCTGGCCTGCGGCAGGCAGGTTGCTGCCTCCCACACCTCCTTTAGGAGAGGCAACACCCGTGTCAGGCGCGCGCTGGGCGCTCCCAAGCCCCACTTGGCTTGCTCAGCCCGTCCCTGGGACAAAGAGATCTGGATAGCAGAGCCGGCATTGGCTGGCACGTTCCAACCACGTTCCCGGCACTTACTGGGGACAAGGCTCCAGTGTGGGCACATCGCGACACAAGACAAGCCGGAGACAAGCACCGCGCAGCCCGAGCGCGTGTGTTCTCAGCAGCTGCTCGCTCAGGGGGCTCCCAGGGGAGACTAGAGCTCAGAGGGGCTTGGACGTCACGTGACAGGAGGACAGAACAAGGAAAAACAAGTGACTCCAAGGAACCTGAGGGCTTGGCGTTGGAGACCTGCGTGCCCGTCCCCCCAAACTCCTCCAGCCCCCCAACCCCCTACCCCCCACCAGGAGCTCCCTCTAGAGGCCAGCCAGTGGCTCCAGGCCGCCATGGCAGCTGGGGCATCCAGCTCTTCTGATACAAACAAACAAAGTCCCCTGGGGCACCTGGGTGGCTCAGTCACGATCCCAGGCTCCTGGGACGGAGCCCCGCATCGGGCTCTCTGCTCCGCGGGGAGCCTGCTTCTCCCTCTCCCACGCCCCCTGCTTCCGTTCCTTCGCTCTCTCGCTGTCTCTGTCAGATAAATTAAAAAAAAACAAATTCCCTAAAACCCTCCTCTAAGCCCCAAGTGCCTGTCTGCTGGGGACACAGAAGACACGAGACCAAGGATATTCGTCTGAAGGTCGTCGGAACAGATCAGCGTTGGAGTGAAACTTAAGAACTGCGTGGAGGTCTTATTTCCGTAAAATATAAACATGCGGCCTAGAAGAGAAAACACCATGTGTCTCATACACACCCTGCACCTTAACAGTGAAAACCCAAGAGGCCCCACGTTCGGGCGGAGCTCCAGGGGAGGGTGGGAGGGGGGACTCGCGCGCAGGCAGACATGGGGTCACAGCGCCCCCTGCTGGGGGGCTCCAGCTGTCCGCCTGAGGAGCGGCCTTTCTGCCGACAACACCCTGCCTGAGACGGGGGACGCGGGACCCAGGCCCTGGCGGCCACCTCCCAGGAGGCCTGGCCAGACCGGCCTCCTCCACAGCGATGCCCCGGCCAGCACCACAGCGGCTCAGGAGCTGGACGCTGGAGGCAAGGACACCCTGATGTCATCACAAAATCTTTATCTTTCTGAACATTTTTATTCCCTCTGCTCGGAATGCAAAGTGCATTTCAAATCCTTTCATGAGGAAGAATGGCAGCACAGCCCGCCCACCCCGGAACGCAGGCGGCAGCCCCGGCCCTGAGGGGGTGCCTCACTGCCCTCTCTCAGTAGAGTCCCTGGGAGGAGGCTTCTGCTGACCCTCCAAGCATCCCTAATGCATCCCTGGAGGGCAGATGAGCTACTTCTCTCCTCTGTCCCCACGCGCACTTGTTCCTACACAGAAAACTCAGCCCTCAAACGGCTCAGAGGTGGCACCCAAGAGGGAGGCAGGCTATCGTCTGTCCACCAGTGCCCCCAGCAGCACCCCAACAGTGCGCTCCGGGGAGAGCCTCAAAAGCACTTTCTAGAAGTCATGCCAACACACACATAAAATGTATCATCTCCACCATCTCTAGGCTCACAGCCCAGGGCACTAAGTACATTCGTAATGTAGTGTAGCCGTCCTTACCAAGGGTCTCCAGAACTTTCCATCTACCTAAATGGAGACTCTGTCCCCATGAGACCCCGACCTCCGTATTTTCCCAGGCCTGGTGCCCACTGTCCACTCTCCGTCCCAGAGACACCAACCCCCATCCCTCCCCCAGCCCTAGCACCCACCGTCCACTCTCTGTCCCCCCGAGACACTGAGCCCGTCCCTCCCCTAGGACCAGTGCCCACCGTTTGCTCTCTCCCCCTAAGATTCTGACCCCCATTCCTCCCCTGGCGCCCACCGTCCACTCTCTGTCCCTGTGAATCTGGAGACTCTAGGGACCCCATCTGGGTGGGATCCTGCAGTATTTGTCCCTCTGTGTCATATTCACTCTGCATCACGTCCCCCAGGTCCATCAGCTGTGGCCGGTGTCAGCGTGTCCCTCCGTGGGACCGAGGGACAGGCTGGTGTGTGGACAGACCACGTGTATCCATCCACTCACCCGTCGATGGACGGGGGGGCTGCTCCCGTGTGTCAGCGGCTGTGAACACGGGTGTGCAGCGTCCACACACGTCCCTGCTTTCGATTCTCAGGGTACATAACTAGAAGAGGAATTGCCCGATCACACGGTCATTCCGTTCTCAATTTCTGGAGGAACCGCCACGCCGTTTCCCACAGCGGCTGCCCGGCTTCCATTCCCGCCGACCGTGCGGGATGCGGGGTCCACCCTGCACGTCCTCCCACACGCGGGGCTCCCACCCTCTGCGGACGGCAGCCGTCCTGACGGCGGGAACAGGGTCATCGCCGGAGCTCTGATGTGCGCGTCCCCGCTTGTCGGCAGGCTCTTCTCGGAGGGGTGTCGGCTCTAGTCCTCTGCTCATCTTTGAGTCGGGTTGTTTTTCTGTTGCTGTGTTTAGGACTTCTTTGTGTATTCTGGAAACTAAGCCCTTACCGGCTGCGTGACTTGTGAATATTTTCTGCCCACAGCTCCTAAGTGAAGGTTTTCGCTGAGTAATTAAAGCACATACCCAAATTCTGCCGGAACTCAGACTTCAGTCCGATCTGAAGCAGCTGGTTTTCAAACAGCACACCATTGTTTTTACAGACAAACCTAGGCGGAAGGGACAGAGTGTGAGTCCCTCAGAGCCACCCAATAGAAATATAAAGATCTGCTTTGAAAAAGAGTCTCACAAAAAGGCCAGAAAAACCTCTATGGGACTCAGAGTAGAGTTAAGGTAGGAAAGTATTACACAAACACCAGTAAAAGGTGCCCACTGGAGACCCGGGATGTGACCACACAGGACAGGACAGGGTGGGGCTCTGTCCTCCACAAACACGCCGACCCACGTTCCAACGCGCACACGGTGCAGCCTGCACGCGCTCTCGGGCCGGAGCTGACGTAGGGCGCTGGCCGCGGCTCTAGGGCTGACCACCGGCGTGGCCACAAGGCCCCAGCGGCCAGGATCTCCCACTGCAGATGCCACGCTGGGGAGTGGGCTAACCACCACCAGGCAGTACCACGCATCCCAGCCCCGACCCCTGTGAGGAGGCCTGTGGGCCGGGCACCATGTGCACCTGCACACAGAAGGGCCAAGAATGTCGGAGGACGCCCCTGCCCCAGACCACTGCCCAGAACAGGACGTCCAGTGTAGAGCCCGGCTCTGTCCCCAGGCCTTGCAGCGTGTGGTGTGCGGCGCATTTCAACCTCCCAGCTCTACACTTCCAGAAGCCACAGACGGTGATTCACACCCGTCTAAACCCGCCTCTCTTCCCCACCGTCAACAAGCGGCAAGAACTCATGCACAGCACAGACACCGCGAGCCAGGAAAACCACAAAACCACACAAATCCTGCTGCTGTCATCAGGACACCCAAGGACAGGGGCCGCTCAGTGAAGACACTCCATCCGGCCGGGCCACCCCACCCCCAGGCCAGGCCCTCCCACACCTCCTGGCCCACTGAAGACCGGCAGAGACACAAGGGACAGAGAGCAGACACCACAAAGGTACGGAACCATACAGCAAAGAAAGCAGGAAAGAAAACACGCTGGGAAGGGCACTGTGATGTCCATGTCCTGGAGACGGGGACAAAGCGCCACGTGGAGGGCTCACGGCAAGCAGGGCTCCGTGCACAGTGGGGCGGGATGACCTGACGAGGCAACACGGGGAGCAGGGAAGATGGGGCTGGCAGGGGAGGGCGGCGGCGCCACGGACACACGGGGAGAAAGCATGAGGGCGTGCTAACGAGTGTGTGTTAACACACGGGGCAGGCTGGGCACCCACCAGGCACGCACACCAATGGGGGGACGTCGGGGCTAGGAGAGGCACGGCCGGCGACAGGGTGCGGCTCTACCTGCTCCTCTTCTTGAGAAACTTAACCACCTTTCTCTAGTGAGAACTGACGCTCCATGAGTGTGGGGCCGGTTCCAGAGCAAACCCGCCAGCACGCTCTGGGCAGTGAGGACCGAGGCCTGCTGCCAGCAGCTCGTGTAGACTGTGGGCCCCGGGCAGGGGCCAGAGGCCGAGAGAGTCCCAGTCTTGAAGACACGAGAGACCAACTACCTGGCAAAGTTGTCTTCGGAGCCGGGAGCCAGTGGCGCAACTGCGGAGGGTGAATCTGAGAACACGTCCACGAGCAGCCCGCCGGAGGAGGGTGGGGGGCCTGCGGGGGCAGGGGGTGCGGCCCCCAGACCCAAGAGGTCTGCCGATGGAGAAGGTGTGGACTGGAAAACAGGGAAGGAGAGGGTCAGCGGGAAACCTTCAGGCATGCCAAGGCCAAGCAGGCACGAGACCTGCGCCCCCTGCCCACGGCTCCTGCCAGGCTGCACAGGGCCAGCGTGCAGCACGGGAGTGGGGACTGTACCCCAGGGTCAAGCCCGCAGCCCCAGCTGGAGGGTCAGTCACAATCTCACACAACCGGAAAAAGAGCAACCTTTTATCGTGAAGATTACCTGAACGGGAAAGGAAGTTCTGAAAACACTTTTGCCACAAAGGAGGCCAGAAAGAACTGAGGCCTCACACGCCAGGGTCCCCCTTCCAAAGGGGGAGTGAGCTGAGAGCCAGGTCCGCGAGCGGCCAGTGCACGCTCTCAGTCTACCCGTGTGTAAGTCCTACTGAGTCACAGAGGAAAAAGCAGATTAAAAAACCTACAGGACACACTTTGTTTTAACGGCTGCTTTTTGATCCTTAGCAGAAGACAAAGCACAAACCCACGGGGGACCGCTGCCCCACAGAGCACTCATCCAGCCGATGCAAACACCTGGCC
Source organism: Enhydra lutris kenyoni (assembly GCF_002288905.1). Taxonomy (NCBI): domain Eukaryota; kingdom Metazoa; phylum Chordata; class Mammalia; order Carnivora; family Mustelidae; genus Enhydra; species Enhydra lutris. The sequence goes on along the minus strand of NW_019154106.1, from coordinate 701,913 downwards.
CCGCACCCTGGGCGGCGAGCAGGCTCTCGTCACCCCCGGGGCGGACCGCTCGGCCTTGAGGACGCGTCTGGAATGACTTTTGAGTTCCCCACAGCACGTCCGTGAAGGCGCAAGTTGGTCTGGGATGCCCGGACTAGGTCCTGACGCCACCGTACACCGCCGCGCTCGCGTTTGCTGGGCGTTAGCACGCACCCACCCCTCCAGGAACACGACTACCCCGTGAGCCGAGGGAGGCCGAGAGCCTGCCCCAGCACGTGGCGCCCACCCGGGCACTGGCGGGTCGCACCGCGGGAGAGGCCTCTGATCACCGCCTGCTTCCGGCACAGCCCCCCAGGCCCGGGGACGCAAACGTCCGTTTCCGTTTCTGCAGATAACTGCCCCTTCCCTTCCATGCTAAGTGACAATGTCACACTGAACTTCTAAAGGATCTCGTGTCACTAGATGGTATCACGTAGCAATCCCATTCCAAGCTAAAGGAGGCATCCCAAAATGTGTGTTCTGCACAGAGGGTGCGGTCTGACGGGGCCGAGAAGCCTGCTCCGTGGGACGCCCCTCCTTCCTTGAGGCTGCGGCTGCTCCTGGCGCACCAGATGGGCTGGGCTCCTCAGGAAGGGGAAGGCCCAGGAGAGGAGCGGCATCAGTCACATGGGCCCGCAGAGAAGGGATGGGGACCACAGAGGAGCTGTCGCGAGAAGGAATACCAGAAACTTGTGCCCCATCAGAAAGGGTGTGGATGTGACCTCTCCAGGTGGCTCCTGGCCCGCCCTGCACCTGTCACAGTGCTCCTGGGAGCACAGCTCTTCACGGCACTGACCCTCCGAGGAGCGCCGAAGGGGACTACCACAGCCGACAGACCTACAGCCTAAATGGGGATTATTTCCCCCCACCACCTACTGCAAGATCTTTACCACTGGTTCCTGAGTAATGGTTCAAATGTTTGTTCGTTTTAAGATTTCTTTATTTATTTGAAAGAGAGAGAAGAACAGGGATAGAGAGTCCCAAGAAGACTCCATGACAAGGACAGAGCCCGACATGGAGCTCAATCCCAGGACCCTGAGATCATGACCCAAGCCAAAACCAAGAGTCAGACACTTAACCAACTGAACTCCCCAGATGCCCTGATTCAAATGTTTTTGTTTGATTTTTAAGAATTTTAAGATTTTTACTTATTTATTTGTGCAAGGTGGGTGGGACCACAAGGTGGGAGGGAGAGGGAGAAGCAGACTCCCTGCTGAGCAGAGAGCCCGACACAGGGCTCGATCCGAGGACCCCGATGTCATGATCTGAGCCGAAGTCAGACACTTAACCGACTGAGCCACCCGGGAGCCCCAAATGTTTCTTAAAGAAAATCTTTTGTCCGGGGGGCACCTGGGTGGCTCAGTCGGTTGTGTCTGACTCTTCATCTTGGCTCCGGGCTGTGAGACCAAGCCCCACGTCGGGCTCTGTGCTGAACAAGAAGCCTGACTTAGCCTCTCTCCCTCTGCCCCTCCCCAACCCCCACCAAGCCTGCGAAGGCACACTGTCTCTCAAAAAAATTTTTGAACATTTTGAAAAGAAAAAAGAAATATTTTGTCCAATTAAGTCAAATATGCCCCCAAAATGACAACAGACGAAAGCAAGGCTGTTCTGCTGGGAGGACCTCCCTGGACAACCACTCCTGCCCCAGATCCCTGGGGCAGGTCTGCTCAAAGGCCGGCATGCTGAGACCCACTGCCTCTCCGCGGCCACCTCCTCCTTCAGGACTCAGGGAGACGGTCCCCAGGGAGCCTGCCTGGCGCCCATCGGCACAAGCCACCTCTCCTCACCTTGAGGGCAGCAAGAGCAGAATCAGAACAGCAGGAGGAGCCCCGCACGCCTACAGACTGCATGTCAGCTCCAAGCTCTGCTGAGCCGGAAAGCCCCGGGAACACCAGGCAGTCTCCAAACATCCACCAGTGATGGTCCTGGTGCCACCAAGAGACGCTCGCCACGTGTGCGCACCCGTGCACAGACGAGCAACTGGGAGACCCCGGGGCCGAGGTCCCAGGCCCACAGACGGTGGATGCACGGAGAGCAGCCTGTGGCAAAGACAACATGCTTCCAGCCTTGTCTGTGGCCCCGAGTTAGTCAGTCTGACCAGCACCACACCACAGGGAAGTACACCGTTCTCCAAGTAAAATCCAGACATCTCAACGCCGTTCTGAGGCAGGGCCTCCCCTCCGAGGTGGGAAGGAAGACTAGAGGAGACTTTCGGCCCAGAGGGACCTTTCTCCCTTTTCTGTCCTGCTTCTCCTGTCCCCTTTGGAGGGGTCTCTAACCAGATCCCCAGCTGCCTGAGCACTGAGAACAGACCACCGCTCCTGTGATCGAGACGCCATCCACAACACTGCCAGTTCTCAGCTCACAACCACAAACATCTACTCACTAAGCACTTGCTGGGCACCACTCACAGTCAAGCAGAAAGCTCACAGCCGGAATGTAAAACGCTTGCCGAGCGAACCTGGAAGAGAGGCTACCGCTCCCCATCCCTGAGAACATACCGTAACAACAACCTGTTAAATCTTATCCCACCTGCCTTCTCAAAGTGGGACTCACCGCTCACATCCAGAGTCAGAAAGGGAGCCAACAGATTCCCAAGTGCCCCAGCCTGGACACAGCGGGGCAAACCAGGTGTGGCCCACAACCTGGTACAGACACGCCCTTCCAGAAAAGTCAAGAACCAAATAAGGAGACACCACTGACAACTGTGAGAATAGACATTAAAGCCCACCTCCTGCGCTCACGTCTACGCGATCGGCTGGCGCTGGGGCTGCTGGAGAAGAGGATGCGGGCTGCTCCCCGAGGCACAGAGGCCAGCCCTGCTGCTCCTGGGAGACGGCCCACGCCGCATCATGTGTGTCCGGCTCTAGATGACGCCGCTGGCAGGGGGCCCCCACCCAGCACCGTGGGAAGACTCCATCTGGGGGGGCACGAACACCGTCCACGCACGAGCCGCAGGCCCACGGCCTCCAGAGTCAGGCCGCTCCCCAACGCCAGCGACCGCCATCACCCTGGCACTATGGTGACCGTCGGGACCTCCTCACAAACAAGCATCTGCGTACTTGGGTAGGGGGAGCCAGTCAAGGCCTTCAAGACTCGGGTCCACTCTGTGCCCAGGGGACAGGCGCAGAGGCAAAGAGCTTGGAAAAGCCACCCTGTTGAATTCCTCAGGGACAAAGGGATGACGACCACCTGGAGAAAGAGCGTGGATCTAACATTCCCTGAGAAACCTGTACGAGACATTCAGCTGCCAGAAACCACAGGGGTCACAAGCAAACACGCCAGCAAGTTCAGACTAAAGAAGGCACCTCCCAAGAGCGCGTCAGGGCTCAGGGGACCCCGTTGCAGCAGGGACCTCAAGTCTGGGGGAAGGAGGACTGAATACAGAGCTCATGGCAGGCTGGGCAGTCTCGGCTCGAGGCCGGACACGCGGTCGACAGGGCCACACAAGCAGACCCCACCGAGCAGAACCAGGGCTCAGACATAAGCGCGCTCCTGACAAGCAAAGGCCCTGGTCTGTCTACACGGGGGCACACATTCTCTCTGACACTCCTCCTCACAAAAGCCACCTGATACCGCTAGCAGTATCACTCACGTCATGGGACCAAGATCCCAGACAGGAAACAAAGCTCTCCAGGATCCCCTCTGTAATGGCCGAGCAGAGAGCCCCCAGCCCTGGGGAGCCAGTCCCAGCACCCAGGTGGCAGCTGCGTGGCAGGGCTGGTGTGCACGCTCTCACGGAAACTCCTACTCCGGTCAGGAAAGGACAAGAAACAGATACAACTCTCGGAACTACGTCTCCCGCCTGACAAACACCAAGAAATGTGTTTTCATTCACACGTGAATATTCTCACCATGTCACACAGAAAAAAGAAATTGATTCTAACCCAAGCCACTGCTGAAAACCCCTACGAACAGCATGAGGGGTTCGGTCTGCTCTAAACCAACAAGAAAAGGCTGAACAGGCCTCCTACACAGGGCAGTCCCCTAACAGTAAGTGACCGTGTCGTCTGAGCCAAAGACAGGACTGAGAGGAACTGGGAGTGGACTCTGGAGCGAAGACAGCGATCTAAAAGATGCTCTAGGGGCGCCTGGCTGGCTCAGTGGTTAAAGCCTCTGCCTTCGGCTCAGGTCATGATCCCAGGGTCCTGGGATCGAGTCCCGCATCGGGCTCTCTGCTCAGCAGGGAGCCTGCTTCCTCCTCTCTCTCTCTCTGCCTGCCTCTCTGCCTGCTTGTGATCTCTGTCTGTCAAATAAATAAATAAAATCTTTAAGAAAATAAAATAAAATAAAATAAAAAAATAAAAGATGCTCTAGAAGACGGGGCACAGTGTCTGAGTGAAAAGAGCTTCTGGAGGTCACGAGCGAAAGAGAGGTGAAGACCTAAGCTTGGTCGCACTGCCTCATTCTCGGCACACGCTGTAACACTCAACACAGAATTCTCGAGCAGGCCAGCGCTCTGCCGGCCCCGACTCTCAGGGACCAGGCCGCCCAGCAGGAGGGCACCCACCACGGCACTGGCTGGGGCAGGCTCAGGGGCCCCGTTGACATCCGTGCTCCTCTCCCGCTTGGCCTCCTCCAGGTCCGTCACTGTGTTCGGGCCCTTCTTCTTCTTGAGCTTGGCCAGGATGGAAGACTCGCGCTCAGGAAACGGCGGCATCTCCTCCAGGACGGTGGCCTGGAGAAAGAAGCCCCGGTCGCCATGGCTCCGAGCCCCGTGGCTTCCAAGCCCGAGACCCGTGACAGCGTAGCAGGGGCACAGGGCAGCCAGGGCCTACCAGGATGTCAGTGCTGGCGACCGTGCTGAGCCTCAGGTACTCCACAGCCCGCTGCTGCAGCTCCACGTCTGCGTTCCTCAGCTGGCTGTCCCCGCGCAGCACGTCCTGAATGGTGGCCTTCACCTCCGGGAAGAGGTTCACGAACTTGATGTAGGTGGACAAGAGCAGCGCCCTGGTGGGGACGCTGCACAGGTGGAACTTGGAGTGAAGCAGGTTGAACTGGATCAAGGGGCTGTGGGGGCACACAGGGCACTGGGTCAGGGGGCTGCAGGGGGCAGACAGGGCACTGGGCCAGGGGCTGTGGGGGGCAGACGGGGGGCACACAGGGGGCACACAGGGCACTGGGTCAGGGGCTGCGGGGGGCTGACAGGGCACTGAGTCAAGGGGCTGTGGGGGGCAGACAGGGCACTGGGTCAAGGGGCTGCGGGGGGCTGAGAGGGCACTGGGTCAGGGAGCAGACAGGGGGCACACAGGGCACTGGGTCAGGGGACAGATGGGGGACGCACTGGGTCATGGGGCACACAGGGGGCACACAGGGCACTGGGTCAGGGGCTGCGGGGGGCAGACAGGGCACTGGGTCAGGAGGCAGACGGGGGGCACACAGGGCACTGGGTCAGGGGGCAGACGGGGGGCACACAGGGCACTGGGTCAGGGGCTATGGGGGGCAGACAGGGGACACACAGAGCACTGGGTCAGGGGGCAGACGGGGGACACACAGGGCACTGGGTCAGGGGGCAGACGGGGGACACACAGGGCACTGGGTCAGGGGGCACACAGGGCACTGGGTCAGGGGAGCGGGGGGCAGACGGGGCACAGGCGGAGTGGGGGCGCGCCACCCCTCGTCTCCTACACCTCATACGCACCCCAGCACCCATGCCTCTCACCCTCATGGTGGGCGTGGAGCAGCTCTGGGAAAAGAACCCACACTAAGCCAGAACTACCCCAGTAACCGGAAGAGTGTGCGGTCAGGCCAGCACCTCCAGCTCCAGACTAAGCGCAAACCTCCCCTCCGGTCAACTAGAAACCCCGTCGGTATAGCCTGAGAGAAGACGGAACAGTCGCCCACAGCGGAAGTGCTCCGGCTCTGGCTATGCCAACAAGCAGGGGGGACCCTCGCCAGCCTTCACTCCGCGGAGGCCCAGGGCCAACGCCACAACACGGTACCCACCCGACTCCCCAGGGCTCCCTCACCTGGATCTTGGGTCGCCGGCTATCAAGTTTCCGAACTCCCCCAGGATGTAGCCCCCCACTTTGACCAGGTTCTCATGGCACGCCGGGGCCTGAAGAGCCTGTAAGACAGGGAGCCCAAGGAGCCCAACGCACAGGCGGCCCCCGCCCGCCCAGGTCCACGAGTGGGGACACATCTGCCAGCAGGGCAGCGGTAGTGATGGTGACACACCCAAACAAGACTTTGTTTGGTCACTTTGCCTATGTAGGTGCAAGCTCCCGGCAGAGCTTCCAGGAGACCTTCCTGGCTTTCAAAACCACCCTTCCTTCCCTTCCCGTTTCTGCAGCCATGTCCTCAGCAGGGGAGTCCCCGAGGCAGTGACATGGCCCGTCCAGCCCTGGAATGGGGCCTGTGCTCCACTTGGGCCCCGGTCGGGGTCAGGGGAAGCAGGTGCACACCCCCATCCTCCTTGGGGCCCACGCCCCTCATCAACGGAGCCCAAGAACCACACCACGGAGGCCCGTCCACACCAGAGACGAGCTCCAGCAAAGGAGGCGTCCACAGCACGAGCTGGAACCTCCAGAACAGCCAGCAAGAGACACATGGCACCCTGCGACGCCCCCCGGAACCCCACGCTTTACCCAGAGAAAGGCAGGTGGGCCATACCTCAAACACCGTCTTGGCGGCATAGCCCTGCACATCGTCCCGGTTGATGACAATCTGGATGACGCGGTACCACACCTCCTCGCTCACGTAGTCACCAGCAATCCGGATCAGGTTCAGGATGGTGTCCACGTACCACGTGTAGTCCACGGCATACTTCTCCGCCAAGATGGCCACCTTCAGCACCTGCAGGGGGTGGCTGCTCAGGGTAGGTGCTCTGGGCCTCCCGGCGTGCTGCCCGATGTCAACTCCAGGGCTTCGGAAGGGCCCACGCACGTGCCAAAGCTCGGCTGTGCAAGAAGCTTCCACCCAGCTCTCAGGCGAGCCCAGAAGGTTAAGATTGGTGGCTTAACTGGGGAAAGCCAGACCACCCTCCAGGAACAGACTCGGAAGGTCTAGGAGGCTCATGGCTAGTTTCCTAGTCCAGAAGGATCTAGGAAAGCACAACAGGGTCGGGTCACAGCTGCAGGAGGGCACAGCAAGCCGTGCCCTGCACTGCCATCCGGTTGCAGCCCAGGCAACCCTGGCGTGGGGCCTCCTCCCAGCAGCCCCATCCTCGGAGCGCCAGGGCCCGCTGGGTCTCCTCCTGTTCTAGCCAGCCTTTCCCAACACTCTCCACTCTACTCTTCGTAGGAGGCCGCACCCACTCGTTCACCCCCATGCGTTCCAGAGGGTTCTATGGACCCCACGCACTGCCCCGGGGCAACAGCACTGAGCTGCCCAAAAGCAGACCTCACCCCCTCCCCCAGTCACCTTCTTGGGGCGCCGAGCTCCCCTGAACGGCACCAGCCACTCTTCAAGCAGCTACCTGTCCTCGCAGCCACCCACCAACTCCGCCAGCCTCCTGACTGCATTCCAGAGCCCCTGCCGGAGCCCGGACCCCCAGCCATGTGCTCTGCCCACCCTCCGGCACCCCCTTCGGCTCTCCACAGTGATCCCTGCACATTGCTCCAAAATTCACTGTGTCACTGCCTTGGCTTCAAAACCTTCGAACCCAGAGCTTGCCCCTGAAGCTGAGCACTCAGGGCCTCCCCCACCATCTCGACACAGGCCAGCATCTTCGCTGCCCCTGCCACCTATGCTGTGCACCCTGTGACAGTTCCTCCCAAGCCGCCCCGTCCCCCCCCAGGGTCCCGAGCCCTGCCTCCACCAGTCCTCAGCCACACTACAAGCAGGCCCATGGTCCTGCCTAGGACCTGTCATCCCTATGCACACAAAGGCCCCCTGTGAGCACGGCAGCCGGCACACCCAGGTGTGGAAGCCCAGCAGCCAGCGCGACCCCAGGGCACACCCGCAGACACGCCTAGCTGTGCAGGCGCAGGGACCGAGCACTGACCTGCAAACTGCGAAGGTCGGTCTTACACCTCGTTCGACTAAAGCGGACTGAGGAACGTCACTTGTCATTTGAAAGGGAGTAAGAGCCAACACGGCGCTGGCTAACATTCAAGACCTTAAAAACTGGAAGAACACGCCCCTTCTGTCTCTGCTCAGAACACACCCGGCACCGAGGAGAGCCATATCCCCTTGACTACGGTCCCCAGAGCGAGCCAGTGCCACCTGCACAGGCGTCCAGTCTCAGCCCTGCTGCCTGACTGCCCTCCAGACCTGACCCCACCCACCCCACACTCCCCTGCATGTCTGTTCTTGGATCTTCCTCCCCATCCCTCCTGGCTCCCCTGCAGTGCCCAAGCCCTCTTTCCTGGATGGGCATCCGTTCAGCGCCAGGAGCCTTCCTTGACCTTCTTCTCCAGGGCAGCCCTGCTCCTCACCAAAGCACGTCACTCAGCACTGAAGAGCCAGCACCTGCCCCGGCCTGGCCCCAGGGGCCACAGCCATTCCCTAAGTGATGGGCTGGAAGCCTGAGTGTCCGACTGCACGCAGGGACACTCGTACCCAGAAGCGTGGCCGCCGACCTCTCCACACATACTCTGCTGAGCCCTCTGAATCAGAACACACACTCGGGCCCCCCGTATGCTGGCCATGGGCCACCTGGTACCCGGCGCACCCCAATTCTGCATCGCCGTCAGCGTCTCCCCAGGCTGGCATGTGCAGGACCCTGACAAGGTGTTCGGCGTGTGCGGCCACTTCGCCAACAGCCGCTGCCAGCAGCGAAGGCCGCCAGGCGGGAACAGGCGGCTGTGCTCAACGGAGCAGAGAGCAGGTACCCCGCGCGTAAGCGGGAGCTCCACGGCTCAGACCTGCAGACCTTGGCCCACAGGAATCTGAACTCATGCTCACCTGAGTCGCAAAAGTATCTCACTGTGAGGGTCCCTGTTTGCACAGGTTGTTTAAAGTCCCTCCTGAAAAACTGAAAGGCTCCGCTGAGGATGCGGACGGGAAACTACGGTGAAGGCGTCTCTCCCCAGAACCGGGGAAATTTCAGGACAGCGTCAGAACAGAGCCGCGCACGCTAGGGAGAGGCAGACCAGGCTGGAGGCACAGTGGCCGTCGGACTCACAATCTCTTCTCGGATGGAGTAGTCGGCCGTCTCCAGGTAGCTCAGCATCTCAGCCACGATCTGCTGGGCGCTGCTGCGGTCACACATGGCGTAGAGGAGGTCCACGGCCCGCTGTCGCACACTCACATCCCGCTCCGTCTGGGGGTGTGAAGCACAGCGTGAAAGACCATTCAAGCAGACGGTGGGCGGGTGGCCAGGCCCCTGCGGCTCAGCCCCTACTCCGTCCCAGCGCTCACTGCCAGCTCTCCCTGCAGCGCATCCAGACCCAGGGACCCCCACACGCTGCGCTCACGCAGAGCTCCTCACTCGCACACGTGGGCCCAGCAGCCCTGGACTGGCTGGAGTCAAGGCACATCCCTGGGGCAGGCGAGAGGCCCCTCTACTGCACGGACACCGACCGGCTCCACCTGGGAGCTCATCACAGTGCTGCTCTCGGGCCCCTCCCGAGACCTGCTCCGCCAGCCCCCCCAGTGCAGTGAGACCCCAGCTGCTCCTCGGCACAGGACAGGCTGGGAAACACGGCTGAACCACCAAGCAACAGGCAAAGGCGAGGGCAGGTCTTTCTGACTCCTGGCAGTGAAACCAGGGCCAGGAGCACCCAGAACCGAAGAGCTCAGTTGCCCGCGTCTGTGTGGCCTCTTGCTCGAAACACAGCCCAAACACGCAAAAACACAAAGGGACAGAGTCAGACAGCTCTTAACCATGAGTCTAGGCAGAACCCGGGGCTCTGCAGCGGTCCCCCTGCTTTTCACTCTCTGGCGCACCTCAGCCAGCACCAGTAACGCTGGGGGCGTCGTGCTGTCCCCCCGAGGGCAGCCGGCCCGCAGAGTCACGGCGGATAATGGGAGCAGGCAGCCTCAACTTGGCTTTTCCAACTCTGGAACTTAAATTCCTTAAGAAAGGTGAATTTTCTTTTGCAAAGGGTGAGTCTTCTCAGAGACAAGGACAGAATGTTTTCTCTTTCTACCAAAAAGAAGAGTCTGCATCGATTCAAACATCTACCGTGACTCAGCTCTGTGCGGAACAGGACGCGCCGTACCGCGTGCTCCAGCTGACCCCACCAGAAGGGAGAGAACAAGGCCCGGGACGCTGGCCCCGGAGGACAGGGCACTTGCCTTCAGAGCGTTGATGACGGTCTCGATGTGCGTCTTGACCGCCTCGTGGGAGAACTCGGAGCTGGCCAGCGTGCACATGCTCTCCAGCGCCAGGTAGCGCAGGTTGGTCTCACGGTGCTGCAGGAACTGGCCCAGCTGATTACAGGCGCGGACGAGCAGGTTCGGCTCACTGCACGGACAGCAGAAGCGGGCGGGTAGGGCTCCTCAGCGCGCGCCCCACAGACAGGGCCGCCCACAGGTCAGCGCGGCCGGTGGCGCTCACAGTCAGCACACTGCTGAAGGGAAACCTCAGGGCCCCCCACAACAAAAGCTTTGAATTTCCAATGCTGAGGCCGGTTTTGCATCTGCTCTGCTCGCTGCCACCTCATATGCAGAATTCCACCAACTCCTAAGAGCTGGTGACAGAAGTGGCACCATCCCGAGCCAAGCGTCCCCTACAAGCCTCGGTGCCCCGCTTGCAGAGGGAATGCTCAGGCTCTCGCCAAGGGGCCAGAAAGCTCATCTCAGCCAGAGGCAGCAAGCCCTGGCCAAAGGCTGAACAGAGGCCTTGCCCACAAGCATACTCCCGAGAGCCGCGCACACAGACACAGAGGTGTGCAGTCGACAAGGCCCCAGTACCGCTTCCCAAGGAGTCTAGCTGCGTGGCTACTTAGTCTCGACTTCGCCCTCGTGATACTGTTGCTCGCTAAGTATCTGCAATAACTGAGACCAAAGGGCTTCCTCTAAAATCAAAGCTTCTGTTTTCAACAGTTCCCAACTCTGCTGATGTAGGATTCTCAGTAGGACTTTCTGTCCCTAGAAACACAACTGTCTAGAAATGCTGAGTAGAAGATGCCTGGGAAAGGCTACGCCACGCCTCCTGAGCCCCCACCTGGCGGGGTGCGGCACTCTGCAGCTGTGGGGACCCAGGTGGCATCTCGCACAGCCTGCCCAGCAGCCGCACCATCACGCTACTGCGAACTCTAAAACAAGACACCATTCACAAGGCCACAGTCAGACCACAGGACTCCAGGAGCTGAGGAGACAAGGCAAGGAAGCAAACCACAGTGCGGCCACCATCTCCCTGCGCTGCACTGGCGCACACAGCTGTCCCACCACTCCCCAGAAAGGCCTCAGACCAACACTGAGTGTGGCTTTGTGTCACAGGAAAGCTACCAGCCACCCAGCCTTGCCTTTCCTGTAAGGTCATGGGAGAAGCTGGGCAGGACCAGAGTGCCAGGAGGAACAGGAGAGGCCCTCAGGGACAGGCAGGGCCATGGCAAACAGGGCGCAAGCTCGGAGGCCAGAGAGAGCACGAGGTGCTGGAGGGGAGCAAAGAAAGGGCCACACAGGGAGCCCACACCCGTCTGAGGAGGGCAGAGGTGACGTGTCCACATGGGCAAAAGAGGTAAGCACTCAGTGACACCCAGCAGGCCTGGCATCAATGAGAAAGAACACCTCCATGTGCTCAAGAGGGGTGCATCCTCCCCACGGGGCAAGGCCAGGGGAAGCAGAGCACAGTGACCCTGACCCACCTATCGTGGTGAATGATCAGGCTGATCGCCTCGAAGAGCACGGCGTTCTTGGCGTTGGAATGCTGCACTTTTTTCGACTTTGGAGGTTCCTGAGCTTTGTTCAGAACGGTCTCCAGGCACTCGGTCAGGCGACCTCGCACTGCAGGGTCTTCTGGGCGAGACAGAGCACCGTCAGGCCGGGCCCCCACCCACCCTCCCTCCCAGCCATGCTGCCTCACAGCAAGGGGGAGATGGCTGGCAGGAGTTCCTGGTCCAACTGTGGAGCTACTTAAAATGAGAGGGTTTAGCAGCTTGGTAACTCCCCATGTGTTTTTGTGGGTTTTTTTTAATATTGTATTTATTTATTTGACAGAGAGCGAGATATCACATGGAGGCAGAGAGACAGGCAGAAAGAGAGAGAGGGAAGCAGGCTCCCCGCTGAGCAGGGAGCCTGACACGGGACTCGATCCCAGGACCCTGAGATCATGACCTGAGCCGAAGGCAGAGGCCCAACCCACTGAACTGCCCAGGCGCCCCTCCCCATGTGTTTTAAAGCAAATAAGATGTCCGACATTTTCGCTGCATTACAGAGCACACAAATCGAGAGAAAATAAAATCTCAGTCACACAGACAAAACACCTAATATAAAAGTTTGAAAGACGGAGCAAAAGATCTTTTTCTCTACCTTCATTCCCAAAAGATACAGAGAAAATGTTACCAAAACCAATTAAAAAAGAGAAGGAAACTTTTAAAGTTCTGATCGAACCATAAAAAAGAAATAGAAGACAAAAAAGGAATAAGAAAGCAGTAAAAATATCAGAATATCATAAATGACCTATCCCCCAAAACATCCAGCACCTCTGGGGCGTCACAAGCCCAGCCGCTGGAGAGCAGAGCAGAAGTGCGGGCAAGCGCGGCGGGCGGCGCCAGCGGGAACCCCGAGGAGCAGCCACCCCGGGCTGGGCACAGAGGCCAGGAAACTGCAGCCGCACCCACAGACAGTGTCAGAGTGAGGACGCAGTACGGCCGCCAGCAGCAGGGGTGAGGCAGCAAGGAGCGGGGTCCACAGGGAGGCCAGGCCGCCCCAGCTCAAGGGACGCCTCTGCCGCAGGTGTGCAGCTCATACTTTGGTATGAAAGACATTTAGTTTAGAGGGCGCCTGGGTGGCTCAGTTGGTTGGACGACTGCCTTCGGCTCAGGTCATGATCCTGGAGTCCCGGGATCGAGTCCCATATCGGGCCCCCGGCTCCACGGGGAGTCTGCTTCTCCCTCTGACCTTCTCCTCGCTCATGCTCTCTCTCACTGTCTCTCTCTCTCTCAAATAAATAAATAAAATATTTAAAAAAAAAAGATATTTAGTTTAGAGAAAATCACTTAAAACTAACAAAATAATATCTTGTACAGAAACCAATTAGATTAAAATGTAAAGGCTACAACAACGAGCAATTTTTGTACAGGGCAATTTAGAAGTTAACACTAAAAATGTTCATCTACAGGGTGCCTGGGGCGTTCCATCACTTAAGCCTCTGCCTTTGGCTCAGGTCATGATCTCTGCGTCCTGGGATCGAGTCCCTCATCGGACTCTCTGCTCCGCGGGGAGCCTGCTTCTCCCTCTGCCTGACGCTCATGATCTATCTCTCACTGTCTCTAATAAATAAACAAAATCTTTAAAAAAATTTCATGTACATTCTTCAACCAAGAAGTTCTATTCCGAGACATTTACCATACCAGTCGCATGTAACATTTTGCAGTAAAACAAGATCACAAGAATATCCTCACTGTGTACATTGAGGTTATACAGATCATTAACAACTTAAGATAACAAAGTGTGTAAGTGTTTCAAGCTTCAAATTTTACTGAAAAACACTGTTTCAAAAACCTACACAGGTCTGATACTATGTAAAAAGCAGAAATAATCCCACTTTGTAACAAAATCGGGAGTTCTGCACCAGCTGCTCCGGGGAGGCCAAGGCGTGCAGCCGCATCACAGAGGGGCCAAAGAACAAGGGCCAGCGCCAAGGAAGGCCTCACAAAGGCCGCAGACAGAAGCCACGGAGCCCGGCCCGAAGCAGCCGCCCCGAAGCAGCGGCCCCGACAGGCCGCGGCCGCGCCGGTTACCTGGGGGTGGGTAGCACTGCAGCAGCCGCAGGAGCTTCACGGACAGCCAGGGCGCCGGGACAAAGTAGTACGTATAATCCTGCAGGTCTGTGGATGCGGACGTCACAATCTGGAAGACACCCCAGGGGCGGGCAGGTGTCACCAAGAGAGCCCTCCGTGGGGTCCCCGGATCACACCCTGCCTGAGAAATGGCTCTGTTCGATGAGTGGAGGGTATTTAACACAGTGCTCTCTGTCCTCGAGGTCAGGGGGCGTGGCGACACTGCGCTCACAGGGCAAGCAGCCGGCCACCATCGTCATCCGGGGCAGCCCCACACGCTCCTGCTCTGCGATGGCCGCCCCACCCCGCGCGCACAAGCTGGCCCGCACCACTGACCTGCAACTGCTCCAGAACCCAACCGCACCTGCACTGGGAACCCAAACTCTCCTTCGTGGACCAGGACGCAGATGAGACACAAGAGGGAGGACTCTGGTCCTCTCAGGGCGGAGCTGGTGTCCTGAACCCAGCCCATCCCCCCCCACCCCCAATACAGCCCTCCAGCGCCAGCCCTGCCGAGAGCTCACCGAGGCCAGAGAGCAAGCTTCCTCCACTCGCGGCTCCATCTCCCTGGCCGTCAGAGTCCTTGGCCGGGCAGACCCTCCCTCCTCCTCCTGCATACCCAACTGCCCCAAGGACAGTTCGTTTCCACTGACACACGTTCCTCACCCCCTGAGTCAGGGAGGTCAGAGGAGCACCACCCTGCCAAGCTCCCAGCTGTGACACTTGAGGTCATATGTAATAAGCATGTTCGGGAAGGTCTCGCCATGACCCCGCCATCAGCTGCAAGGCTGCAGCACAGACCCAGGACGTGGCCTGGGAAGGAAGGTGAGCTCCACGCTGGGGAGGGCACGGACAGGGCTAGGGTTACGGTTAGGGTTTTAGAGCCTACGGGCACACAGAGCAGGAAGCCAGGGCGTACTCTGCTCCACGGGACATAAGGAGCCAGAGCAGGCCGCTGCCTGCCGCTGAAGCCATGCTCAGAAGCGTCCGACTTAGAGACGCACACATGTGAGCCAGATACAAGAATAAAAGCAATGAAGAATTCACCCCAAAAATGTACAAAGGAACTAGCAAACTAGCCTAAGAAAGTAAAGGAAGTAAAACAAGGGTAGCAACAGGAAGCCGCCAGGGAGAAAAACAGCAGAGAGAGCCACCAAGTCAGAAGGCGTCACGCTGGACAGGCTCACCAGGTAAGTGAAAAGGCAAACGCCCCACAGCGAGACCGAGCAGGGGCGGCAGCACGGCCCGCCGCCGCGCCCCACACGCACGGACACTGACCGCCGCACACTGATCATCCAGACAAACCGGCAAACGTCCGAAATCAACTTAGCCGAAACTGATGAAAGGACAGAAAGCATAAAAGCCCGCACCTTATTAAATAAGTTGAATCCAAAATAAGAAACTGTTCCACGAAGAAACCCTACCTTCAAATGGCTTCACCAGTTAATTCATGATAAAAGTGTTAGCCAAGAAACAGAAAGAAATTTCCTTCCTGTGACAAAGCGAGCCAACGGCAACAAAATCAGCCAACACAACTCGTCACGGCGAGACACTCGGAGACGCCCCTCCGAGATGAGGAAGAAAATCCTCTCTCATGGTCCACACTGCAGGGAGGCCGTGGCAGCCAGAAAGCAGGAAGCGCAGATGAACACCGGCGGGAAGAAAACCCATTGTCCACAGACCGGATGGGAGTACAAAGAAGATCTAACACAACCTACAAATAAATTACGAAGATCAGTAAGTGAGGGGGCCCCTGGGGGGCTCCGTCAGTGAAGCACCTGCCTTCAGATCAGGTCATGATCCTGGGGTCCAGGGATCGAGTCTCTCATGGGGCTCCCTGCTCAGCAGGAACTTGCTTCTCCCTCTCCCTGCTGCTCCCCCTGCTGTGTGTGCTCTCTCTGACAAATAAATAAAATCTTTAAAGAAATAAGTAAGATCAGTGAGTTTGAAAGAATTGCCAACTCCAAGATCAATGTACAAGAATCACCTGCACAAACCAACACACAGTGGTCACAGAACACATTTAAGACATCACTCGTGCGCCTGTGCGTCTCAGTGGGTTAAGTATCTGACTTCAGTTCGGGTCCTGATCTTGGGGTCCTGGAATCGAGCCCCATGTCAGGCTCCCTGCTCAGTGGGGAGCCTACTTTCTCCATCTCTCTCTAACCCCTCCCCCCACTCATACTTGCTTGCTCTCTCTCAAATAAATAAAATCTTTTTTTTTTTAAAGATTTTACGTATTTATTTGACAGAGATCACAAGTAGGCAGAGAGGCAGGCAAAGGGAGAGGGGGAAGCAGGCTCCCCGCTGAGCAGGGAGCCCGATGCGGGGCTCGATCCCAGGACCCTGAGATCATGACCTGAGCCAAAGGCAGAGGCTTAACCCACTGAGCCACCCAGGCTCCCCAAATAAATAAAATCTTATTAAAAAAATCATTAGGAATAGCATTTTTAAAATAAACTGTATAGGGGCACCTGGGTGGCTCCATCATTAAGCGTCTGCCTTTGGCTCAGGTCACATCCCGGGGTCCTGGGACCAAGCCCTGCATCGGGCTCCCTGCTCAGCGGGGAGCCTGCTTCTGCCTCTCCCTCTGCCACTGCTTGTGCCCTCTCACTGCGTCTCTGCCAATAAATAAAATCCTAAAAAAAAAAAAAGAGCAGCTAAGCTGCTCTGCCTGGAGGATAATGACGAAAACGCAGACCTACACAACAAGGAGACGCCGCCTCACCCACGGACGGCCGACGCGCGCAAGGCCGAGATACAGAGCGGCAGGAAGGGCACACTGCGGGCAGGGAGGCCAGTCGGTACAGCTGCTCTACACTGTCCCCTCGACGTGAAGCACGGCCGCCCCATGACCCAGCGACGCCACCTCCAGGGACCTGTCTCGCAGCCGTACGCACAAAAGAGCCAAGACTCAGCCAAGCTGATCACAGCGGGCCGCTCCCCGTCGCCTCAGGGTGAGACAAGGCGACCGGTCGGTCGGCTGTGCGATACTCGTGTAAACGCTCCATGGCATCGCCACGAAGGGACGGCACGCAGCACAAGCCCGCCGACCCCCTGGTGCTGAGCTCTACGAGTCACACACAAAGAACACGGGCTGCTGCAGAGTCCCTGTGCACAACTCAGGACACCGTCCGAGCCAGACGTCCGAGTGAAGGACACGTGCTCAGGCAGCAAAGGAAAGTGAAGAGGGAGGCCGCCCGAACGAGGACAGGGCTCCCTGCGGTGGGGGGCGCCGCCGGCACCCCCACTCCCCACCCAGCACAGGGGCTGAGCGGCACTCGGACGACACAACTGTGTGCTGCGCCGGTCACTCCGGGCACTTTCCCATAGGGACAGAACGTTTCTCAAGTGGCAAAAAGGTGGAAAGAAAACCCAACAAATTCCAAACCAAGACAAGTTCTCACCCTGGATTTAAAAACTGAGTCCAGTATCTTCCGTTCGAAACAGCAAGCTAACAATATTAATTAATTGAAAAACTCAGACGAACACGCATCCTGAGACCCGCTCCCCATCAACAGACTTACCCTGCTTAATCTGGAGACAGCCAGGGAGACAGACGTCTTGAACTCCTCAGGGTTCTTCTGCGCCAAGGTGGTGATGAGGCTGGTGGCGGCGGTCACCACACCCTGAAGCAAACACACAAGTGCGCACTGTGACCACAGCCGACGTGCCTGCGGCTGGCTTCCAACAGCAAACTCATTTTCCGGGTAAAACTTGAAACCGAGAGCATCAACCCAGAGCCCCTGGGCCAGATTCAAAACTGCTCCGACTGGCCCATCGTGTCTGAGACAGCACACATCTGTCATGTTCCTTCTGGAGCTTCTCTCCGAGAACCTGGGCATCCAGCAAGGCCGGCAGCCCAGCTCCCTGCCTCAGAGGAGGCCTGCGGAGCGCCGCACCAGCCAGCCGAGTCTCTACCTGCCCTGCCGCCCTCTTCTGGGTCTGGGGTCAGCGGCACTCACTGCTGCCCCTCGCTCACGTCACTCCGCATAGGGGCACCTGGCTGGCTCGGCCAGGAGAGCATGCAACTCTTGATCTCAGAGTGTGAGTTTGCACCCCATGCTGGGTACAGACGCTACTTAAAAATAAAATCTTTAAAAGAAAAAAAAAAAAAAAGATTCCGTATGGACCAGGAAGGGAGACATTACCCTAGGACTCACTTGGATCTTTACAACCCAGAAGTGTGACCATGGAAAACAGCAGCTGGGAGCACCTATCTCTGCCTTCTTGAACAGATCCACCCCACTGCTCCCTGCGGCAGCCCAGGCCCGGTGAGGCCCCTTCCCTGTAGAGCGCCCCCCATGCGGCACCCGGCCTCCATGCACAGGGAAGCCCAGGCAGCACGAGGACACCTGCTCTTGTCCCAGGACAACAAGAAGTCACTCCCACCAATTCCTGTGTCTTGAAGGAAGACACTGCTTAAGTTAAGAAGTTCTCTCATAAATACAAAATAGACAAAACAAAGGAATGCAGGGGCGCCTGGGTGGCTCAGTGGGTTAAGCCTCTGCCTCTGCTCAGGTCATGATCTCAGGATCCTGGGATCAAGTCCCGTATCGGGCTCCCTGCTCAGCGGGGAGCCTGCTTCCCCCCTCCTCTGCCTGCCTCTCTGCCCACTAGTGATCTCTGTCTGTCAAATAAATAATGTCTCCAAAAAGAAAAAAGGAATGCAATGAAAATGCAAATAAAGCTCAAGAAAGCACTGGCCACTGTGGTCCCCCTGGCCCTCCTCCACCAGGCTCCTCAGCGGGTGGGAGAAGGCCAGCAGCTTCTGCAGCTGCAAAGGCGCAATGGGAGGGAGCCCCTGGCCACAGCTGAGCGCTCCTTCAGCTTTCTAAGGACAACCTGAAAGCAGCATTAAAGACGCAGAGAGAACCGGCCTTGATGTCCGCGTCCCAGCAAGCAACAACCAACTGGTCCCCTCGCAGGAGAGCTCTAACAAACTCGGGATTCTTAAACGCGCAGTCCCACCGGGCAGAGTCATGCCGCACAGCTCCTAAGCATCTGCGGCTCCGCCTGGCCCACCAGGGGGACAGAACAAGCCTCCGTATTCTGATAAGAGTCAGCTGGGACTTGCTGGCTCGAGCTCAGCTTCTCCCATCCTCTGCTGTCGCTGGAGTCTTCGTGGGAAGGGCAGTGTGAGAAGACCAGGGGGAGCCCAAATGGCCCCCAGTGCTGCCCTTCTGGCCACAACTCACTGCCTGCCCCACAGACCCCCGGGCTCCTGCTCTGCTCTCAGAACACAGGGCACACAGAGGCCTGCTTCCCTCTGGCGGCACGGCCAGCTGACACTCCTGAGCCGGAGACAAAGCAAGCCAAATCTCGGGCCATCTTTAGTGACAAAACCAAGAGGTATAGGACAGAGAAGCCACAACCACATAAAGGACAGCCACCAAGAGAACAGAGAACATGGGACGAGAAGAGAGATGAAAAAAGACAGGGTGATGGGCTGGGCCTTCCTGTGGGCCAGCGGGCCAGCGGGCCAGCGCCTCTTCCCTCTCCTCTCCGAGCTGGGCCCTGGCGGCCCACAGCAAGCTTGTGCCAGGCGGTGCGGCCGGTGAGACCCGGTCATGCACGTCCAACTATGCAAGCGAACCACACAGCTGGGGCGACCGAATCGTGAGTGTCAGAGGAGAGGCCCTTCTCGGCCACTGCTCTGAGCAGCCCCTGTCGGCCGTGAGGCGCAGGCCCCCTAAGCTGCCCCAGCTCTGAGCCTTCTGCACCTCCTGGCCCAAGTCCAGATCTGCAGGAAGCCACTGCAGCCCTCTGGGCCCCCATTCCCACAGGCACGAAGCTGGAGAACTCCCCCCGCCTCCCAGGGCTGCCCGGTGGGTGATTTGTGGCCTCGAGCCTCACAGCCTCCTGCACAGCTTCAAGATTCCACTGGTGGACTCAGAACCTGAACGGACTGAGAGGGACCCACGTGACCCGGCATGCACTCCCAACACCGCCTCCCAGGTGCGTCCCCCTCACCCTACAACATGGCTGTGCCGACCGGCCTCCGTGCTGAGGAAGGGTTGCCCCGCTTGGATACGAACATCCCAGGATGCGTGGGCCATGACAACGTGGGAACAGCCCACAGGGCTGCCACCCCACAGCAAGTGTCCCAACACAGCCACGAGCTCTCTCCTCTGACTCTGCATGCCATGACCGTTTATTTTTAGTTCATTGTTTTTTTGGAGAGGGAGAAGGAATGAGGGGCAGAGGGAGAGAGAGAATCTCCAGCAGGCCCCACTGAGCACGGAGCCCGCTGCAAGGCTTGACTCCATAACTCTGGGATCACGACCTGAGCCGAAATCAAGAGCTGGACACTCAACTGGCTGAAAGCACCCTATTTTTAATTTAATTTTTAAGGTAGAGTCCTCCTGAGAAATAATACAGAAACCAGCTAACATACTCACACCGATCGACTCAAGAAAAATCTGTGTTGAGTTTCAATTCTCCCATTTACACAACAGAATTCATGCAACGCAAAGCCACCGTGCCCAATGTCTGCTCCTACTTGACTCCGTGTGCTGATGTCACGTCCCCGTGTGCCCCTTCGGGCGTGGATAGCACCCATGACCCATGTCTAACCACTATCACCAAGTCGCCCTGCACTTCCCTGTCACTCCCTACGACACAGGGAGGACACACAGGCCTGGCCTGTGCAGTGGCCATGCCGGAGCAGAGGTCAGGTCACAGGTCACCCTCCTCAAAACCCCAGGGAGAGAAGCACACGCTTGCAGTGCCCTCGCCAGACAGGGCATTTCCAGAAGACACTGGTCTCTGTCTTGCTCACCTGCACAGCCGCAGCACGTAGGAGGCCCTTTCAATGACGCGCTCTGCAGTGAGCCAGAGGCCGCATCTGCGTTATCCCGTCACCGGGAAGGGGGGAGCTCCTCCCCAAGCCACAGAGACCCCCAAGTGCTCACACACTCAGTGGGATGAGCTGTGGAAGTCTCCCCCCAGCATCATGAGCAGCCACACGGAGCTGCTTTCACAATGCGATCCCAGAAATGGTTCCTCAGCGGGGCACGGGGGGACACGAGTCCAAAGGCATTTACCAAATGCTGGTCGTTGAGAAGGTGCACCACTCGGGACGTCCAGTCTCCCACGGGGACGAGATCAGGAGACGTTCGGTACAGGCGCAGCAAGCACAGGGCGGCGCTCTGCTTCACACCGTCCATGGCGTCTCTGAAAGACAGACACCAGCGCCACTCGGGAGACAGCCGGCACCCCACGCGGCCCCAGCCAGCCGAGCGCGGCCCCAAGCCCCCCAGAGAAGAGCCCAGAGGAACCGGGGACCAGGAGGCTCCACCCTCTCCATGTGCTCCAGTCTGCGCCCCCTCCTGCGAGAGGTCTTGGTGTGGCCCAGGCCCGGACGGCGACAGACGGCTGTCTGCTCCGAAGACTTGCCTCGGACCCCACCACGACCCTCAGCAGAGCCCTGCCGGGAAGCTCTCTTCTCCAGAAATGTCCGTTCTGGTATTTTTCCCAACTGCCGCACAGGACCTTGGCTGTGCAAGACGGAGCAGACTCAGATTCAACTAATGTTCCCCTTTATCTGGGTTCCAGAGAACTTTTGCGTACAATTCACTTAATAACACACAGTCGAGACAGACAGTGTCGGAGCAGCGACCACCACAGAGCCCCGGCGGTTAAGTGCGGCTGACCAGGAGAAGGAGGGCTCCTGCGCCGCGGCAGCCAGCGTCCCGGGCGCGCCGATAACACCAAGAAGCCAGGTCAGAAGGGCGCACACCCCAGGAAAGGGGCGCTTGGAGGGTTTCCTGTTCAGGTGTCCATGTTCGCTGAGGGCACACGCTGTTCCCAGTGCCCGCTTATCCCTCCTGCCTGCCACGCCCAGCCGAACTCCGTGAGCCACCAGGAAGCCGCAGGCCCGCCGAGGAGAATCTGCGCCGGCGGCGGGAAAGGGAACAAGTCGGCGTTCTCAGAGCCCCGGGCAAAGCAGCGGAGACGCTCCCACACGCAGGGAAGAGAAGGGTCTGGGGTCAGCCTTACCATCCGCCTCCATGGTTGCTTTCTCATTCCTAAATGAGTCCAAGCCAAGGTGAGAATCCCCAAGCCGCTCCCCATTCTACTCCAAAGAGAAATCACCCCAGTCAAATGCTCCGTCAGATACTAAAAGCCCCGGGAGCAACAGGTCCGTGCCCCTCTCTCTGGCCCCACGCCGTCCTCACAAGCAGCCGCAGGGCAGCACGCCCCGCAGGCCTCGAGGCCCAACTGCACCGGCTTCTAGCCAGCGTGCTTCTGCGCTCAGGACCACCCCCACCCCCCACGCCGCCGCTCCTGCACCGCTCCGAGGCCTGCACGGGAAGAACCTTCAGGGAGAGGAAAGTCCAACATCCAGTGACCCTGGGGAGCCCAGGCAGAGCGCTGCCTGCTTCGTTTCAGGTCTGTCTCGGACCCAGGGCCCAGGACCCGAGTGCCGGCTGAGCCCTACTACCCCATCCCCAACGTGCCAGTTCTGACACAGTGACTTGACTCTGTGACCTGGACTCTGACAGACACTTTAGTGGGGCATGGCCCCACCTGGGCCCCCAGGCCTCACAACTTGTAGACACAACTCAGCTGTCCCCTTGCAGTGGCCTCTCCTCTCGCCCATCCGCTTTTGCTCGTCCAGGCTGGGCCGCGCTGCACACCCTCTGCGTCCTTTTAATCTGCAAATGTGGTCCATCCTTTATTTCAGGAGAAGGTTCTTGAATTACCACCGGAATACTTGCCAGAGATGACCTGTTCTACACCTCATTCATCCAAGAGGTATTTACCAAGCCTGTACCATATACTAGACACGGTTCAAAATGCTGGAAATAAATCAGCAGCCATGGTGGACAAAACCCTTAGGCCACAGCGAGCTTTTCTTCTGAGGGCGGAGGCAGGCAGTACACAGACGTGTTCGCTGGCATGCGCCAGGCACAAGGAAGGGCCTAGGCAGCAGCTGGAGGGAGCAAAGAGGGTGAGGGAAGGCCTTGCCAGATCCAGACCAGCCCTAACGGAGGAGGAAGAGAAACCATCAGGCCCTGAGCCCACACCGACCCCAGCCATCTTCCAGACGGACCCAAAGCCTCTTCCGTCCCGGTGACTTTGCTCTCGGGGTGCCCGCCGTGCCCTGCAGCCCCCATCAGCAGACGTGGAATGGCATCACCTCGGCCCCCCACCTGGTTCCTCAGCTCTGCAGCCCCTTCCAGTGCACGACCTGACACTGGCGCGCCGTCTGTGAGCCGTCCCCATTCACAGTCTTCTAGGGCCTTGCGTCCAGCCTAGCCTGTCTGCCTCTGGCACACGCCTCACACGCCCCTACATGGCCTGTAAGGCCACAGCCCTTCTGTTGCTCATCTAGGCCAGGGCTCACCCCCGAGGCACCGCCGACACTTGAGGCATCCCCAGCAGTGCGGGATGCGCACCAGCACCCCCGGAACCCACGCCCACAGCACACTGGCCGTAGTCTGCTCACTGCTGGTCGCTCCAGAGGAGCTGTTCCCCCAAGTCCTAATGAACTGCCCGGGACTGGGGCCCTTGTGGAGCCACACGTGTCACCAGGGTGTGGCCCAACTCAGCCAGCCGAGTCCTGGGACACCAAGCAGGGCCCCGCCTCCACCGCACCCCATGGCACCGGACAGCCCAGCCCAGTGTCAAAGTCCTCCAGAACTGCCTGCTCAGCCCCGTGTGGCCTCTCCCCAAACTCAAGGGGGTGGAGGATTCTCAGGATTCGGGCACTTGATCTCTTCCTTGGTAACGCTCCTGAGAAAGAGCAAGGGGCCCTGTGCCACACCATGGGGCGACTGCGTCCCTCCTTCCGCGGCCCTTCCTGGTCAGCTGTGGTCGGCAGGCTCTTCTTCCACGTACTTTACAACCACCGTGCTACCGGAGGGGCAAGGGTATGAGTGGACGTCCCCAAGCACCTAGATACACCGGTCTCCCACACCTAAAACAGGCAGATCGACTCCTTTGATAAACTCTTTATGTCATTACATATTCGACTGACTTCGCACAAGAGACGTACCCAGCTACGAGGATTTTCGGAATCTCCCCAGCAAAGGCCTCGGCCATCTCGCGGCTGCCCACGTTGGCAATGCAGTGCAGGGCCAGGCCCATGAAGGTGGGGTTCCGACTGGCCAGGTCGTTCTTGATGGCGTTGTTGATGAGCCGGATCAGCTCGCTGTTGGAGTTCACCAGCACAGAGATGAAGAGGTAGCCCTGGGTTCCAGAGAGACAGGAGGACAAAAGCTCGTGACCACTGAAGCCAACACGGGACAGCAACGCGCACACGTCCAGCCTTCGGGAAGCCTCCTGAAGCCTCGGGTCTGCCCGTGTCCTGCACAAGGAGTCAGGCCACTCTGATGAAAACAGCAGTTCCGGGAAAGAAGCAGTGTCTGCTTCCAGCTCTGCCGTGAGACAACCCTGCAGGACACACCTAGGAGGCATGCAGCCAGATGCCCCCCTGGTCCCCACCCCCGCCACCCGTCCCACTCACCTAGCCATGGTGCCTTGTGCGAGCAAGCCGGACCACTGCTACCTGAACGGGGGGCCTGACCAGAAGGCCCTACGGGAGGGCAGGGCTCCAGGACCCGCTGATTGCTTTCGCCTCTTCCCATCGGCCTCTCGCCCTCAGCTTCCACTCACTACTGACCAGACTCCAGCCCCGTGTCATCCCTCATCTACACCCTTCCCAGGCAGGGGGGCACAGTGGCCTTCCTGAGACTCATCTGATGCCTGACCACGCAGGTGAACTCCTGAGCAGCTTCCTGCTGGTCTTGGGAGAAAGGCCCTACCCACACACCCACGTCCTCTCTTCCATTCTAGCCACTGCCGCCCCACATTCGCTGAACGTGCCCCTGGCCGGGTGCTACCTGCTCTGTCTGCCCCCATCCCCCAGTTAGTTCCTCCTCCTCCTGGGCCCGCGCAGGATGCCCTCCCCAGGGGATCTTCCCTACTCGCCCACCCCCTTTGCTGGGTCCCAGAGAGCCTCCTTCCCTGGGCACCGGCCACAGCTGTTAATTCTCTATCTGTGGGCTGGATGACACCATCTCCTCACTAGGACAGAGAAGGGCCCACATCTGCTTCTGGTCCCCACATCCCCAGGGGCCTCCCAGCGCACTGCATGGTCCATGGAAGACACCCAAATTCTTACTGGGTAAATACCAATATTTACAAAATTCCTGGGGGACCTAGCTTTTTGTCTGTTCTTTGGGGTGTTTTCCTTGCCGTAAGTTAAATTTTTAGACAGAGAAAACTGTTATTTTGCAACATGACAGAAAACATAAAAGTATCATTATCCCAAGAGGCTACAGACCTTAAGTTACAAAGTCTGAGACCGCTTCAGGCGCCCAGGTACCAGCACCATCTAGGAAGCCTCCAGAAGCTGGGAGCAAGGCAAAGTCGCACCCATTTACAGCTCCAGCTCTGAACCCATGCGACTGTGGTGTCCTTGTCAGAAACAGAAAGTTGTGCAAGAGGCACCAGGAGACGGGGTCTGGGCCAGTGCACTAGCCCGGCACTGTGGGGAAGGAAACAGGCCCAAGACACCCATCACATCCAACCCGGACTTCGTGCAGCACCGGCAGACCCGCAGCGAATTCCCAGACTGCAGGGAGGTTGTAAAGAAAGAGCAAGAAAAGGGGCGCCTGCGGGGCTCAGTCAGTTAAGCTTCTGCCATCGGCTCGGGTCATGATCCCAGGGTCCTGGGACTGAGCCCTGTGATCAGGCTCCCTGCTCCGTGGAGAGCCTGCTTCTCCCTCTCCCACTCTGCCTCTCTCTGTGTCAAATAAACAAATAAAATCTCAAAAAGAAAAAAAAAAGGAAGAGGGGCACCTGGGTGGCTCAGTGGGTTGAGCCTCTGCCTTCGGCTCAGGTCATGATCTCAGGGTCTTGGAATCAAGCCCCGCATCGGGCTCCCTGCTCAGCGGGGAGCAGCGGGGAGCCTGCCTCTCCACCTGCTTGTGATCTCTGTCTGTCAAATGAGTAAGTAAAATCTTTAAAAAGAAAGAAAGAAAAGAAGGAAGGAAGGGAAGAAAAAAAGGAAAGAACAAGAAAACAAATGGCCACCTTGGGGCGCCTGGGTGGCTCAGCTGGTTAAGCCTCTGCCTTCAGCTCAGGTCAGGATCCCAGGGTCCTGGGATCGAGTCCCGCATTTGGCTCTCTGCTCAGCGGGGAGCCTGCTTCCCCCTCTGCCTGCCTCTCCCCCGCTCGTGTTCTCCCTCTCTCTGGCAAGTAAGTAAATAAAATATTTCAAAAAAAAAAAAAAGAAAGAAGAAATGACCACCTCATCAGAAGAGTGTCACACGGGGAAAGAGCCCCTTCCATCGGCCTCCTGGAGGGAGGCCCTGGAGCCACCTCACCAGTCTTCGCTGCCGGCCCCGCCCCAGCCCTGGGCCCCTTCAGCGACACTCACGATCTGCTTCTCCGTGTATCTGTTGGAGCTCAGCAGGTTCACGGCCTCCATGTGCCCAAAGTCAATGTCATGGCCCAGCAGAAAGATGAAGAGCAACTTGCAGACGTATTTTTTTTTACTATAGCCGTCAAGAGCCTTGTCACCTAGGGAACAGGTGGGGAGGGCGGGGACAGCAGGGAAGTCATCAGCAAGAGCCAGACAGCAGAGAGCGCGGGGGCCTGCCCCAGAGAGGCAGGCGCCCGCCAGACACACGGCACAGTGCTGAGTGCAAGTGATGTTTCTAGACCGGACGGTGCGCGTCAGAACCCAAAGGTTTGGCTCCACTTTAAAAACAGAAGCTGGAATCTCTGGCAGCAAGAGTTCTGCCCTCCCAAGACAGCCCGGGGCACACCGGGCCCCGGGGGGCCTCCCTCCGGCCTAACAGAGCCCCAACTTATACGTAAAAGTCAGTCTTTCAAATAACTTTATTAACATAGGCAGATAAGCAGTGCTCTAGATGATCCCCCTTTCACTTCAGTTTTAGGACAAATCGCCCACCCACGGAAATCACACAAGAAGAGCGGGGCGGGGAGGGGCGCCTGCATGGCTTAGTCCCTTGAGCGTCTGACTATTGGTTTTGGCTCAGATCGTGATCTCAGGGGACGTGATCTCAGGGTCAGGGGACCGAGCCCCATGCCAGGCTCTGCACTCAGTCTGTCCCTTTCCCTCTGCCCTCTGCCCCACCCCCCAATGCCCATGCTCGCTCTTTCTCTCTAAAATAAGTAAAATCTTAAAAAGAAAAAAAAGACCAGAAGGGCCCATGTCTTCACCCTAACCACAGCATGACTGAACTCCGCACTAGAGACTGTGACAAGGTTCCGGACACATCACCGGCAGAAATGACCACCCTGCACCATTCTGAGTATCACAAGTTCCAACCTCGCCTGACAAAGCGTCCAATATTCCTTTGGAGTCAACCGTTAACAGCAGAAGCAACAACCAGAAAGATCGGTCCTCTTACTGAGCTGAGTCTTCCGGTGACACGGGTGCCACAGTGTGAAGGACCCGTGAGGGACACGCGGAACGAACAGGACCTGGGGGAAACGGCAAGGTAAGGACAGCAGTGGTCATCACTGGCGAGGGGTCGGGAGACTTGGGCTCCCTGAATGAGCAATGGCTGAGCCCAAAGGTGGTCCGGGGCCAAGGACCCTCCCCCCGGACTTCCTTAGGACGACAGTTCAACGTCAGCCAGCCGGCTGGTCACCCGCCTTGAGAAGTTCCGAGAAACCCTCCGTCCTTTCCAACAAACTGACATGTAATTTAATGACCAAACAATAAGAAAGGAGGCCAGGCCTGGTTCCCGCCCCACCTCACCCCCCACTCACTCCTCTGCTCCGTGTACCTGGGAACCCCAGCTCTGCCGCCTCCTGGCTGGAACGCACGCCACCTGCTGTGGGAGTGTCTGCGGGCAAATGGCCACGATCTCCCATCTCCTCCCCACCCAGCAGGCCTTCGAGAACCAGCCTGGATTCCATCTATTCTGGAAGCCTCCTTTGACAAGCCAGTCTTAAGTCCCACCCTACCTCCTCTCGCCTCCCGGAAGACGGTCCCTGTTACTCAGAGCATATCTTAAAGGAAACAGCAGCGCCGGAAAAGGGAGCACCCACGGCTCCATCAGACCAAGTTCTGCGAGGACAGCCATGGGAGCACTGGGGGGCCCCTTCCCTGCAGCACCCTGGTTTCTGCTCCTGCAGGACCTAGGACACTGGGCCCCTCCTCCAGCCCTCCCTGATGCTGGGGGACTTCCGGCAGGCACACTTTTCAAGGCTAAGCCCATAGGAGAGGAAGGCCCATCATTAAGGCAAAATCAGGCCTCTCTCAGCTGCAGCGCCTGTGACAGATGGTGACTGCCGATACCCAGAACACAGCCTGGGGGCCTCACAAGGTAACCTTGGTCCCAGCCCAGAGGGGAGTAACAGGCCACCCTGCCTGAAGCCAGAGCACCCGAAGGGGCTACCTCTCCAGTCAGAGGGTGGCAGAGGGAACCTCCAGCCCCGAAGGGCTCCAGCACGGAGACCTGCCTATCTGTGCCACAACTCATCACGATCGGGAAGGGAACGACAGCCTTGAGAATACGGGGCCCGCCCTCTGCCTACGCGCCTCCCCCAGGCGCCGGCCCCGTGCGGGCCCACCTGCTCTTCGGGGCTCCTCACTGCTCACGAGTGACCGTGGGGAAGGTTTCCCATGGGTCACCCCACCCCCGGGGCCTGCCATGGGGAGCCCGTGCAGTGGCCACCGTGGGAAGCAATGTCCCTTCCGAGACGCATGCCGGAATCAGGCTCCACACAGTCTGGGGTTCACGGTGCCTCCAGGGCTTCCTCTGCTCTGGCTCGTTTCAAACCACCACCTTCGGACTACAGCGCCCCGGCCTCGGGTGTCCCGGCCAAGAAGGGGGAAACCAGGTGCTCCCCGCGTCGGAACCTGCACCGCGGCCTCAGGGAGAGGCGAAAACAGAAGGCTCTGCTTGTCCCACAGCCCAGGCACTCGCTGCTGTCCACACAGTCGCCTGCTCCGGCGTTTACGCGGCCGCCTCACGAGGCGGACCCAGGCACAGAGCGGGCCAGAAACCCCGTGTGTGTGCGCGGAGCCTCGCGTCTTGACGGCCCTCCACGGGGCCCTGCTGCGCCTGACTCTTCATTCCTCCGGAGACCGAGCCGGTGTCCTAAGCGCAGAACTCGCCGGCGGGACGCGCGTCCTCACGCCGCCAGGCAGCTCCAACGGCACGTCCGCGAACGGCCGCGGCGGAGCCGCCCTGCGGACCTCTCGGCCACGGCTGTCTCGGCGGAAAGCCTCCGAGGCGCACGGCCGCCCGAGGCGCCTCCCACAGTCTGCGGTGAGAAGAGGAGGAGCTCCGAGGCCCCACCGTGCCCATAATGCGCACCCAGCCCCTCGGTGCGACCCCAGTGCCCGCGCCGGCCTCCGGATTCCCTGTGCAGCCCCAGGCCACTCGGCTGCCTGAGGACAGTGTCCCCCTCCGCGCTCGCGACAGCCTGGGCCCCGGCCGGGCCAAACCAGCTACCTTCTCTGCTCTCCAGGGAGTGACCTACCCCCTTGCTCCAAGGAGGGGGCCTCCAACTCTGTCCCCCTGGGGACTCTCCTGCAGCCCAAGGGGCCACACTACCTCCTGAGTCACCCTGAGGAGGGCTCAGGAGCTCCCCACAGTGACCGTCCCTCTAACCCACTGTGGTTCCACTCTCCTGACCAGACCGGACTGAGAGGGGCCTCAAAATGTTGGTTTTCGCACGGGCTGGAATTGTGTCTCTATTCCGGCACTTTCTGACTGCGAAATCGCGCCTCTCCTGCCGGAAAGGGCGTGGCCCGTGTCCCTCCACCGCCGCCAAGATCAGAAGAGAGACACGGCGGGAACGCAGGCCACGCACCGCGCCGCGTCCTGACAGAGGCTCAGGGTGCAGTCCGCGCCCCTGGGGCCCCCCAGCTTCTCTACCGGCCCCTCCCCAGGGGCCAACAGGAGCTGAAGCAGGACCGCGGAGCCGGGGCTGCGCGTGTCAGACACAAAGCGAGAGCCCAGCAGTGGCTCATGAGGTCACGTATCACCGGCTCTTCAGACACGTGCCGACTCCAGGTCGGGAACTGCGCAAAGAGCTCCACGTCACAGCCACCAAAGCCTGAGGCAGGACACAAGACCGGAGAGTCGAGTCGGTCACTGCCGCATCCAGGTGCGCGGACAAACAGGCTCCTTCTCCGGGGCTGGCGCTGGAGGGAAGGACAGGCGGGCGCCCCTGCGAGTCGCCTGCCCTGTGGGTCAGAGCCACGTCGGCCTGGGGACCCACACACTGCTGCTCCCCGGCACCTGCCCCCGCCACACCGCAGCACCGATGAGCCCGGACATACGCGCTCAGTCACTCCTGCTTCTCGAGGCGCGTCCTGTCTCACCAGCGGTGAGAGTTAAAATTCGTCCAAGATAAGGAATCTTGAGGGCCCCGGAGATCCAGGCAGCTCGGCGTCGGCCTTCCTCACGACCCCAGCAGACCTCAGGCGGACGTTGTCAGCTGTGCCTCAGGGACAGGCCCTTGGTGCCAGCCAGAGACGCGGCCCGGGACGCGCGGGCTTCCCGACGCTCAGCCGCTGCGGGGGTCGCGCGCGCAGTCGCATCAAGGAGGGAGAGGGCGCCTCGCCCACCGTGGGGTCTGCGCACGGCCGCGCGGGTCAGAGCCCCTCGCGCAGAAAGACGCTCTCGCCTGACGAGTAGGATGCCGGCGAGCGCCGGACCCGCCGCAGACACGGGCTCCTGTCTCAGGGGCAGAGCGGCCGAGTCCCGGGAACCAGACCTTCCCCATGGATTTTGAGCTCTGAGCCTTCTCCGCCGCTCCTCACAGAGGCTGGTGCTCAGCGAGTGTTTTCTTTCGCTCAAAGAGGTACGAAGACGCCGCCACGGCTGGACACGAACTTCCTCACTTCTGCGCCCTGAGGACGCGCTGCCCGCGCCCGCGCCCGCGCCCGCCGCCCCGCGCGCCGGCTCAGGAACTCGCGCCAGGAAGCCACCCTCCCCCCCAGGTCCCCGCAGACCCGCGGCCTTGCTGTGCTCGCCGCCGCTCCCTGCTCAGCGGCAGAAGGAGACACAAAGTAAAAGCACGGGAAGGCGCCACCACGCACGCGGCGCGGCAACGAACCCTCGCAAGGCGCACCACCCCAGGCGCGGCCGGAATGCGGGGCACGCGGCGCGGCGGGCAGGAGCACGACACACGCAGCCGCTCCCCAAAGCGGCGCGGCGGCTTCCCGCGGGCGGAGGCCCACAGCCCGCCCCCCCAGTGCCGGCGCCGTGCGCGCCCGGGCAGGGCTCGCCGCCGCGCCGCCCCCGCCGGCGGGCACCCCGGGCGCCGCGCCAGCCGCACGCAAGCCCAGGGCCGGTGGGGAGCGGCCCGGCCGCACGCGCACAGACAGCGCGAGCGCCCCCTGGCGGCACCGCGCTCAGGTGAACACCGCGGCCCTCAGAGACCTTCGCGGTTCTTTTCGCAGGACCTTTCCGGAAACGGCAACGCGGGCACCGACTGAGGCAGGCGGCTGGGAGGCACGGACGCAAGCGAACACTCGCCGGCTGGAAACCATCTGTCCGCTCGCGCCGGCGGCGGCAGGGACACGCGTAGCTTCCGACAGCCGCAGTGCGCACTTGAGCCGTTTTATTGCGCAGCCGACTGTGCAACGCGCCGGGAGGAAGAGCACGGGCGCTGACAGACCGCGCAGAGCCCCGGGCGCGCTGCAGCCGGCGCCGCGCACCCTCAGGTGAGCGTCACGCTCCCCACACAAAGCCGTGGTTCACTTCGGTCCTGCTACACCCGCAGCAACCTAAGGTCTTCGTGGGCACTTCTGTACTCACACGTGCACCCCCAGAACCTAGGGGCCACCCAGTGGTCACTCCAGGAGCGTCTACCATCTGGGAAACTGCAGACGCGCAGGCACGCGCGATCATCGTGTCCGTGTAAACGCTAACTCAGCAGCTGTTTTCCAGTGGGTTCAAGACAGCGCGCCGGCCCACGGCACAGCAACTACTCCGTTCCACCCCAAAACTCAGGGGCTTAGGGGACAAGCCCCAACTTCTTGCTAATGAGTATCGGCAGGGGTGGCCTCCAGCCAGAGCGGATCTGGGCCCGTGCAGGTGCCTCTCCTTCTCTTCGCACAGCAGCACCCAAAGCATGTTCTTCTCATGGAGGCGACGGGAAGACCCCCAAGGGGCGAGTGGCCACGAGCTTAGGTTTCAAAGTGGCGCACGGCCACCGTCTGCAGCCCGTGGGCCATGTCACATGACCAAGCCCCACACCTCTCCTCCAGTGGCAGAGCTCACCGGTGAAGCCACCGGCCTCCGGCTCTCTTGAAGGCAAGGTTTGGGATTATAGACGCAACTTTCTAGTGTTCCTGGGAGAGTCACGTTTCGTCACCTGTCGTTTGCTGTCAAGTCCTTCATTCCACATGTATTTGTAACTCCCCAGGGAGGCCTTATGCACAACGATCACGGACATTTCCATTCGTATCTGCCGCTCCTTTCCTCTGCTTCCGCACCTCTGGCCTCTCCTCCCGGATTACTTGTTTCTGGCCTGAAGTACATCCTTCAGAATTTCGTGGGCTCCATTTTTGTCTGAAAAAGGTCCGTTTCAACTTCATTCTTAGAAGACACGCTGGCAGGTACAGCCTCCGGCTGGTTGGTCAGCACGCGGCTGTCGGGCAGTCCGCCGTGCGCGCCACCGCCTGCCTCCTCCCAGGACCACCCGACGCTGCACGCCTGCATCCCCACAGTAACGTGTCTACACACACGTTTCACTGCAGTACGGTAAGTTTTATGCATTTTTTAAAAGATACACAAATTTATTAAAATATTGAAAATACCTAACAATCTTTTGAAGTCAGAAAAATAAATTGTCAATGCATAAAATCTAGAAAGGCAGAATTAGGAGTTAGATTTCAAAGGATTTAGGAGAAAAAAAAATGATGGTCAGATGACACGCCATAGGCGACAACGCCTCCCCGGTGCCGGCGCTGCCAGGCCTGAGGGCTTCTTCCATCCTCAAGGGGATCGCAGACCTTCTCTCCTTCCACACACACGACTTCCGTGATCTTAAAGCCGCCACATCCGCCCTCCTTTCCTCCTGGGACACCAGTTACACCTCCCAGGCCCTCTCAGCACACCCCTCTGTCCCTGCGGCCTCCGTCTGCCCTCGTCTGTGCTGTATCCAGGCTCCTGGACCCGCGACGGGTTTGGTCCTCACCTGTCATTCAGAGCACTAATCTCTTCGCAACCATGTGTGCTGTTTGAAACCCAGAGTCCTTCTTTCTGGTCGCGGCAGGTCTCGGTTCTGGAAGGTCCACCTGGTCCTATCACGATTCGCCACGTCACCTTTCACACCAGACGTCTCCTGCTCACAAGCTAAAGCAAGCCTTTTCTTTAAAAGTGGCAGACTGACTTCGGTACTGTGATCTGAAATCTGGTCTCAGACTCCCGGTCGGGCTGCCTCTGCCTCTTGCTCGTGCCGTCCCGACGAGTGCGGTCACTACGACTGTATGCCGGGCATGCTGTGTGAGAAGTTGGGTCTAGGATTCACGTGCGCCCCTCCTGCAGGAGTCGTCTCCTCACCGAAGCCGGTGTGAAGTCTGAGGTTCTGTGGGGCACTCGGGGGCCCAAAGCCCCGCTGCACATCCATGACAGTCCGCCCCTGCCCTGAGGGCCTTGCCTCTGAGAGTCTCAGTGTAACGTGGCAGGCTCTCCCCTTCTGGTGGGTTCCAGGCTTTGATCCTCTCCTGGAGCAGGGCTGCCCACCCCCGCACGCTGCATCTGTCCTGTGCATGGTAGGACAGCCAGGAGCCTCCCTGACCTCTGCGCGCTAGACGGCAGCAGCGCACCGGCTCCCGGTGGTGACAGCAGCCCCCAGGTGTGGCTGTGTCCCCAGGAAGGCAAAAGCACGCTGACAGGCAGCACTGCTCTCGACT
The DNA here is from genome assembly GCF_002288905.1 of Enhydra lutris kenyoni. Classification (NCBI taxonomy): domain Eukaryota; kingdom Metazoa; phylum Chordata; class Mammalia; order Carnivora; family Mustelidae; genus Enhydra; species Enhydra lutris. The sequence goes on along the minus strand of NW_019154106.1, from coordinate 668,196 downwards.
CTCACGGAGACCAAAATGTCTGCCTCGCGGCTCGCTCTTCGGGGTTAGCAGCTGCTTGCAAGGCACAAACAGCTCAGGGCTGTCCTCACTTCTGTGGACACGACCTCTTCCTAGAGCAGCCTCAGGAAGCCCCCTTTCTTCTTGTCACTCTGCTAGACTTTCCAAGTTCTGTGTACGATTGTATCTTTCTGTTTTCCACAGAAGGCATGGCTGATGTCTGCACGGTCCAGCGAGGGGGCTTCCGGCCACACGCAGCTGCTGAGCCCAAAGCGTGGCCAGTCTGACCCGAGTGTGCTCTGAGCGCACAACCAGAGTCCAAAGACTCGCAGGGAAAACATGTAGGATGCCTCTTTATAGGAAGAGAGACCTTTTCCGTTGACCACGCACTGCAACAACGTGTAGGCATACTAAACTGAGTAAATTAAAAGTAGGTTTCTTTAAGTTTTGTTTTTTTGCTGTTTAGTAATGTCTGCACCCAGCGTGGGGCACAAACTCACAGCCCCAAGTCAAGCATCACGTGCTCTTCTGACCGAGCCAGCCAGGTGCCCCCAGAATTAGTTTCATCTGCTTCTCTTTTTTAAATGTGGCTACGAGAAAACTGAGACGCACGTGCAGGTCTCCGTTAGTGACTAGCACTCCGTTTCTCCCAGACGGCACAGACCTGACTTTGCTCATCCGCCCTAACAGCAGCAGACGCCCCGGGGTGCGCGCTCCTGAAGACCAAGGTCGGTCTTCTCGCCTCTGTCACTGGTCAGGAACACACGTGCAGTAATGCCAGCTGCTTCACAGAGGAGAGGGGAGCTCTTTCCCATATAGGACAGCTCAGCTCAGGCAGCCACGAAGACAGAAGAAACAACAGAAGCCTTGTTTGCCCCCAAAACGTTTACACAAAGAACCCGAAGGCTTACCACCCGAAGGGGCATGAACTCTTTCTCAGTGACAACACGATTAACGCATATTAGGCATTCACTTTCTAGGAAGCAATTTTTACGTATCTCCAAACGTAGATGTAGCCTGTGCAGCAGACGCGGACCCTCCCTTCAGTTAAGGACCGGAGCTGCTGAGTGTGGTGAGTGGGCAGGGTCGGTCCTATCCGGGGCTGCCTTCCCCGGCTTCGAGCCACAGCTGAGTAAGGGGATGCGACAAGGGCCCAGCCATTCCCACCCAATGCAGACGCCTCCAACAGGCAATCTGTTAGACACCACAAAGCTCCCTGACAGGCCAGCGTCTCCACAGGGTTCCTCCTCGGCCTGCCTGCAGCCCTCTCCCTCCCTTCACTTCTCACGGGCACTCCTCTCTCATAAATCCTGTGTCCTCCAAGCCCACCTCAGCGCCCGCTTCACAGAGAACCGGCCCGCGAAGATCACCAACACCACACGTTGCAGCTGAGCAGACACAGGGAACATGATGCGACAAGCATCGGAGCAGGGAGACATCTGCAGGAGGGCAGAGCGCCCTCACTCCGGACCGCCAGGTGCCGGCCCTTGGAGAGACAATGAAAGCCACAAGCCCTCACCCGAGAAGACCCACAGACAGCAAACGAGCGCACAACACATGCCATCAGGGGAACGCACATTAAAACGAAAGCGAGACCCCCTCCTCCCAATAAATAAATAAATAAATCCTCAAACCAGTCGTGCGCTCCCTGTGCGCACCTGCTGGAACGGCCCAAAGCCAGCCCACGGGCGGCACCAGAGACCGGCTCATCGGTGTGGCTGGTGGGACGCACGGTGGGGCGGCCAGTCTGGGAGACAGTGTGACGGCTTCTCACCCAACAACACACACTGTCACCGTCGCAATGAGGAGAAAAGACGTGGGGTGCAGAAATTCCATACGGAAGTTTGAGTTCACCCCCTGGGAGGATGGCCAGCGCTCCAGAGACGCCGTCCACCTGCCCCTTCTGCAAGCCCGTAAGTCTTGTGCCGTAAAAACGGACCGTGCCTGCAACACCGGAGTCACCTCTCGCAATGTGTGCCCAGAGGAATTCCAGACGCCTATCGCGGATCTGTCGGGGCCAGCGGGCACGTACGTGACTGCATAGATGCCTGCGAGGCTGCCGGCTGACAGCAACGCAGAGGACCCACAGCCCTGGCAGCGCCGTCTGCCGTGGACCCGTCCCGCCGGCTGCTGGTCCAGAGACATTCCAGGGTCCAGGCTGTGGATGCAGACCTTCAGAGCCCCCCGTGTGTATGGAGTGGATGTGAGTGTGAGTGTGTACAGCCACAAGCGTGGCCGTGGCAGTGTGCTTGTGGGCACAGACTGGAGGAGGGGTGCGCTGCTGGGTCCCCCAGGGCCCTGAAGAGCTTCACTAGCTATGAAAGCCATGAACATGCTCGCTTCTCCTCAGAGCCAGTGTCCCAACACTCTGGGCAAGGGCAAGGCCAGCCCAGGCTGCCTCCAGCCTCCGTGCCTGCCGCACCAGCACTTGCCCGTCGGACCTGGACTGCCCTCCCTCCTTCCCTGCCTTCCAAGGCCTGAGATTCCGAGCCATGTCCTATAGCCAGAACCACCCCTTTGCAAGTTCAGTTGCTTTTGTAGCAGAGGAGGGCCAGGTCGGGGAGAGCTGTCAGCCATAAGCCCTGAAATAAAGCAGTCGATGCAAAAAAAAAAAAAAAAAAAAAGGAAAAGAAAACAATACTTTCCCTAGCACTCAACAGAGAAACACCCAAATTCCACTAGTTTTTGCATCACTTGATAACACAGGATATCCATTCTCAAGTCCTGAAAAGCCATCCATTCCTAGAAATTCTGCCTGCCACCCACCCCTACAGCTCTTGGACTCCGTCCTAGCCCTCTCCTCCACTAGCTAATTCTGGGCAGCCTCAGCCACTCTCGGGCTGCGCGGACACTTGAACCAGATCTCAAACCCAGAAAAAGTAAAGGCTTCAAACTAAGGGTCTCCAGTCAAGACTAAAATCCTACGCCTGACAGTTCTTCAAAATGGGGGTCTTTTCTCAGGGAAAGTGGCGGTCTACCGAGAGGGTTAGGTCACGTCCACTCCTCATCCACAAAGCCAAACGGGCTTCCTTAGGGAGCTGCTAATTACCTGCACCGAGACCCACAAGCAGCCTCCGGCGGTGCCTCTCTTTGAGACCTCCACCTTGAACCGGGTCAGGGACAAGGCTGGGTCCAGCGAGGGGCCACCCGACCTGGTTACTTCTACATGAGCTGTCAATGGCAAGAGCAACCAATGGCTTGACTTCAAACACATCTTACTTCTGGGGCACTGGGTGGCCCAGTCAGCTGACCGTCTGACCCTTTGATTTCACTCAGGTCCTCATCTCAGGGTTGCACGACCCAGCATCGGGCTCCGCGCTCAGCAGGGAATCTGCATGAGATTCTCTCCCTCTCCCTCTGCCCCTCACACTCACTCACTCGCTCACTCTTTCTGTCTCATAAATAAAAAAATAAAATCTTTTAAGCAGATTTCATTTTTTTAAAAAGATTTTATTTATTTATTTGACAGAGAAAGACACAGAGAGAGACGGAACACAAGCAGGGGGAGTGGGAGAGGGAGGTGCAGGCTTCCCACAAAGCAGGGAGCCCAATGCAGGGCTCAATCCCAGGAGCCTGGGATCATGACCTGAGTCGAAGGCAGATGCTTAATGACTGAGCCACCCAGGCGCCCCAAACACATTTTAACTGTAACAGAGCCATGAGAGTAATCGTGCTCAGAACTTTGGTTTGAAAGAATTAAAATGGCATCAGAAGGCTACTCCCTGCTATATTAAATTTATAAAAGCCCATTTTGGGGGTGCCTCGGTGGCTCAGTGGCTTAAGGCCTCTGCCTTTGGCTCAGGTCATGATCTCAGGGCCCTGGGATCGAGCCCCATATCAGGCTCTCTGCTCAGCAGGAAACCTGCTTCCCCCTCTCTCTCTGCCTGCCTCTCTGCCTACTTGTGATCTCCATCTGTCAAATAAGTAAATAAAATCTTTAAAAAAAAAAAAAAAAGTCCATTTCATGAAAAAGATTGAACATACTTACCTTTAAATTTTGATCTAATGTTTGCCAGTTCCTTGTTTATTCTCTTTATTTCTGCTTCTTTACTTTTACCTAAAAAAAGAGAACACAAATACATTTTTACTTTAACTGATTTCTACGCAAACATCTGTCCCGACAAGACCAACACGTCAGAATCAAAGGCAGAACCAAGTGCTTCTAGGAGGCAAGGAAAGAAGCAATCTCCCAGCGCCGAAACCAGCAGGGAAGTGGTTGGGACAGAAGCTGGGGCCTCACACAGGGCCCCCGGGTGAAAACAGGGCAAGTCCGTAAAAGCACCACACAGGAAAGCAGCCACAACAGGACAGGAGGGCTCTACAGCGCCATTTTCAATCCTGCCTTTTGCCACAGTTCTGGAACCGACAGCACTCAAAACACCTGCTAAACACTTTCCACAGTGAGTCATTATCAGCTAAAAGTTTATTCCTAAAACTGACTGCTACTGCCACGGGCAATTTTTAAAAGTATGAAGTTTTAACTGTACTATGCTTCTAATTTTCTCTATGAAATGCACTGACCTACGAAGTCTGGTAAATCCACTTCTACCATCTGGGAGGAAATCTGGGAAGTTTTCTGCACTACGCGTAAAGGAGATGGAGGGCGCGTCACACGCCTGACAGCCCGGGACGCCGCGCCGGACCCAACCCCACGACATCTGTGCACATGGAGCGTGTCAGAGGAAGAACGGCCATCAGACCATACTCAGGTTTACTCCACCTTGGCCAAGTGTGGAAAGGGAGGCCTAGAGAGCATGGGAGACCTTCTAAGGGCGACACAGTTTGACAAGTACTGTAAAAATATAAGAAACGATTCCTCCCACGGGACACGGTGAGTTGTAGACGAGGGCACGTCTCCGTAAACCCCCGACTACATGAGAGCAGGAACGAGGTTCACGATGGAGCACCATCTCCGGGCTAGTCCTTGCACCAGGACCGCATTCGCAGGGGGAACAAAGGCCTCCAGAGCAGCCTCCCCACCCAGCACCGCCAGCCCCATGTGCTCTACAGCTGTCCTGACACAGGGCGCAACCGTGTCCTCCTCCAGAAATGCTCTCCACATGCTCAGCCCTCCTTTGCCTCCCCTCATGGAACTTATGTCACCTCCTCCAGCAAAGCAACCTCCTCCTGTCCGGGACACTCCAAGAACGTCATTCTTCTTTTACTACCAAGTCGCTAAAACACAGCGCCCTCGAAAGCCCCGGCAGAACAGCTGGTCAGGACAGGGCCATGCGGCCACTCACGCACCAGGCGCATCTGAGTGCCAGGACGTAGGTTAAAATGACACTTCCTGCTTGGGGAGTCACTGCTCCAGTGGGAGGGCAGGAGACCTTTAACAGAACAAGCACGGCGGCCGCTCTGGGGAGCAAGGGGTGCAGGCAGACTGGGAGGGGGCATCCAGGCACCGGCAGGGGCCCTGATGTCACACAGGCCAGAGCCGGTCGCGGGAGTAACAGAAGGAGCAGCCAAAGGCTCCCTGAAGGGTCGGGGAAGGGACGGGGGAACAGGTGAGAGCAGTGGGCTTTAATGGCCCAGGGTGGCAGGTCAAGGGCCAACGGTTTCTTTTTTTCTTTTTTTAAGATTTTATTTATTGATTTGACAGATCACAAGTAGACAGAGAGGCAGGCGGGGCGGGGGCGGGGGAGCAGGATCCCCACTGAGCAGAGACCAATGTGGGGCTCGATCCCAGGACCCTGAGATCATGACCTGAGCCGAAGGCAGAGGTTTTAACCCACTGAGCCACCCAGGCGCCCCGGGCCAACTGTTTCTTAAACCATCCTTCAACAGGGTTATCTTTGCCAAACTAGGCTTTCCGGACCTGGCGCAAATGGCCACGCACACGGTATCCCGGCCGCCCCCTGCTGACGACAGGCAGCTTCACCCACGGCAAACCGCTGTGCAGGCATGTGCAGCTGAGCGTGCCCGTGTGCGAGCACGGATGTGTGTCTGGGTGTGAGCGTGCGCCCGCGAGTGCGCACCCGTGACCCCTCGTGCACGCGTGCTTCTCACCCGGCGCACAGGGATCCGCTCCCGCCCGGCCGCACCTACGTGGCCCTACAGGGCCGAGAGCCCGAGGGGCAGGAACCTGTCCTGTGCAGCTGAAGGGGTCGGTCCGGAGTGGAGCTCAGGAAAACCCTGGGCGGCGGTGGGGAAGAAGTGACGCTAAATGAGCGGGACCTGCTTTCGTAGGAGCCGCAGGTATTAGCCGGGACTCGAAAAGCGTTAAATAAAACTAGAAGCACATGAAGCAAGAGGAGTTACCACCAGGACAGACGGAAAAACACGAGTGAGTCGGGCGCCGGCTGCAGAACAGGACTGAGGGGGCGGCGGTGGCGGCCTTGCACCCAGAGCTTCCTCGCGGCGGACGCTTCACAGCAAACACACGACCACGCGCTTCTGTCCCGCCACGGCCAGCGAGGCGTCCCTGGACAGGGGCACGGGCACAGGCGCGCGAGGCCCGACTCGCTGCTCGGGGCGGCTGCAGTCACCCACCAGCGCCCTCCTTCCCCGGGAAAACCCCCGAGGCCGCAGGACTCCATGCAGCTCATCGGCCAAGGTCGGAGAGAGGAGAGGGGCCGGCCCGCGGGACCGGAGGGAGGGAGGCCCGAAGCGGACCGGCGTGAGCTCAGAAGGCTGTGCGTGGGGCCCAGGGAGCTGCAGCCGCCGCCCGCCGCGCGGACCGGGGCCTGCTCTGAGTCCCGCTGAGCAGCAGACGAGCGGCGGGTCGGGGAAGGCCCAGGGAAGCAGGGCAGGGCCGGGAACCTGCGGAAGCGGTCACTGAGGCAGCAGCTGGGCAGCGCTGCGCGGAAAAGCCCCCCCGACCCTGGCCTCCACCATCCGCTCAGAGAACTGCCCTCACACAGGCATCAGCCACAGCGAGTACCGGGCTCACCTCCCACAGGAGCAGACGTCAGAACAGAGGCCGCGGGAGCAGAACAGCAGCCCCAGGAACAGGGAAAGCGCCTCGGGAAGCAAGCAACAGCAGAGCCCTCTCCTTCAAAGCATGCGGAGAGACCCGAAGAAAACACAGTCCACTAGAAACATTCAGATATCGGGTAACAGAAGTCAAGTAAATCAGAAATTTAAAAAACCATTCCAGAAACGAAGACTAACCCAGAAGGAATAGGAGAACAGATGAACGGAGGTCTTGGCAGGAGAAGACACAAGGAACGTTACCGACACCACGCAGAAACGAAGGACGCGATCAAGGACTCGAGAAAAAAGTCATGAACGCAGAAGTGGAGCGAGACACGCCCTGGGGCCAGCAGGAGCCCCAAAGGAAAAGGCGAGCGCGGCAGCAGGACAGACTACAGCCGCCACCCAGAGGCCTTCCTGAAACCTCCACACCTGCAGCTGGGAGTCCTGACCCCAAACACCACAACCGACACCTACTGCGATGACAGCGCCCGACCGCAAAGGGAAAATCCTCTGAACACACAAGAAGCGCAAGCAGCTCACGCGAGAAGGAAAACCGAAGACACTCGAAGACGCTCGGAGTCCGGCCTCGCCCCGCCACAGAAGCAAAGGACGCGACGGCCGAGCCCTGTGAAAGGAGACGTGCGACCGGGACTCTCCATCCAGCACAGCCAGCCCCCAGCGCGCCCGGCGCCAACCTGACCGAGAGCGAGGGTCCAGAGCACATGGGCGTGCCGCAGGCCCCGGGGACACTCCACGGCAGCGAGCGGGCACCGAGGGGGCACCGAGGCAGCACCAAGGCTTCCGGCGACAGCGAAGGAGCCGCACGGAGGTGCGGGGAGGGGAAAGCACGCAGGCGGCAGCACAAACGCGAAGCACTGCCGTGGCCAGGTGGGGCAGGAGCGGTGCCGGGTCAGGTGTCCCCTGTCACCACACTGACGGTGGCGGGCTCAGAGCCTGTCGTGGTGCAACAGGATGAAGGTCACGAGTGATCAGGATGTAGCCTACCCAGGCACCCCCAGCGTCCTCGAGATCCTGGGGCGGACGAGCTTCAGGAGAAAAGCCCAGCTGTCCTGACCTGAGCTGGAGCCCACAAGGGCCTCATGAGGCATTTTCCCCTCGAGATGAGCACGTGTGTCCCCTCCAGCTGTCCTCGGAGGAGGCTCAGAACAAGACAATGTTGGGTGGCCGTGCGCACCCCCACCTCCAGGCTGTGCTCCGGGAGCACCATGTCACACTACAGGAAGCCAGGCTTCCCGGCAGAAGTGCCGAACCCACGACTGGGCGAGGCCCACGGTAAGCCTGGACTGGACAAGGACTATCGAGGAGCACACACCACCAGGGCCACGTCGGGAACACTCGGCACCCAACGGAGAGACGCCATTAGCCAAAGGGGGGACAGCCCGAGCTTCAGAAAGGATAAAAAGTGCAGTGGCCAAAATTCACCAAAACATTTAAATCCATGAGTTCAAAATTTTATTTAAAAAAAAAAAGCACCTCATTAGTTGAGGATATTAGGGAACCAATTAACTTGGAAACTAGGCACTGGAAGGAAAGAGCCAAGCAGCTGTCGTGCCTCTTCCACATGAAGCGCACCGGGGCAGCCGCTCAGGAAGGGAAGGGGCTCTCGGTCCGAGCATCCCAACACACCCATGGAAGGGATGAGACGACCACCATCTGGTGCCCTCCCGAAGGACTGCCTGGGACCGAGCAGGGAGGCGCACAGCGGCTAGGTCACAGGCGTCAGCAGACAGCACGAGCCCCCGGAACAGCAGGGCAGCACCTCGAGTCTGGCCACGGTGTCAGCTACATGTGATCTGGCCTCCGTCCCCAGCTGCCAGACGGCCAAGAGCACGGGGGACCCCACTAGGGGTTCCCAACGTAATGCCCCTTACACATCCCGGGTCTTCAACAGACCGCTGTGAGGAAAAGGAAGGAGCGCAGACTGAAATATGAAAGAACAGGAAATGTTTAGAAACGGGTAAGACCGAAGCCCGGCGTTCAGGAGGCCCCCGTGGGAGACCCGTAAAGGGTGCCAAGGCACCCAACAATGGCAGTAGGTTTGGGGGAGGTGAATGGGAAAGGGCACATGGAAGGGCCTCTGGGGCCATCACCCCGGTGGAAGTGACAAGTGTGTTCACCTTGTCGTAACTCGTGAATCTGCAGGCACAGGTTTCCCGGGAGGCCTCCTGTTCTACTGCACAGCGAAGAGGAGAACAGAAGAGGAGACTGCCTAGTGAGGCAGTGGACCCGAGGGCAGGGATGTTCACGCCGAAGCTGGACGCTGCCCTGCCCCAGGCTGAGTCCTCGGGTGCATCTGACCACAGCTTCCCCCGCACGAAACCCGAGTCTCTTCCACGGGCGCAGGGTGCCATCCACGCCTCCAGCGCAGCCTGCGCACGAGGTTCCGCGCACTGTGCATCACCCTCCTGTAAGGGGGGACCCAAAGAGATTCTCCGGAACCCCTAGCCATGCCCTTCTCCCCCCACCCTGAGTCCTCCGCAGCTGCTTCCCCTCCCCCTTCCAACTAAGCAGTGAGGATGGCAGCCTCAAGAAACCCCCCAACCTCTCCGAACAGGGTGGGGTGCCCCTCGCGCCTGCTGCCACAGTGACCTCAGTCTCCCAGGCACTTCCTGTCCCTGCCCCCAACCTGATCCTCTTCCACCTCAACAGCCTTGCACAGGCACCCCCGCCACAGGGCTGGCTGGCGACCAACAGGGACAAAGGAGGCTGGGCAGGATGAGTGGGGCTCCCTCTCGAGGGGAGGAGCCCATCAGCCCACGCAGGGACTCCCAGCAAGAGGGGAACTCCCAAGATGGTATGCAGACACACCTCAGTGGAGGGCCCGGTGCGGGGTCCTCCCTGGGCTCAGGTTTAGGCCAGACCGCCCAAATCACCAGACTAGGCCCGGACTGCGGCCCAGGGCCACCATCTCACGCAGAGACACCACCATGGAGGCCAAGGAGCACCAGCCCTCACAACACAGCCCACAGATGGAGCCCTGAACTGGACACGGGGTGGCTGACTCCGCTGACCAAGGCTATGCCCAAGTGTCAACCCTGAAAACGCCAAAGGGGTGTTCCACCTGCTGCACTGGGCTCGAACGTGCCGGTCTAAGGTAAGTTTTGAAGGAAATCTAGGGGCGCCTGGATGGCTCAGAGGGTCAAGCCTCTGCCTTCGGCTCAGGTCATGATCTCAGGGTCCTGGGATCGAGCCCCGCATCGGGCTCTCTGCTCGGCGGGGTGCCTGCTTCCCCTCTCTGTCTCTGCCTGCCGCTCTGCCTACCTGTGATCTCTGTGGGTCAAATAAATAAAATCTTCTTAAAAAAATAAAAAAATAAAAAATAAAGGAAATCTAGTATGACTGCAAGTGACCGATAATCCACATAAGGGTTAACACATTCAAACCAACAAGATGTCCTAAATTTACCAAAATGCCCAGGCAGGAGGCCCCTTCTGCGGCGCACCATCAGTTCACCATTCTCCATGACGTGAGGACATCGCAGGGCAACCTGTCCACCGGGGTTGGGCAAGGGCTGCCCTGGCAAAGGCTAGTTCCTGCTCACTCAGACTGTACCTCTCTCCAGGCAGAGGACCCCAAGAGCCACCACGCCACCCCCCGCTGCGGGAGCAAATCATCTTTTCAGATGAAGCATTAGCTTTCATGATGGGGAGAGGTTTACTGCCCACCCCGACTTCAAAAACCAATTTCCAAAGGGAAAATTTGTCGATGAGAGTAACTGGGCTGGAGCGATGAGCCTCACCAGGCTTGACCTTCTCCAAGGTGAAGACATTCTGGTCTCTGCCACCCTGTGTGTCTCTATCTAAACGCAGCAGGTCGGGCAGCCGCTGAGGGCACTGAGCTCCTAGCAGGCAATCCGACCACAGTGAACTTAGAGCTCTGCGAGCTAATGAACAACCTGGACTAGCCCAAAACCACTGCCCAAAAACGAGCTACAATTTGTGCCCAGCAAGTAGCAAAGAACGCACTCTGTGCGGACAGGCTTCGATAAAGGCTCCTGGATTTTCAGAATTACCGCCCCGGTCATTCTTCTGGAATAACATGCTGGTTAATGATTTCTTCTTGTTTGCGTGCTGAACTAATCAACTGACAGTATTATGTTCTGTGACCCCAACTTTGGAAACGGAGAGTACAGGAGCCCATCACAACTTACCAGAGATTCCAAACCACTAAAATGTGAAGGTAGTAAGTATGAAATTTACAATAAAATTTGGTCTAAATAGAGAACTTTGGTCTATGTATAAATGGTTTCACTAAGTAAACCTAAAGCCCAAAATTTAGCAAACAAAAGCCTATTTTTTTTTAAGTTTATTTATTTTCAGTAATCTCTACACCCAATGTGGGGCTGGCACTCGACCCCGAGATCACGAGTCACACACTCTCTGTCTGAGCCAGGCACGCAGCCCCAAAAGCCCACTTCTGAAGGAAGATACTGTTGCCGAAGTTGCGCGGCAGGTGTGAGCACGGGGGCCCACGAGGTCGGCAATCAAGCCAGGACCCGAATGCTGCCCCGTGTCTCCGCGGCTGTGTGGCCTTGCCGTGCCTCAGTTTCTCCTTCATTACATGGGACTGCCACCCACCAACGTGCTGGGATGAGGACCACACAGGGTAACAAGCAAAAAGTGCACACAGCGCGGCGAGCGCAGAAGGGTGTAGGAATCATCACCAGGGACATTCCGCACATTTTCTCTTAACTCATGTGCAGGAGGAGGGGGTCTCAGCACAGAAACCCTCAGCGACAACAAATCAGAAGAAAAGACTTCAAAGGTCAAAGTCGTTCTGCCACAGAAGATAAAGACACTCCAAACTCTGACAAATGGCGAACCGGACCGTCTTTTCTTCACTGAATATAGCTGACACACAATTGTGTTAGCTTCAGGAATACAACACAGGGATTCAACATTTATATACATTCAAAAGTGACTGCCCCCAGGGCACCCGGCTGGCTCGGTCAGGTACGTGTCTGACTCCCGGCTTTAGACCCGGTCGGGATCTGCCAGGCGGTGAGATGGGGCCTCAGGCCACACGCCCAGCGGGGCGTCTGCTTGACTCACTGTCCTGTGCGGCTCCTGCACCACATGCTCTTTCTCTCTGTGATGTTTTTAGAAAAGGGATCTCCACTATAACCCTAGCTGCCGTCCGTCATCCTACCAAGCGGTTACATGTTACCAGCTATACGTTACATCCCCATGTCTGATTTATTTTGTAACTGCTAGTCTGTTCCTTTTAACCCCTTTCCCCTTTTCTGATCAAGCCCCAACCTCCTCCAAGGCAACCACCAGTATGTTCTGGTATTTTTATTCCAAGATTTATTTGGAAGAACACGTACCTCCAAGCAGGGAGGAGGGGCAGAGGGAAAGGGAGAGAAAGAGACAACCCCAAGCATACTCTGCACTGAGAGCAGAGCCCAACCCAAGCTCGACTCAGACCCTAAGACCATGAGCTGAGCTGAAATCAAGAGTCGGACGCTCAGGGGGTTAAAGCCTCTGCCTTCGGCTCAGGTCATGATCTTAGCGTCCTGGGATCGAGCCCTGCGTCGGGCTCTCTGCTCAGCGGGGAGCCTGCTTCCCCCTCTCTCTCTCTCTGCCTGCCTCTCTGCCTACTTGTGATCTCCATCAAATAAATAAATAAAATCTTAAAAAAAAAAAAGAATGTAGCCTTAAAAAAAAAAAAAGGGTCAGACGCTCAACCAAACAAGCCACCCAGGCGCCCCCGTTTTGTTGGTTTTTTTTTAATACTCTATTTTTTTGAGAGCAAGAACAAGCGGGGAGGAGAGGCAGAAGCAGAGGAGAAGCAGGCTCCTGGCCGAGCAGGGAGCCTGATGCAGAGCTCAATCCCAGGACCCTGGATCACCCCCTGAGCTGAAAGCAGAGGCTCAGCGGAGTGAGCCATCCAGGCATCCCTAAAGTTTTATTTCTTTAAGTAATCTCTATGCTCAACGTGGGCCTCAAACTTACAACCTCAAGATTGAGAGTCTCACGGCCCACTGACCAAGCCAGCCAGATGCCCCTGTCTTTTCACTCTCCTGATAGCATTCTGAAGCATGAAAGTTTTAATTTTGATGAAGTCTAATTTTCTCGTCACTTATACTTCTGTCAATGTATCTGAGAAGCCGTTTCCCAAGGTCACCAAAATTTACTTCTATATTTTCTTGTAAGAGTTCTATAGCTTTAGCTTTTGCGTTTAGGCTTATGATCCATTTTGAGTTAATTTTTGCGTATAGTGTGAGGCAGGGGTTAATTTCATTCTTTTATGCGTGGATGTCCAGTTCTCCCAGCACCATTAGTTAAAAGACTATTCTCTTCCCTCACTGAACCAGCACTTGGCACTCTTGTCAAAAATCAAATGACCAAAAATGTAAAATGTATTGTATTCTCAATATCATTCCATTAATCTATACCTATCATTATACCATAACGACATTGTCTTGATTACTTTGTATTACGTTTTGGAAAAGAGAAGTGAATCCACCAACTTTGCTTATCCTTTCCAAGACTAATCTGACGACTATGAGTCCCTTGAATTTCTACGTGAATTTTAGAATCCGCTTATCTCGAGGTGAGGGGGAGGGGGAACCTAGGATTTTTTTTTTAATAAGGGTGCACTAAATCCCTAGGTTAATTGGGGATTATTGGTGTCTCCCAATCCACAAACATGGGGCGTCCTTAGGGCGCCTTTACTGCCTTCCAACAACTGTCCGCAGTTAACTGTATGAGCCTCACGTGCGCTACAACTTACTCCTCCAGTTTATCCTGGGGCTCCAACTCGCCACCCTAAGGGTCAGAGTTACGTGCTCTGCCGCCTGAGCCAGGCAGGTGCTCCTGTATTTCGTTTTTTGATGCTATTATAAATAGGACAGTTTCCTTCATGGTTAGTGTAGAGAAATACAATTGACTTTTCCCTATCGATTTTATATACCACAACCTTGCTCAACCCATTTGTAATTCTAACAGTTTTCTCCTGGATTCCTTAGGATTTTCTATGCACAGAATGGTGGCAGCTCTACATGGGGTCCGTTCTCTTTCTTTCCAACCTGGATACCTTTTTCCCTTTCTCTTTTGTCACTGCCCAGGCTACAATCTCCAGGAGTAAACAGGAGCAGTGACAGCAGAAACATCCTTGTCATGTTCCTAATCTTAAAGGGAAACATTCGGTCTCTCACCATTAAGTCAGATCTTAGCTGTAGACGTTTCATAGATACCCTTTATCAAATCAAGACGTTCCCTCATATTTCTAGTTTGTTGAGTATTTCTTTCCTAAGAGTGTATTTGCGGGACAGCTGGGTGGCCCAGTCAGTTAAGCATCTGCCTTCAGCCCAGATCATGATCACAGGATTAAAAAATAAATAAACTTAAAAAAAAAACAAGACTTTAGCTTCTAGATTCACAACAGATTTTATACTGTAGTTTTCTTTCCTATAATGTGTTTGTCTGATCCTGTTATTAGGATAATAATTACCTCAGAGGGGTACCCGGGTGGCTCAGTGGGTTAAAGCCCCTGCCTGCAGCTCGGGTCATGGGTCCCAGGGTCCTGTGATCGAGCCCCACATCGGGCTCTCTGCTCAGCAGGGAGCCTGCTTCCCGCCCCCACCCCTGCCTGCCTCTCTGCCTACTTGTGATCTCTGTCTGTCAAATAAATAAAATCTTTAAAAATAATAATAATAACCTCAGAATAAGTTGGAGAGTATTCCTTCCTCTTCTATTTCTTTTTTTTTTATGATTTTTTTCTAAATTTATTTATTTGAGAGAGAGAGAGAGAGTACATGCATGCACAAGCAGGGGGAGCAGCAGAGGGAGAGGAGGAAGCGGACTTCCAGCTGAGCAGGGAGCCCAACGTGGGGCTCGATCCCAGGACCCTGGGATCATGACCCAAGCTAAAGGTAGACCCTTAACCAACTGAGCCACCCAGGTGCCCTTCTATTTCTTTTCAAAGAGTGTGGGAAGGATCAGAACTGTTTACTTGAGTGTTGGATAAATTCACCAGTGAAGCCATCTGGGCCATGATTTATTCTTGTGCGAAATATTTAAATTACTAATACAATTTCTTTACTTGTTATGAACCTACGCAGATCTTTTGTTTCTTCTTGAGTCAATTTCAGTTATTTGTGTCTTTCTACAAATTTCTCCATCTTATTTAAATTACCTAATTTTGGGGGTGCCTGGGTGGCTCAGTTGTTAAGCATCTGCCTTCAGCTCAGGTCATGATCCCAGGGTCTAGGGATCGAGCCCCACACCAGGCTCCCTGCCTGGCGGGAAGCCTGCTTCTCCCTCTCCCACTCCCCCTGCTTGTGTTCCCTCTCTTGCTGTGTCTCTGTCAAATAAATAAATAAAATCTTGAAAAAAAAATAAATTACCTAATTTTTGGTATACAATTATTCATAGCATGCCATTACAATACTTTTTATCTCTGCAAAGTCAGTAGTAGTGTCCCTTCTTTCATTCTTGATTTCAGTAATTTTGAGTCTTTCCTTTTTTTCTTGGTCAGTCTAGCTAAAGGTTTGTCAGTTTTGCTGATCTTTTCAAAGAACCAATCTTTGATCTAATCTTTGTTATTTTCTTCTTTCTGCTTGCTTTGGGTTTTGTTTGCTCTTTTTTATTTCTGGGTTCTTAAAGTGAAATATTAGGTTGATGATTTTAGATCTTCTTTCTTAAATAGGTATTTGCAGCTGTAAGTCTCCCCCCAAGCCCTGCCCTTACTGCATCCCTTACGTTTTGGCATATTGGGCTATTTTCATTTATCTTATTCTTTTACTCTCCCTTTGTTGAGGGAGATCATCAAGAAGATGAGATTCCCAGTTAACCGGAGAACTAGACGCAGGCAATCGGCACCTCCTCACCGCCATCCTGTCCTTGGAATGTGGGTTCCACTTGGCTCCTCTCCCAAAAGCTGCGGCAAGTGTAGGGACAGCCTCGAGAGAGCGATGCGGTCCTGAGACCATCTGGACAGCACAGGTGACTGAAGCCAGTCAAGGCCTCTACGGAAACTCTGTAAGGAGCGGTGAGCAGACACAAAGACCCTTGAGTCCTGCAGCTGCGCATGCCGAGCCTCACTTGTAAACTGTTTTGCTTATGAAACCCGCCGCCTACCACTCTGCAGCAGCCCGCTCTTCAGTCCGTCTCTCCCTGCCCTCCGAACAGAGCCTAGCATCCGACTACGCCCGGGAAGCTCCGAAGGCGCTTACAACCCAACACCCTGTGTCTTCTTCTGTGACGTGGTGGCTCCTGAGGACGGTGTCTGATCTTCACATACTTGTGAATTTTCCAAATTTCCTTCTATTACTGATTTTTCTCATTTCATCCCATTGTGGCTGAAGAACATATTTTGTATGATTTCAATCCTTTTAAATTCACTGAGGCTTTTGTTTATGGGCTAACATACACTCTATGCTGAAGAATGCCCCCGTGCACTGGAGAGGATGTGAACTCCGCTTGCTTTGGGTGGAAACAGTCCATAAATGTCAGGTCTGGCTGGTCTGCAGCGCGGAGTCTCTGTCCACTGCTAATCACGTCTGCTTGTGTGTCTGCTACTGAAAGTGGCACACCGGGCGCCTGGGTGGCTCAGTGGGTTAAGCCGCTGCCTTCAGCTCAGGTCATGATCTCAGGGTCCTGGGATCGAGTCCCGCATCGGGCTCTCTGCTCAGCAGGGAGCCTGCTTCCCTCTCTCTCTCTCTCTCTGCCTGCCTGTCTACTTGTGATCTCTCTCTGTCAAATAAATAAATAAAAAATCTTTAAAAAAAAAAAAAAAAAGTGGCACACCGAAGTCTCCAATATCACAGTCATCTACTTCTCCCCTTCAGCTCATCACGAATTTCGTCTCTGTAGTTCGGGCTCTGTTATTAAGTGTGACTACATATGTTGATGTATCTTGAGAGAGTCACTCCTTACCATTATAAAATGTTCTTCTAGGTCTCTGAATTTTTGTCTTAACGTCTATTCTGTCTGATCCTAGCACAGCCCCTTGGGCTCTCTTCTGGTTACTACTTAAAAGGCACATTATTTTTCTTCCTC
The DNA here is from genome assembly GCF_002288905.1 of Enhydra lutris kenyoni. Lineage (NCBI taxonomy): Eukaryota > Metazoa > Chordata > Mammalia > Carnivora > Mustelidae > Enhydra > Enhydra lutris. Next base: position 651,256 of record NW_019154106.1, on the reverse strand, counting down.
TTACTTGTTGTCTTTTAATCTAAGGTGTCTTTTTAAGACAGTGTATAGATGGATTTTTTAAAAATCCATTCTGCCTATCTCTGCTTTTTTTATTTTTTTAAGAAGGCTCAACTCAAGAAGGCTTGAACTCACAACCCTGAGACCAAGACCTGAGATTAGAGCAAGAGTCACTCAACCTACTGAGCCACCCAGGTGCCCCCATCTCTGCCTTTTAATTCAAGTGTTTAATCCGGTTATATCTAAAATAATTACTGATAAGGTAGGGCTCTTATTTACCATTTTGCTTATCTTTGATGTATCTTGTACCTCTGTTCCTATATTCTTCCCTTACGGTCTTCTTTTGTGTTAGATATTTTTAGTGCACCACTTTAATTCCCTTGTTTCTTTTTCTGTACTTTTTTAGCAACTTTCCTAGTAGTTGCCTAGACATTATAATTAACACCTTAACTTAAACCAATCCAATCTGGGTTAATATGAACTTAACTATAATAGTACAGAGAAATTTTACTCCAATATACGCTGTCTGCTCCCTTCCCCCTCCTTTGCACTACTGTAATACAAATTACCTCTTTATACATTAAAAGCCCATCAGTACAGTTCTATTTAAACTGTATTTTTTTTAAGATTTTATTTATTTATTTATTTGACAGAGAGATCACAAGCAGGCAGAGAGGCAGGCAGAGAGAGAGGAGGAAGCAGGCTCCCCTAGACAGCAGAGAGCCCGATGCGGGGCTCGATCCCAGGACTCGGAGATCATGACCTGAGCCAAAGGCAGCGGCTTAACCCACTGAGCCACCCAGGCGCCCCCTATTTAAACTGTATTTAAATTAATTAAGATTGTCTTATGCAGTTTTGTTTTAAACCAAGTAAAAGACAAAAGGTCATTAAAAAAAAAAAAAAAAACTATGCTTTTAGACGTACCCACACAGTCGTCTTTGCCACGGCTCTTCCTTTCTTTGTGGCCTCCATGACTTAATGCCCCTCGTTTCGGCCTGAAGCGCTCCCTTTAGTATTTATTGTGGGGCAGGTGTGCAAACAACAAATTCCCTCTCTCTTGTTTACGAAATGATATCTTAATTTCTGCATGTCGGAAGGATGCTCTTGCTGTAGACACAAGTCTTGGCTGACAGGCATTTTCTTCCGCATTCTGTAGCTGTCGGCCACTGCCTTCTGAGCTCCACGGCTTCTGATGAGAAGTGAGCTGTGAATCTTGAAGGTCTCTCAAAAATGAGAAGTCACTTTCCTCACTGCTTTCCAGAATGTCCCCATGTCTTTGTCTTTCAACAGTTTGACTGTGACGTGTCTAGATACTGATCTCCTTAGATCAATCCTTCTGGGAGGTCATCTTGGATGCGCAGGTAAGTGTCTGAGACCGAATTCAGAGAGTTTATGTCTTCAAATAACCTTTGTGCACTTTTCTCCTATTCCTCTCTTTATGAGACTCTAATTACGGGTATATCAGTATGCTAGATGACGTCCCAAAGATCTCCAAAGCTCTGTTCTTTTTTTAAGATTGTATTTATTTATTTATTTGAGAGAGAGTGAGCGAGCGAGAGAGAGAGAGAACTGGAGGGAGAAGCAGACTCCACTGCTGAGCAGGGAGCCCAATGAAGGGCTCAATCCCAGGACTCCAGTATCATGACCTGGGCCAAAGGCAGACATTTAATAGACTGAGCCACCGAGGTGCCCCTGTTCATTTTTTCTTTGTTCTTTTTTTCTTTCTGTTCCTCAGATTGGATTTATACTTACCTTGATATTGATCTTAATTTAATTATCTTAACAAACCAATTCTCAAATTCACTGATTCTTTCTTCTGCCAGCTCAGATCTGCCACTAAGCCCCTCCAGTAAATTTTTCACTCTAGTTATTATATTTTCAACTCCAGAGTTTCAATTTGGCTTTTTTTTAATAATTTCTACCTCTTCTTTGATATGCTCTATTTCGTGAGACATCATTTTCATGTTTTAATTCTTCAGACACAGTTTAAGTTCTTGGCACAGATTTAGAATAGCAGATTGGAAGACCTTGTCTAATAAGTTCAACATCTGGACCCTTTCAAGGATAGTTTCTACTGGCTACTTTTTTCCCTGTGTACAGACTTTATTTTCCTTTTTCTTTGTACATCTCCTAATTTTATTGAAAACTGGACATTTTAGGTAATATAATGTGGCAATTCTGGAAACGCAAACGCCCCCTCCCCAGGAATTATTGTTGCTATTTGCCGTTACTCTGGTTGTTGCTGTGTCCATTTCTTTAGTGACTTCCTGAACTAGTTCTGTAAAGTCTGTAATTCCCTAGAGTTTACAGCTACCGAAGTCTTGGCTTAGCTGACTTAGTGGTCAGTTCATGACTGACCGGGGATCGCCTTCAGGGCCTTGAGCAAGTGTCCCAGACACTGCCAAGGAACTCTGTGTGTGAAGCCCGTCAGCACTCGGGCCGGATGTAACTCTGCCTCTGCTTCACTCCCTGTTTGCACAGGGACTCACGACTGGCCGGAGGTGAGAGACTGCGGCCTTCTCAAGTCTTTCCCAGGCATACGTACAATCCTGCACTCACGCAGCCTTCCAGATCCACAGAAACCTGTCAGAGCCTTTCAAAGCACCTTGATGGCATGTCATTCTTTGCATCTTCCTTTGAAGATTTTGACCAGATGCCTGTTTGCCCCCAACTGTGATATTAAACAAATGTCACTGACTGTTTTCCACGACACACTAGGACAGGGCTTTTCCCACTGAACGAAGTCAAATAATGTTAAGTTCTGCAAATGAGGCTTTTCCGGAAAGCTACAAGACGGGCCAGACAGTAACCGTGCTCTAAGAACAGGACTTTCTGAGGGGCTCCAAACCCGACTGGTCTCTCCAGTGGCTGCAAGGCTGCCTGTTTTCACAGCTACATGGTTGTGAAGCCGCCTACTGTCAGCGCCGCTGCAAATCACAGGAGAGGAGACTGAGAGGAGGTCAAGTTAGAGGTTCAACAGTTTTGCTGAATAAATCCGCCTGACACCGTTTGAACCTTTAGTTAATTTCCAGAGCTCGGGCAGAGTCGATTTAGACGGTTTTTACCACTGTTTTCAATGTCTTTATGGCGGGATGGACTGATGGAGGTTCTCAATCCACCATTCTGAGTAAATGGCAATTCTGCTACAGATTCAAAGCCACTACTAATAGAGTACTTGACCACCCGCGCCCTGTCGATTCTGCTCTCTGTATCTCCAAAATCCACCCCACCTTTCCATTCCTACTCCCTTGATTCATACCCTCACCATCTCCTACACCAAAGCAATTTCCTGCCTCTAAGCCTAGTCTAAAATCCATCCTCTGCGTTCAAAATTACTGTTCTACTAAGAAAAAATAAGTTGCATAGTGTCACTGTCCTGCTGAAAATACATCAGTGGACCACACCTTCCAGAGGAGGTCCCCCATGCTCTGCTCCGGCCTGTCTCTCCTGTCCTGTCCTACTGCCAGAACCCCACCACCTGCTAGACACTACTCATGCTAAAAACCACCCACAACTCCATGCATCCTGCTGCCACTCTTCAGCGTGACACACGGTGTTCCCCACTTTCCTGGACCATCTCCTTGCACTGTGAGCTTAGTAAGACCTGACCCAAATACTATCTCTGTATTACCGTGCCTGACCGCTCTCTCCTAAGCTCATCATTACTCATTTTCACTACTCATCTCACACCACTTAACACTATGCATTCAAGGGCTTGAGCAACGCTGAGGACAGAGACCATGTCTCATTATTCCCAATGTTTAATGTGTAAAAACAAACAAACCAAAAAACAAACAAACAAAAAAAGCCACAGTCTTTATAATGCTCTACGAAGGCCCTACATACCACTGTCTCCCCAGCTCCATACCACTCTGACCTAACCGCCCGCTCCCGTCCTCTGGGCTTGCTCTAATGCAGCCGCATCGGCCTGCTGTCTCCTGCGTACACTGCTCATCTCCCCGCCGTGAAAGCCTTCGCACGTGTGGTTCCCTCTGTCCAAGGTATTCTCCCCGCTCAGTGCCTTCAAGTGGCCTTCACAGCAAGACCAATATTGATCAGCCTATTTGGAGTTGAAAACACAGCCTCATATTCCCCACCACCTTCTCTCCCTAACTTCTCTCTTGCACTTACTGTCTTCCAACATAAGCTGTAATTTCCTTTCTATTCTCCAGCTCCATCTACCAGAATGTACGTGAGCTCCCTGTGAGCAGGCAGACTTGTGCATCTGAGTCACTGGTGTGGCCTTGGAGCGCAGGACAGGACCTGGAACTCAGCAGGTCCTCAGTTGATGCTCCGTGAGGACAGCAGGCCCAGCACACGGTGTGCGTTAACAACAGCGTACGTCTGAGTCCTTATCATATGCTAAACTGTCCCAAGAGCTTTTACACAACTGAGCTAACAAACCACTAAGTTTGGGGTTGCCTGGGTGGCACAATTGGTTAAGCATCTGGCTCTTGGTTTCGGCTCAGATCAGGATCTCAGGGTAGGGAGATCAAGCCCAGCATCAGGCTCTGAGCTCAGCAGGGAGTCTGCCTGAGATTCTCTCTCTCTCCCTCTGCCCCTCTCAATCACATTCTGTCTCTCTCAGTCTCTAAAATAAATAAACAAATAAATCTTTAAAAAAAAAAGGGGGGGGCACTGGGTGGCTCAGTGGGTTAAAGCCTCTGCCTTCGGCTCAGGTCATGATCCCAGGGTCCTGGGATCGAGCCCCGCATCAGGCCCTCTGCTCAGCGGGGAGCCTGCTTCCTCCTCTCTCTCTGCCTGCCTCTCTGCCTACTTGTAATTTCTGTCTGTCGGGTAAATAAATAAAATCTTAAAAAAAAAAAAAAAAAGATCTCAGGGTCCTGGGATTGAGCCTTCCATCGGGCTCCCTGCCCAGCGGGAAGCCTGCTTCTCCCTCTCCCGCTCCCCTGCTTGTGTTCCCTCTCTCGCTATGTCTCTCTCTGTCAAATAAATAAATAAAAATCTTAAATTAAAAAAAAAACCAGCCAGGGATGCCTGGGTGGCTCAGTCTGTTAAGCATCTTCCTTCGGCCTGGGTCATGATCCCAGGGCCCTGGGATCGAGTCCCACATGGGGCTCCCTACTCAGCAGGGAGCCTGCTTCTCCCTCTGCCTGCCCCTTCCCCTGCTTGTGCACACTCTCTCTCTCCCGCTAGTGTTCTCTCTCTCTCTGACAAATAATCTTTTAAATAAATAAGTAATAAAATAAATATATACACGTATACATACAGTATACACGTACATAAAATTAGTCCGAAACTCACGTAAAGGAAGAAGACCGTATGATAAGAGTGGTCACCACAATCTGGGATGCTGGAAAGAGGTGACCAAGCGGCAACTACTCAGACTGACAGAGCGAGCTGGGCCCAGCTGCCTGCGAGGGGGAAAACTAGGGAAACGAGCCTTCCCGAGAACCAGAAAGGCCTAGGACTGAAACCGTCAGGTGCCTCGGGAGGCGGGCCTCAGGAGGAGGCTAAGTCTATGTAAGGAGCAGCGGGCTCCCTCCAGCACACCCTGCTGTCAGGCAAACTGTCTGCCACCACCAGCAGAAGACCAGAGGTTCCCCCTCTGGAAAAGCAGGAACACAGAAGCTCTAGCCCTGGTGACACCGGCGAAGGCTGGGATACGGTGCCGAGCCGAGAAGAGCACCCCTGAGTGACGACTCACTGGTGGGGAAACCCGCCGTCCCGGAACAACGGCAGCTGGGCTTACAGTCCCCGCCTGCATCACCAGGCGAGAGACGAGACTGAAGCATCATTCTGGAGAGACTGAGGAGACCACTGACATGCAGGTTCCCCCAGTGACAGAGACCCCTCACCCCTCACCGTGCAGGGAGGCCTCCCGCGGGAGCTCTGACCATGCTGGCCAAGGCCGGTGCGTGTGCGGGCACAGGGTCCCGCCACCCGGCACCCGGGAAGTGCCCACAGCATGAGCCAGAGACCAAAGCCAACCTGCAGAAAAGGAGAGCAGAGCAAAGAGGCTCTGCAGAGCAAGACACTCCAAAGCAACACAGAGAAAATACAGGGGTTTTTTAATATTTTATTTATTTATTAATTTGACAGAGATCGCAAGCAGGCAGAGAGGCAGGCAGAGAGAGAGAAGGGGAAGCAGGCTCCCTGATGAGCAGGGAGCCCGATGCGGGGCTCGATCCCAGGACCCTGAGATCATGACCTGAGCCGAAGGCACAGGCTTTAACCCACTGAGCCACCCAGGCGCCCCGAAAATACAGTTTTAAGAACCAGATAACACCAAAAAAGGAGCACTCAGACAATAAGAAAGGCCTCAAATTATAAGAGTACTTGCAGAAATTTTTTGAAAGTTCCAAAGAAGGGCTAGAGGACAAAGTTGAAAGTGCCAGAAATGAACCACCACAGTGATAAAGAAATGGAAGAGGAAAGATAAAAAGGTAAGAAAATGTGAGTCAAGAGGTCCAACTCTCACCTCTTAATAGAGGACCAGTGAAAAAGAAGAAAGTAAAAGGGAATTATCAAAGAGATAAAACAAAAACGCTCCACCATACCAAAAGGACACGAGTTTCCAGACTGAAAAAGGTCACCGGGAGCCCAGGGGGCTCAGTCCGTTAAGCCGCTGCCTTCGGCTCAGGTCATGATCCGGAGTCCCAGGACTGAGCTCCACTTCGGGCTCCCTGCTCAGCAGGGAGTCTGCTTCTCCCTCTGACTTCTCCCCTCTCATGCTCTCTCTCATTCTCTCTCTCTCTCTCAAATAAATAAATAAAATTTTTAAAAACAGAGAGAGAGAGAGAAAGGTCACCATGTGCCATGCCCCTGGCACAGCATCTTAAAATCGCAGACACTAGACACTAGGAATACAGCTGAACCTACAAAATTGAGGAAAAGTTACTTTCAGCTAGCATTCTACCAGAGCCAAATTCTCAATTAAGTACAATGGTAAAAAAAAAAAAACAAAAACACCTTCTTTTCAAAAATGCAAAATCTCAGAAGAATTTTACCTGCTACACACTCTCACCGAGCACAAAGCAACACAAGCCTAGAGGACAGACACGCAGGCTCCAAAGAACAGAGGTCCAGCCAGAGACAAGGTCAGGACTACAAGGAAGGGAAGTCCCAGGAGGACAGCGTGAGCAGAAACAACCAGTCCAGACGACAGCAGAACCGATCACCCCACGAAGGACATGTCCAACACGCAAGGTAGGGGCTGAGAGGCTACTGGCTGCGTCCAGCCCATGACTCGGGCTCTTACAGTCACATCCAGATGGTCAGGGCTGAAAAGCAACCGGAGCATTAACACATACAAAAAAGTAGAGGGCACTGGGCTGGCTCAGTCGGTGGAGCATGTGACTCTTGATCCCAGGGTCATAAGTTCAAGCCCCACACGGGGTGTAGAGACTACTTAAAAATAAAATCTTTAAAAAAAAACAAAAGTACAAAAGCAGTAATTAACACCAAAGATATTAAGTTGAACTACCGAGCCAGCTGGGGGGCTCAGTTGGTAACGCATCTGACTTTGGCTCAGGTCATGATCCCAGGGTCCTGGAAATGAACCCCATGTCGAGCTCCCTGCTCAATGGGGAGCCCGCTTCTCCCCCTCCCTCTGTTGCTCCCCTCCTGCTCATGCTCTCTCTCTTTTACTCTAATAAATAAAGAAAATCTTTTTTAAAAAAAAGTTGAACTACCATTCTCAGCTGAGAGTATCTTCAGACATTAAATGCTATACGTTAATTAAATAAAATATTGTGGCACGTTAGAGAATGACACAAGAAAGCTCAGGTAAATTAAACCATTATCTTCCAAAGTAAGAAGTCAATAAATAATAACTAAATGGGAAAAAACACCCATAGGTGGTATAACATGGGATTCAGCAATTACATTTTTTTAAAGTAAATATGACAAAAAATGGCCATAAAATGAAAATAAATGACTCTGAGGTTCAGGAATGGGGAGATGAGGCAGAGGTCGAGTGTTTTACAATTAACTTCTTAAACTGCATTCTTGATTTTAACCTCCTTGTAACTTTTCAAAACATTCAGGACAAGACTAGACAAGAAAATAACAAAAATGCACACAACTGAGAAGACCTGCCCAATTGCCCACCATGACACAACCTCTCTCCAAGCCATGCTAAGATCACCACCGTTGGTGATGAATGTCCATGCACATCACCCCCACACAACCCTCTGGCCTTGACCTCCGCTCCTCACATGATCTGGTCCCCGCCCGAGACATCCCGCCAACAGTCACCCTCCCACCCGTGGTCCACCACAGGCGTCCTGCCAGCCCCAACCTTTCAGCCCACTCAGTCAGGTAAGCCAAGTCTTCTGACACCCATGAGCCACCCTGACCCCAGGACCTGATTTCTTTCTCTTCCTCTCCCTCCCTCTCTCTCTTTCCCTCTCTCTTCCCCGCCCCTTCCCCATGGTCACCCCCTCTTAGCCAGCTTCAATCCCACCACATACGCCAAGTCCTGACCCTGCTTCTCTGTCTGTGCACCTACCCCTCCCTGCTGAATCCAATTCTTGGCCACCTGGCACCACACACGGCCCGGACAGCTGAGTGTGCCTGGGGAAAGCACACACCCAGTCACTGGGCTAGCCTCGCACGCGCAGGGAGCCCAGGGAGGCCCTGCCCGGCTCTCCTAGGCTCTCCTGAACCGCCACCCCAAGGCTTCCCCTCTACCCCCAACAGCCCCTCCCTCACCGCCCCCACTGGCCACCAGAGAGCCCGCCTGACAGCACTCAAGCGCTCACACCACCGCCCCTGCTCCTCAGCTCTGCCTGCTTCCCCGCCCCTCCTCTTCCCAACACCACCATCAGAATTCTTCCCCAAGTAAGTCCCTTCTCTGCTCACCGCCAGCCCCTCCTCCCTACTGGCTCCCCCCCACCCCGTCACTCAGGATGAAACCCAGAGCTCTCAGAACAGCCCACGAGATCCCTATCATCTCCCTTGCCCCTTGCACCCAACTCCAACGTCCCAGGCTCTCTCCCCAACCCTCAGTCCAGCCGCACTGTCCCCCAGCACTGCAGGGCGTGCCTGACCCCCAGCTGCACTACCTAAACTGTGGTTCCCTTCTTCTGCCTTGTTCCCCCTTCACACGCGGTACGCAGTGCGTGAAGTATCGCGCTTACGTCACGTCTCCCTCACCAGAATGTAAGCCACACAGCGATGCTCTCGTTTATTTTGCTCACTGTGCAGAACTGGCACTCGGTGAACTGATGAACAAATGAATTAAACTCAAAAAAAACTTTTTGACCCCACTGTGATAAGCAGAATACTCCCACCACCCCACTGCCCCATCCTGCAACGACGGTCACACCCTAATACTAGGACCTCGTAGGAGAGCTTCCAGGGCAAAAGGGACTCTGCACGTGTAATGAAGATAGGGGATGTATCCTGGGTCCTGCTGATGGGCCCAATCTAATCTGAGCCCTTAAAAGCAGAGAACTCGTTCTGCCTGGAGGCGGAAGATGACCAAGTCGAGAGATCGTACTTTGGGAGGGACTCACTGGAGAGGCCTCGTGCAAGCCTTGAGAAGGCACGTGGGCTGGCTCTAGGAGGTGACCAGCAGGGAAAGGGGACCCCAGCCCTGTGCTACAAGGACTTGAAGCAGCGGTCACCACCAGAGTCTCCAGAAGGAACACCCTGATTTCAGCCTTGTGAGACTCTAGGCAGAGGACCCTGCTGGTCCAGGCTGCTAACTCTGTGTGCACTTGTCGCAGCAGCGAGAGAGCTCCTTCGCCCTCCGCAACCTGCAGTCTCCATCTTCTCTCTCTCCTCTTCACAGGAGAGCTCCTCGCGGGTTGACTCTCAGGTTTCCCAATTATTCTCCCAATTATTCCACCCCATTAAGTTCACCTCTGCACCAGACTGCTTCCTCCTCACTGGCCTGTGCTCCTCCCACCTAGATGCGGCTCTCCTGACTGCTTCCGGTCTGCATGCCTGGAGCTCCAGCCATCGTCCAGGAGAGATGCGCCAGCACTGTGCTTAGGAGAGAACACTCGGAGCAGGTCGCCAAAGTGTGATCCCGGTTCTACCACTTCCTAGGCAGTCACATGGCCGTGGGCTCAGGGCCTCAGGTTGCTCATCTATGGAACAGGGAGGACCGCAGTACCTACTGTGAGGGTCACCATGACGATCTGATACAGTAGTGAAGGCAGCAGACTTGAAAGCATGCCAGGCACGCAGTAAAGCTATAGGAGTGAAAGTATAGCTCTCTCTATAGATGATTTCTGCTCACTCCCTTGGTGAGCTCCCAGGCTCATGGCTTCAAACAACACCTACAAGGAACGCCCCCGTATTTTTACCCCTAGCCCAGACCTCTTCTCTAAATTCCAGTCTTGGAATTCATATCCAACTGCAGATTCAACGCCTCTCCCCAAAACCTAATGGTGATCAACAGGGACATGATTTACCTTCCCACCTCAGGCAACTAAAAACCTAGACAAAACAACAGTTCTCAGAAACTGGACAGCAGACTATGGACAAGAGTGGTCACCGAGAGGCAGAGAAGAACCAAGATGAGGCTCACAGCTGCTCCCACTTACTGCTTCGGGAGGGAGAACCCAAACAGAGCCCTGAGGTCTCCATAAAGTGAGGAACAGACCCAGGAGGCTAGAGCGTGCAGGGAGGAGTGCTGGAACAGAGCCTGCTGCAGGGAGAGCAGAGTGCCGGTGAGCTGCAGAAGGGTCCTGGCGTCCAGGTCGCATTACTTTTCTGCTCAAGCAAGACAGGAAGCTCCTGAGGCTGTTGGAAGAGCTGCCGGAAAGAAACCAGAGGGTAAACCATGGAAGGCAGCATAGGGCCAGCAAGCCAGAGGGAAATCTCATAAAACCAGGGCATGGAGCCGAGCTCTAAGCAGAAGCGCTATCCCTCCAGAGTGGGGTCAAATCAGTCCCAGACTAACGGCTGCTCTGGTCCCTCCTTGTAAGAATCAAACGGTTTTCAGGAAGTTGAGCTTCATCCTGGAACAAAACTCGAGATATTTAAAGAAATACAACAATCTTTAGGACTGACAAGGTGAAATTCACGACATCTGGCATCCAGTAACAAATTACAGATATGGCGCCCGGGTGGCTCAGTGGGTTAAGCCTCTGCCTTCGGCTCAGGTCATGATCTCGGGGCCCTGGGATCCAGCCCCGCATCGGGCTCTGTGCTCGGCAGGGAGCCTGCTTCCCTTCCTCTCTCTGCCTGACTCTCTGCCTACTTGTGATCTCTGTCTGCCAAATAAATAAATAACATCTTCAAAAAAAAAAAAAAAAGATTTTGCTTATTTAGGGGTGCCTGGGTAGCTCAGTCATTAAGCAACTGCCTTCGGCTCAGGTCAAGATCCCGGGGTCCTGGGATCGAGCCCCGTATCAGGCTCCCTGCTCAGTGGGAAGCCTGCTTCTCACTCTCCCACTCCCCAGCTTGTATTCCCTCTCTTGCTGTCTCTCTCTCTGCCAAATAAATAAATCAATCTTTAAAAAAAAAAAAAAAGATTTTGCATTAAAAGAAGGCAAATAAAAAAAAAAAATAAAAAATTTTTAAAAAAGGATTTTGTTTTTTTATTTGAGAGAGAGAGAGCACAAGCAGGAGGAGGGGCAGAGGCTGAGGGAGAAGCAGGCTCCCCACAGGGCAGGGAGCCTAACCAGTGGTTGGATCCCAGAACTCTGGGATCATAACCTGAGCTGAAAGCAGACACAGAGCCGACTGAGCCACCCAGGTGTCCCAATAAATAAATCTTTAAAAAAAAAAATATACCTTCTTCAGGCTACCTGACCTGACCACATTCTTTGATATCGAGAACCTTCCCCGCTCTCTGTTCGTTTTCCCTACTTTATTTTCCTCCACAACAGATCAACAAAAAGATGAATGGATATAAATAAATACATATTTTTCTCATCTACTTTGTCTGCCTACTCTCGTAAGCATTGAGGTTCTGAAAGCAGAGGAATTTTGTCCATTTGCTTAACCACTGAATCCTGGGGCCTAGAAGAGATAGTGCCTGGCACACACCAGGTGCTCAATAGATTTCGCAAATGAACGAACAGATGAATTGTACAATTAAATCAGAAAACAGAATCCAGAAAAATAAACGAATTTTGAAATATACGCCTTCAAAATATACTTCGCTCTTGGGGTTGTACCAAGCGTATAGCAAAACTGTAAGAATACTGTAGGAAGAACTTTGGTTTTTTGACTACTTGATATTAAAGAGATTTAAATTACGTCTGCAGCAAATGCCGCATTAGAGAACACACATCGGACACGAGCACCCAACAGAAAAGCGTCTCCTGTCCCCCTGTGACCAGCATCTGCGCAAGCAGTCCACCACTCCAACCCATGGATGACAACCTCAGAAAAAAAAAGAAAACCTCAGGAACTGAACAACTTGGCCACACCCTGCCCCATCTGCTTCCTCGAACAAAAGCTACAAGCTAATTAAAAGAAATAACTCCGGCGGGCGGGGGCGGGGGGGGGGTGGGTAGGTGCCTGGGTGGCTAAACGTCTGCCTTTGGCTCAGGTCATGATCCCAGGGTCCTGGGGTCAAGCCCCGCATCGGGATCCCTGCTTGGTGGGGAGCCTGCTTCTCCCTCTGCGTGCTCCCCCTGCTTGTGCTCGCTCTTTCTCTTTCTCTGTCAAATAAATAAATAAAATCTTAAAAAAAAAGATTTTATTTATTTATTTGACAGACAGGGATCACAAGCAGGCAGAGAGGCAGGCAGAGAGAGAGAGGGGGAAGCAGGCTTCCTGCTGAGCAGAGAGCCCAGTGTGGGGCTGGGTCCCAGGACCCTGGGATCATGACCTGAGCTGAAGGCAGAGGCTTAGCCCACTGAGCCACCCAGGCGCCCCAAATAAAAATCCTTTAAAAATTAAAAAAATAGGGGCACCTGGGTGGCTCAGTGGGTTAAAGCCTCTGCCTTCAGCTCAGGTCATGATCCCAGGGTCCTGGGACCAAGCCCCGCATCGGGCTCTCTGCTCAGCAGGGAGCCTGCTTCCTCCTCTCTCTCTCTCTGCCTGCCTCTCTGCCTGCTTGTGATCTCTGTCAAAAAAATAAATAAAATCTTTAAAAAAAATTAAAAAATAAAAGAAAGAACTGAGATTATGAAGAATGTGTCCCATAGAAGAAAGGCCTGTTGAAGACTCGCGGAAGGAGGCATGTTTCCACCACATCCCTGGCACAGTCCAGCATGAACTGTCACAAAAGACTCTGATTCCCATGGGCACAACAAGGTTCAAACTCAGGTTTGATCTGATCGTGCTGTACCCGACATTTAAAAAAAAGGCAGGGGGGAGGGCACCTGGGTGGCTCAATTGGTGAAGCATATGCTGTTTGGCTCAGGTCATGATTCTGGAATACCCTCCCCCCCTTCTGCTCCTCCCCCTGCTCACGAGCACACACAACCCCGCACCCCCCACATAAATAAAGCAAATCTTAAAAAAAAAAAAAAGCTACAGAACTGTATTTTTCAGTAGCAATAAATGCCACCCAAAAGTGTTTCAAAATACTCATTTTCCTGCTCTATTTTTTCTCTCAGCTCAGTAGTCATCTAAAACAGCATCAGTTGAGTATCTTTTCTCAATGCTTTTTTTTTTTTGAAGATTTTATTTATGTATTCGACATAGACAGAGAGAGATCACAAGTAAGCAGAGAGGCAGGCAGAGGGGGAAGCAGGCTCCCCACTGAGCAGAGAGCCCGACGCGGGGCTCGATCCCAGGACCCTGACATCATGACCTGAAGGGAAGGCAGAGGCTTTAACCCACTGAGCCACCCAGGAGCCCCTTCTCTGTGCTTTTTAAACCGCATCAGAAACATGTAATTGCTCTCAACCACATTACATGAAGGCAGGCTGGCCACAGAAACAGCAAAACGCAAATCCCTACACGGCCCTGCCTGCCCTAAGTTGCGGCAAGTGCGCGACTAGCCAACCCTCACGACACTCCTGACCTGGCGCCAGGAGGGAGTTTAAAGGGAAGGAAAATACCTTACGACGCCAAACAGAAACAGGCAACCCGATTTGGACGCTGACCCCACACTTTTACTCGTGAGCAGATGGCAAATCCTGGGCATGTGACCAGGGAAATGGGAAACACCAGAACAGAAGGAACACACGAGACCGCCACAGCTGTCCCTGGGTTCACAAGTGGAGCAAAACTGAAGACTCCAGACCCCAGAGAGCTACAGTTCGCAAAAGTGAGAGACGAAAGGAAGCAGTACCAGCATCTGGCCCAAAGCAGCCGCAGAAACTTTTGTTTCCCCTCAAGTCCCTGTGTCCTGAGGCAGCAGGAAGCTGCGGGAGCCATCCCAGGCCGGACCCTAGCAAGGCAGTGGGTCTCAGCCTTACTGCGAAGACCGTCCTCTCCTCGTGGGGCACATCAAGCCGTCTCCAACCTTCGCACCCCCACTAACACAGACGACCAACTCCAGGGCCAGACCGCAGGCCCCATCCCCTCGCCTGATGTGCCTCCCACCTTCCCACCCGGTGGCCCCCAACTCCCACTGAATCCTCCTGACTCCACGCCCCACACTCTCATGAGTAAATGACTGTGGGCCGCAGTCCTCGTGCTCTTCGCCGAGAACAGTGAGGGAAGAAGAACCAAGGGCCGGCAGGAAGCGACGCGTGGAGGTGGGCAGGACCCAGAGTGTCCCCACAAGTTCGCGCTGCAACTTATGAGCAGTCACAGCAGTCCGGGCACGGCTAGGACTCGCCTCTCCCCTTCCGGCTCTGTGCACCCCGCACCCCACCACCCCACACTCTCTTCGCCCTTCCTCCGACCAGGCGCCACAGCATTATTTGCAGACAAGGCCACTTCCTCCCTGCCTGCTATTTGCCCCCAGCACCGCCAAGCACCCTCTCAGCCCTCCCCACCCCGCGAGTGGAAAGCTAATCTTATCGCTCAGCCTCAGCTCCCACCTCCCTGGGGGAACGCCCGCGGGAGCCCATCCGCCCTGAACGCGGCAGAAGCCAGGGGCACAGACAACTTCTCATGACATTTCAACCATGTAAACTTGCATCACGAAGTCACTTGTGTTTAAAAAGGTCAATGCCAGGATCAATAAATGCAGTTTGATAATCTAAATCTCAGACATCACACGACCCAGTGAAAACTGTCCATTCTAGTGTCTTAGGAGCACCATTCGTTGTGTTAAGGTGAGGGCAAAATTATCTAATCTACTTCACACTGCGCCCAAGAGGACAGAAACCACCAACACTCTAGCTCCCAAATGTGTGTTTTGTTTTGTCTTTAAGGATTTTATTTATTTATTTGTCGGAGAGAGAGAGCGCGCACAAACAGGGGGAGCCGCAGGCAGAGAGAGAAGCAGGCCCCCGCTGAGCCAGGAGCCCAATACGGGGCTCGATCCCAGGACCCTGAGATCATGACCTGAGCCAAAGGCAGAGGCTCAACCCACTGAGCCCCCAGGCGCCCCATCAAACCTGTGGTTTCAATATCAGACCCGTGTGCTGACCACAATGAAGGAGGACAGGAGGGGCACCATTCCTATCTAGCTGTCCCACACTCATCTCATCCTACTGAATCCAGGGAGGGAATGGACCAGACACGCTTTAACAAAAAAAGAATATTCAACAAGGTCAAGGGTAAATACGAAACACTCCGAAGTCTGACTCAGAACTACCTTTTGTAGATGCGGGAGCTCCTGGTGTTCCTCTACTCTTCCGTCTGCCCTCTGGACCTCCCCACTTGCTTTCAGGGCAAGCATTCATCTTGTTCACCTGACAACTGCCTACTCCCCTAATTCTGCATTCAGGAGTCCTGAATACAGGCGGCGCTCGGTAAGGATGAGTCCACTGGCCAGAACTCGTCTCCCCATTTGTCTGCAAGCTCTTCAGGGAAACAGGGACCACACATTCTATTTCTCTGAACTCCACACATTTCACATAACAGGTCCAGATGCCATCCCTTACCCAAAACCCAAGGCCCGATGCATCCCAGAATGCAGAACGGCTCAGACTCTAGGAGGAAGCACAGGACCCAGTCACTATGGCCTAGAAGCACAATGCACTTGTGAACATTCGCACAGGGGGGAGGTCACACAGAGCTTCGTGGCTGTATTTTCGCCAAATGAGTTCACCAAAGACTCACAAAAACACTTTTTGTTTTGGGAGTCTTATTAGCTTTGAAATTTGAGCTAAGGGAAGACAGCCCCAGGCCTGAGGAATTCCAAGGTGCTCAGAGCCCCGCCCACTCAGGAGCTCACACCAGGGAGCCCCTTGTCTTGGTGGGGGCCATCACACCCGAATCCACCCCCCCAGCTCTGACTCTTTGTGATTTTTTTAAAGCCAAGGAGATGCTACTTAATCTCACAGAGAGTCTTCCCGATAATTCTGCAAGTAAAAAATCCTGACACATACTGTTGCCCAAACAACAGAGCAAAAATCACTTTAAGAGGAAAGAGAAGTTGGGGCGCCTGGGTGGCTCAGTGGGTTAAAGCCTCTGCCTTCAGCTCAGGTCATGATCCCAGGGTCCTGGGATAGAGCCCCGCATGGGGCTCTCTGCTCAGCGGGGAGCCTGCTTCCCTTCCCCTCTCTCTGCCTGCCTCTCTGCCTGCTTGTGATCTGTCTGTCAAATAAATATATAAAGTCTCTAAAAAAAGGCGGGGGGGAGAAGTAATGAGAAGTACCTGGCATGAGAGTTCACTTACACGACACTCCAGCTTGTCATAAAAGAAACAGGGGGGTCCCCCGCTCCAGAGGAGCTAGAAGGGAAACAGGGAAGAACACACAGGTATTTCCTAGCAGCAGTAACCACCAACCTCAGCAGAAAAATTCAACCTGGATCAAAGACTTCCTTCCTTCTCCCGGCATGCCGCTTCTTCCCTCCCTTCACCCTCTGCCACACACTTCCTAAATCCGTTTCTAAGGAATATAAATCATGCAGAAGAGTGCAAAAGAAAATATGCAAGAAGAGCATTCTTTTTCAAAAAGTCAGCATTTTTTAAATGTCCTGTCAAGACTAAAATGAACATCAATCTTTTTTTAAGAACTGTAAAAGTTAAAAAGCAGACTGGCAAACTGTGATTCTGATCTCTATCGCTACTAAGGAAAAAATCAAGTACCAACGTCACGTTTAACTTCCTACACTGATGCTTAAGCGGAACTTCAACTTTTTATGTTCAGTTTCTCCACGTTCAATTTATGACTCGTAACAAATGGAATTTTATGAACAAATAAGTGTTTTAAACTTTAGTCATGCTGAAAAACAATTCAAAGGGATGCTTAATTTCAACAAAGTTACCAGAGACAGAAAGGACACCGTTTTGTGACCAACACAATGAGCAGAGCACTGACACTGCCCCAGTCCTTCGCTGCACCTGCAGCAGAACCACAAGCTTTCTCCAAGAACATGGGAAATTTGTTTTTTGCCAAATAGCTAATTACATCTCTCCACTCGTTTCCCTTCATTTCAGTGAGTGCCTGGAGGGATGAAATAAAATGCCTCCAAGCCCGAGGGACAGGTCTTAAGTCATCTGCACAGCACAGCCCCCGCCACCACGTGCGCAGAGGAGTAAGGGGCAATTTCCTGCCCACTGGCAACATGACTGGTCTCACAAGAATGAAGACCTATCGCTTCTCTCTCACTGTAGTCTTGATTATTCTGCAATCAACTCCAAGTCTGGTATCTTCCGCACGGCTTTACACTCTCAGCGCTGTCACGGCACTGACCGGTCCACGACGGCGCGCAGAGACGCGTTAAGTTCTATACAACCGTCCGCCAACAAAGCGTGCATGTGAAAGTAAGCAGAAGTGCCAAAGCAACTGAACAGCAAATAGCTACTCTCTTCCCAATTTCAGCAGTTCTTTCATTTTCTTTAAAATCATCCCTTGAGGGGTGCTGGGTGCCTCAGTCGGTTGAGGGTCTGACCCTAGGTTTCAGCTGAGGTCATGATCTCAGGGTACTGAGAACGCGCCGCGCCCGCATCAGGCAGCCGGCTGGGTGTGGAGCCTGCCTGACGTCTCTCTATTCCCTCCTGCTTGTGTGTGCACGCGCGTTCGTGCTCTCGCTCGCTCGCTCTCGCAAATAAATAAATCTTTAGGAAAAAAATCCGGGATGCCTGGATTGGTTCATCAGTTAAACACCTGCCTTCGGCTCAAGTCACGATCCCAGAGTCCTGCGAGAGAGCCCCGCATCCGGCTCTCTGCTGAGTGGGGAGTCTGCTTCCCCCTCTGCCTGCTGCTCTCCCTGCCTGTGCTCTCTCTCTCTCTCCCTCTCTGACAAATAAATAAAATCTTTAAAAAAATAAAATAAAATAAATTTTAAAAATTTAAAATTTTTTTTAAAAACCCCCCACTTGGCTATGATAAACATCAACGCAGCAGCCTGGAGGGGCTGCAGGGGACCGTGCCGAGTGAGGAAGGCCCACCTCGACAGCTCATGCACCGCACAACGCCAGTCACACAACCTCCTTGGGACGTTACGTAGAGACAGAGAACAGACTACTAGCTGGGAGGGGCAGGCGAGCTATACGGAGTAACGCAAGGGGCTCTGTGATGACGGAACAGCTCTCCGTCCTGATTAATGTGGGGTTACATGAAGCTAAATGTGATAAAAGTTACAAAGACACACACACACACACTGCGTCAGGTGAAACTGATAAAATGTGACTACGCCCTGCGGAGTGTACCAATGCCGGTTTCCCGGTGTTGAAACTGTACTATTATGCAAGAGACCCCCTCTGAAGAGGTGGGGTGAAGGGTGCTGGGACCTCCCTGTCCATTTCTCTGCAACTTCTTGTGAATCTATATTTATCTCAGAACAAAGAATTATTTTAAAATTGGGACTAAATAAAAGGGTTAGGATTTTAAATATCAGTTTAAAAACAGACAGAAAGACTTCATTAACTCCCATACAGCAAACTCACATTAGCCAAATTCAGCGGCTCTCGGTTGAAGTTAATCAAAAAAGATCAAGTCTTCGGGCGCCTGGGTGGCTCAGTGGGTTGAAGCCTCTGCCTTCGGCTCAGGTCATGATCTCAGGGTCCTGGGATCGAGCCCTGCATCGGGCTCTCTGCTCAGTGGGGAGCCTGCTTCCTCCTCTCTCTGCCTGCCTCTCTGCCTACTTGTGCTAGAGCCCTCTTCGTCCGCTGAGGAGCCTGGAGGTCAGCGGCCCCCGGCTTTGGGTGGTGAAGCAGGTGAGAGGCAGTCAGGGTCCAGACCCTTGCCACAAACTCAGTGACCTCTCTGCACGGAGCCTGCCTACATCATAACAAGAACCCACTACACACACAAAATCAGAGGTGGGCAAGGAAAGGGGGACACAGGGACCGCTCTCCCTGCGCCACCGGGGTTATGATTAGACCGGCTCTGGCCGGGGTTGGCTCTCCGAGACCACCTGCAGCCACCGGCCCACACGTGCTTAGAACGCTAATCCCTGCTGCCCGCACATCTCGGCCCTCCACCTGCAGTGCCCGTTAGACAAATCATCTTCCAGCGACGTCCTCTCTGGCTCACTCGCCTACGCATCTACTGGGCACATGTCTCACGCCAGACGCTGTGCAAGCAGTGGAGAGACACGATGAACAAGACGGGCACGGAGCCCACCTCACAGGGCTTCCGGTGCAGCGCGGGAACAGCACCCCAAGCCCACGACACTGCTCTGAAGGAGTGCAGCACTACGACGGATGGGACACAGGTTAGGGCACAGCACGGTTGCAAAGGCGTTTCCGAGGACGGGCCATAATAAACAGAGACCTGCCCCCCAGAAGGGCGAGGCGCCCCTCCCTCCTGACACTCCTGCGGGAGAGCGCTGGTCTATTGGTGGCCCTGGTGGCCCTGCGCGGGAGCAGACCGGGCCCCACCTGGCAGTGTCTGCACAACTTGTGTGGCTGTTGCATGGAGGCAGCGACTCGTACGGAGGCCGGGACGCTGCTCTCCACCGCCACCGGGCAGCGCAGCTCAACAAGGGACGGGCCCCAAGCTCCACAGTGTGGGGCCGGGGAAAGTCCGCCCTACGGTCCGTTGGCAAGGACCGGCAGAGTCCCCCGCGCGGGGCAGGCACCCACCTGCCACTCAAGTGTGCACCTAGCACAGGACACACGTCTCATATGCAGGTGACTGGCTGTCCAGGACTGGTTTCGATCTCAGTGTCTCTCCTGCCCACCGCGTTTTCCTTCCAAAATGGGAGAACTGACATCCCTGCTAATGCAAGGCCACGAGCCCTCCGGCCAAGGCCTCCCCTGCAGTAGTTTTACCGGACGCTCTGATCGCGAGCACCACTGCCGGGAAACCATACGGAACAGCAAAGGAAGGAAAAGCTACTCGTAGAAGCTCGGATCTGAGAGAGGTTCCCACGCGGGCCTCTCGGTTTCTCACACAGGACGGAGAGGGACAGAAGAGCTGAGCGTCCCCAGTCTTGGGGAGAACCAGCAGGGCATCTGGGTCCTCCGGTCTAAGGAGAGAGGGGTCAAGGGAAGGCTCCCCACGACAGCATCTACCAGCCGGTGCCGTGCGTGACATTCTTCGAAACAGATGCTGACCCGAAGGTCACAAAGTCAGTCAACTCTCCATGGAAAACAAAACACAGCAGAAAAGCACCAGACAGGAAACTGGTTTTGTGTCTACTTTAAAACTTAAAGGACCGGGGGCGCCTGGGTGGCTCAGTGGGTTAAGCCTCTGCCTTCGACTCAGGTCATGATCTCAGAGTCCTGGGATCGAGCCCCACATCGGGCTCTCTGCTCAGCATGGAGCCTGCTTCCTCCTCTCTCTCTGCTTCTCTGCCTACTTGTGATCTCCGTCTGTCAAATAAATAAATAAATAAATCTTTAAAAAAAAAAAAAACTTAAAGGACGGTGTTCTCCGAGCACCGCAGCCCCTCTGCAGACCACAGCCAGGTTTACGGGTGGACCCACGGTGCCCCCACCAGCCTCCTGGCCTGCCTGCCTTCTGCTGCGGATCTGTCCCACCGTGAGGGGACACGCGTGTCCCCGAGAACACAGACAGCAGCCAGGCCAGTCACCCCAAAGCCATCCCACCCTCTACTGCCCTGAGTCTGGATCCCCCCCGGGAAATGAGTCATTTTAATCAGGGCGGACCAGCCACCAGAGCCCGGCAAGACATGGCCGTCCCCACTCCCGAAGTGGAAATCCGTGCTGCTTTGGAAAAGGCTGGGTTAAATGCTCCATTACTAGAAGACTGCAGGCTGCTCAAGATGACATCATGCGGGGGTCCTCCGGAACCCGTCAACGATGCCACAGCCCCCCACGCGGGTGGACAACACCCCCCGCCCTGCACCCTGCAACCCCTGCCCCACTGTTGCCTTACCCGCAGGCCCCAGTCCCACCCCCGAGCCTGCCTCCCAGAGCCCTGTGCCCCCTAACCCCTGCCCTCTGGGTCCGCACCCAGACACCCCCGCACCCCCACATCCCAAGCCACGCCCCCGGACCCCCACCCTCTAGGTTCCCAAGCGGGACCCTAGCGCTCCCTGCCTGCGCGCCTGAACCCCTGCCCTCTGGGTCCGCATCCTGGACCCCCGCCCCGCACCCCCACACGCCGACCCTATGCCCCGGAGATCCCCACCCTGCACTCCGGCCTGCGACCCGGGACCCCCGCCTTCCGAGTCCGCACCCAGGATCCCGCCCCGCCCCGCGCCCCATTGACCCCTGCCCGCCGGGTCCGCACCCAGGACCCCGCCCCGCCCCGCGCCCCATGACCCCTGCCCCCCGGGTCCGCACCCGGGACCCCGCCCCGCACCCCCGCACTCCGAGCCTACGCCCCCGAGAACCCCCACCACGCACTCCGGCCAGCGCCTCCGCACCCCCGCCCTCTAGCTCCGCGCCCGGGACCCCGCTCCGCACCCCCGCACCCCTGGGCCTGCGCGCCCGGACCCCCGCCCTCCAGGTCCGCACCCAGGATCCCGCCCCGCCCCGCGCCCCATGACCCCTGCCCTCCGGGTCCGCACCCGGGACCGCGCCCCGCACCCCCGCACCCGGGGCCTGAGCCCCCGGGCCCCCGCCCTCCAGGTCCGCACCGGGACCCCCGCCTCTCGCAGGCCGGGTCTCGCGCCGCGGCCACTCACAGTTGCGGATGTCGGAGATGAAGACCGCCAGACCCCGCATCCCGTCCCCCTTCGACACGGCCGGCATCTTCGGGCCCCGGGGAGCGGCCTGGGCTGGCGGGCCCGGAGGAGGAGCGGGCAGCGGGGAGCGGGGAGCGGGTCGCCGCCGCCTCTGGAGCCGCCTCAGCCGGAGCCGCCTCAGGCTCAGAGCGCCGCTTTCAGGGCCGCCGCCGCCGCCGCCGCCGCCCGCCCGCGCGCGCGCGCGCGCGCGCACGCACACACGCTCGCGATGACGTGCACGCGCACGTTTGCTCGGGCGGCGGCGGGCGGTGCGGGGACGAGCACGTCGAGCGCGGGCGCATAAAGTCAGGCACGAGGACGCCCCCTGCCGGCAGACGCGCGCGCCGGGCGGCTCTGGGAGCCGGGGGTTCGTGTCCCGGGCTCCCCACGACCCTGTCCACCGTGGGGGGCCCTGAGGGCCTGCGGCACATCACCCGCTGTCCAGGGCCACCAGCCCCCTCCGTTACAGAGGGGGGCACTGAGGCCTGAAGAGAAAGGACTGCCACCCCCACCCCACGACTGCACCAGCTGACCACGGGGTCCAGTCTTCGCTTCCATCCCTCAGTGCCCAGCCAGGGCTCTTTGCCATTCTGCCACCACCCAGCTCGGCGCAGAGGCCTGGGCAGGGCGTGGACCCCCCAGGGTGTCTGTTCCCAGGGCAGGCGTCCCTGCTGAGGCAGACGGCTTTGAACGAGAAGCTTCCTCCTTATGCGGGATGGGGTTATCTGCCCCCCCCCCCACCTGGTACTGGCCCAGACCCACAGAAGAGACCTCTGTCCCACCCTGGCTCACTTCCTCAGTTCCCAGTGAGAGGTCAGGCCGGTCTGGACCCTGGCCAGGAGGAGGAAGGGGTGGGGCCCCTTGCGCAGACCAGGCACCCCACCCAGGCTCTGGGCCTCCAAGACCCCCTGGGGGAGACCGGAACTGTGGAGACTAGAATCCTTATAAGGCAGCAATTTCACCACCTTCCAAAGAGCTGGGCCAGCAGACAGCTTCCTGGAGGAGGGGAGATCCGCAGGGAACACGGGCCCCACGCCTGCAGATAACCCTCCATGGCCAAGCCAGGGGACTCAGATGAGCAGACCCTGAGCCGCCCCCAGCAGCCACTCCGAGGACAGGGCAATGCCCAAAGGTTGCAGGGGCCCACCTCAGCCTGATGCGGAGGGCTTTTCTGAGGAAGGGCTTGGAGCCGGGCAGACATCCCGCCCCCTTTCACTGCTGATTGTGGGCCTCCCAAGCCTCCTGGCGTTCCCCAAAGCATGTGTGTGTTTGGGGAGGGGGTCCCAGAGCCTGATGGGACACACAGGCAGCCATAAGAAAGACCCCACACTTTTTCCTAACTCCCACACCTTGCCAGACACACAAGCCCTCAGAGCATGATTACTGTCAAACCCCAGTCCTGAGTCCACTCAGCCCTCTCTAACCACCCTGACTCCTCAGCAGGGGACAGCCCACCTTCAAGAATATGAAGTGCTCGTTAACAGTCTCATTTCTTAAGTCGCGTGAATTGGACATCCGTGTCACAACTGTGTTTCCAGGGGCAAGGGCAGACCTCAGAGTCTCTTTCCAGCGTCCCTGGCCTCTGGGAAGTAAGGACACAAGCCCACCGCAGGCATGGTGAGGGAGAAAACAAGAGCTGGGGAGCCCAGATCCCGCAGCACAGCCACAGTGTCTGGGGACACTCTCTATCTCCAGCTGGCTGTCCTGCCTCCATCCCAGACCTGAGCCTGCCCAGCCCTCTGGTCACTTGTGCAAGTGATGCTTCCCGTAATCTCTGGAGAGGGTTGCAGACAACGACCTTTCCAGAAAACTGGGGCTGGTGGGCTGGCCCAGATGTGACTAGAGGAGCTGAGCAGCGTGCAGGGACGGGGATGAGGCAGTCCTGGGCACCTGGTCACCAGGAATGACCTGCTTGGGGAAGGCCAGGCTCTGGGAACTAAGCATGTCCCCGGCCATGGACAACAGCTGAGCATGAGGAATTCAAGAACTCTGTGGAGGGCTGGAGATTTTTTTTGTTGTTATTGTTGTTTTTAAGATTTTTATTTATATATTTGTCAGAGAGAGAGGGAAAGAGCGCGTGAGCACAAGCGCACAAGCAGGCAGAGGCAGAGAGAGAAGCAGGCTCCCTGCCAAGCAAGGAGCCGGATGTGGGACTTGATCTCAGGACCCTGGGATCATGACCTGAGCCGAAGGCAGTGAGTGGCTTAACCGACAGAGCCACCCAGGCGTTCCAGGGCTGCTGTTTTGAATGAAACAGACCTACTAGGGAAGGAAAGTAATGGGCTCAAACTCCAGACCACTCTTCTTGGGCGGCAGGAAGCTGCCCAGTCTGGGGAGCCTACTTCTGACAGCTGCCAAGCTGAACTCGGAGCCGGCCAGCTGGATTGGCTTGTTGCAAAGCAACCGCAGGAGCTGAATCTCCAACCTTTCCAAATCTGTGGGAGAGCAGGAGGGCTGCTATGGCACCTGTAGGGTCCAGGGACCGGACCACAGTAAATGGCATAAGCTAGGGGCCTCCGCCCCTCCTTGGCAGAAGGCCCCCTGCCAGCCTCCACAGCCCCTCTTCCCTCATTGGATGAAGTTGTCCCTGCCCTTGAAGATACTGTAATGACATCCCTTGAAGGAGTTACTTTGTAGGAGAAAAGTCTGTTTCCCTCAAAGCCCCCTGCCCCCCGACCCCAGACCTGAGAGAGTCAAGTTGCCAACATAAAGCCACACTCCGACGGGGAAGGCTTAGCCACCAGGAGAACAGGGAACCATAGGAAGTAGGCTTGTGCCGGCAGAATTGTGCAGAACATGTGTGGGACGAATTTGGAGAGAGTGGACCTGTCCCACAGGGCACCCGGCGATCTGGGTCAGCCAGGCAAGCGTGAACAGCCGACAGCCGGAAAGCTGGACTCTGGGGCCAGCGTTAAAACAAGCTTGAGATGCCAGAAATTCCGGGGTCTAATGCAGAGAAAGGAATTCAGAGATTTCTTCTCTCCCAGCTCTGGAAGCTAGACGTCAAGGTGTGGGCTGGGCCGGTTCCTCCTGAGGCTGTGGGTGAGGACAGGGCCCAGACCCCGCTTGGCTTGGAGATGGCTGCCTTCTCCCTGTGTCTCCTCACGAGGCCCTCCCTCTGTGCCCCCCTCTCTCTCTCCTTCTCTGTCCAAATTTCCCCTTTCCACGAGGACACCAGTCACACTGGATACGGGGTCTGCCCTACACCAGTATGAACTCAATTCCATCTGAAGTGACCCAAGTAAGGTCACATTCTGAGCGACTCCAGCATGGGAACTTTTAGGGGACATGGTTCACCTCTTAGCAGACGGTACTGTGAGCACATGCAGGACAGGATTTTGAGTCTGTGCCCCCTTTTCCATCCTGGCTGCTTGAAACATGACTTTGACAGCTGGAGCTCCATCTCAGATGACGACGATGGTCCCTCCACTCGTCACTACGCCAGCCACAAACTTCCTGTGTTCACACTACTGCCACCATGATTGGGGGCCCTGCTGCCTCCCACCCAGTCAAGGGCCTACTTAACACCTATTCCCATGCCTGACGGCTCAGGTGTCGTTGAGGCTTCTGGGACCATAGGAGCCGAGGCCTGTCAAGACACCCCCCCCACGTGGCTTGTGTTCAAGACCCCTCACACTCACCCCCACGGAGCTCCAAGGGGCTTGCAGAGCGCTGTCAGTCATCAGCAAACAGCTTCAGGAGCCACGCAGCTGGTAACACCAACCAGGAGAGGGGTAAAGGAGCCATCTATGAAAATCCAGCTGTCCCCACAGGGTGCTGCTAGATCAGGCTTCCTGTCCCCTCCCCCAAAGGAAGGATCCATGACCTTCAGTTTCCCTAAGTTACCTGTTGAAAAACACACCCTTTGATTTTTTTTTGAAGATTTATTTATTAATTTTAGAGAGAGAGTGAGCACGTGCACAAGCAGGAGGGGCAGGGAGCAGGAGAAGGAATCTCAAGTGAGCCCCCCCACAACCTGATTGAGCACAGAGCCTGACACGGGGCTTGATCTCAAGACCCTGAGATCGTGACCTGAGCTGAAACCAAGAGTTGGATACCCAACCAACAGAGCCACCCAGGCGTCCCCACTCTGTGACTTTAAAGGCCCGACCGACCGTGCTGGCAGCCAGCCAGCTGTCCGTCACCTCACGGCTTTGGGTGTTTCGTGCCAAAAGGGCATCCTTCTGGGCCCACATCCACCCAGCAAGTGTGACCTGATGCAGTATATATTCACATTAAGATCGGCCTACGAAACCCAGTGTCAGGAAAGCAAACTCGGCCACCCGCCTCAGCTCAGGCCTCCCTGCTCTACTGCACCAGGGGCCTGGGGCAGCCGTAACAAATGACACAAACTCGAGGCTTAAAAACAAGAGAAATCCGTCTGCCTGGGGGGCTCAGTTCTGTGTCTACCTTCGGCTCTGTGCTGGGCGGGGAGCCTACTTTTCCCTCTCCCTCTCCCTCTCCCTCTGCCCTCCCCTTGCTTGTGTTCCCTCTCTCTCACTGCCCTTCTCTCTCTCTCCCTCTCTGTCAAATAAATAAATTAATTAAATCTTTAAAAAAAAGAGAGAGAGAAATCAATTCTCTCCCAGTTGTAGAAACCCGAAGTCGAAGACAAAGTGGTCAGCTCTGGGAGAGAGACCTGTCCTTGCCTCTCTTCTAGCTGTTGGTGACTGCCGGCAACCTTGGCTCAGAGCTATGTAACCCCAGTCTGTGCCTCTGTCACCTCCAGGTCTCCTCGCTTGGGTCTGCGTGTCTCACATCTCCCTTCTTTCTCTTACAAGTATTCCTGTCATTGGATCTGGGGCTCACCTTAAATCCAAGATGATCTCTTCCTAAGATCCTTAGTCACATCAGCAGAGACCCTATTTGCAAACGTGCTGGGCTTTGGGACACGGACAGGCTTCTGGGGTCCTCCATGTGCCCCACTCCACCAGCAGGGAATCTGGCCCCCTTGGTCTCATCACACACATCCTGCCCCTCCCATTGGTATGGGGTATTTTAAGGTTGGTCGTGGGATGATGATGAGAAGCAGAAAACGCAGCGCTGGCATCACAAAGCGCACAGCCCCCTGCAGGGCCTCGCACCCACCGCGGACACCGGGCTGAGGCCCATCTCCTGCCTTGCTTCTGCCTGGATACCTTCACACCTGACGGCTCATGATACCCGGGTCACAGCCCTCACCGCGGCCAAGGCCAGATGGGCTGGTGGGGGCTCCCACGGGAGACACAGACAGAAAGCATGCTGTGCTGGCTCTGAGCTAAATCTGAAGGCCTCCACTGCACGAGAGGGTGCCCCCCTCCTTCCTTCTAGCTGTGGACTCTGCTTATCCCAGACCCAGGGAGGATGTCTCCATCCATGAGCAGGGCAGGGCTCAGCAGCAGGAAATGCTGATGTGGGTCCCTCTTCCTGGGCTTCCGGCCTCATAACTGGAACGTTCTGAGGTTCAGGAGTGATAGTACACGGTCAGTGACGTGGGCTGGGCCCCGCCCTTGGGGCAACCACTGGCTGAGGCCTCCCCCAGTTCAAATGGGACGAGTCACGGGCTGCCCCTGCTGGGAAGGGCCTTGTCTTGTGCTGACTTGGCAAACGAGGAGAGGCCCAGGGCCACCTGCGAGATGAGGACACCCCACTCTCACCACACCCAGGAACGTACAAGCCTAGCCCCCAGAATTCCAGCAGCCACCAGGCACCTCCGACAACCAGGTGCACGTGCTCTTGGGGTGTGATGAACTCCCCATAGTTACTTAGGGACACTTTCTTTTTTTCTTTTTTTTTTTTAAGTAATCTATATGCCCGACATGGGGCTTGAACTCATGACCCTGAAAGCAAGAGTCACATGCTCCGCCGACTGAGCCAGCCAAGTGCCTTACTTAGGGACACTTCTGTAGCTGTCCCGGAGGGGCAGCCCCAGGTTAGGATTGCACAGCTGACCAAGTGCTCTGAGGTGGAGTGCTTTGGCTCTGAGGGTGTCCCCAGAGCATGGAGGGGTCATTCAGTTGGCAGAAGGAAAGCTTGTCTTTGCACTGTCCCTTGCTCCATGTGGGTGTATACCTGCCCTCTTCTTTTTTTTTTTTTTTAAAGATTTTATTTATTTATTTGACAGACAGAGATCACAAGTAGGCAGAGAGGCAGGCAGAGAGAGAGGAAGGGAAGCAGTCTCCCTGCTGAGCAGAGAGCCCGATGCGGGACTCGATCCCAGGACCCTGGGATCATGACCTGAGCTGAAGGCAGCGGCTTAACCCACTGAGCCACCCAGGCGCCCTATACCTGCCCTCTTCTGTGTCCCCCTACCCCCCACCGACGTGCCCGAGCCCATTGCAGACAAGTAGGGGACAAGGAGGCGAACAGTGTGAGGACGGGCCAGACCTGGGCTTGAAATTCAGAGCCTGAACCTCTGTCTGGGTACCCCACACCCAGCCCAGGTAGGGCGGGCTGCCTCAAAGGCAAGAGGGCCAGGAATGGGGCTTGGACCCTGGGTTTAGGGACTGGGCAAGGGGGTTATACTCCAATTAACATTCAATTTAAATAGGATTTAATTTATTGAAGTTACAAATTCAAAACTTAACTTTTGGAGCGCCTGGGTGGCTCGGTCCCTGGGCTTCTGCCATTGGTTCAACTCATGATCCCAAGGTCCCGGGATCCAGCCCGGCATTGGGCTCCCTGCTCAGCGGGGAGCCTGCTTCTCCCTCTCCCTCTGCCTGCTGCTCTGCCTACTTGTGCTCTCTTTCTGTGTCAAATAAATAAATAAAATCTTTTAAAAAAGAGAATTCATATATTCGATAGATTAAAATCTTGAATGCGGTGAACCCCAAGTTGTCTCAAATGTTCCTGAAACATGAAATACCAAACATGCCCAGGTTTCATTTACTATGTGGGTGCTAACACTCTGGTTCTGCTTCACTTTAAACCCTACTGTGGGGGCGCCTGGGGGCTCAGTGGGTTAAAGCCTCTGCCTTTGGCTCAGGTCATGATCTCAGGGTCCTGGGATCGAGCCCCACATTGGGCTCTCTGCTCAGCAGGGAGCCTGCTCCCCCCCCAACCTGCCTCTCTGCCTACTTGTGATCTCTGTCTCTCTCTCTCAAATAAATAAATAAAAATCTTAAAATAAAATAAGACAAAATAAACCTTACTGTGGCTGAAAGTTGTGTACCCATTCAAAGTCAGTTTTCTATCCAGGTTCTAGGGCCCTTGGCATCCACCAGCCGGGAGCCTGACACCCCAGAACCCTGCCCAGGGGGCGGGTTTTGCACTGTCCCTCCTTCCTGCCTGCTCTTAAGTTTCAGGCAATGCTGGCTCAGAGGGAACCCCAAGTGGACTTTGCCGTTCTTCTGCTCTGAAGACCTCTGACCTGAACAGGAGCTCATTTCGACACTGAATCATGCCTGAATGCCTTTCTCACTAGACCTTTGATACTACGGGGTCTCCTTAGCATTCCCAGGACTGAGTAGGTACCCCGGCACCTAGCAGAGCTGACTGGGGTCCTCTCCAGAGCTCTGCCTGACCTGGGGTCACTACCCAAAAGTCAGGCCTCAGGGCTGAGCCGGGTGCCAGGAACAACGAGCTGCCTGTGGCCACGGGCACATCACGTGGGGCAGCGCTCGCAGCGGCTCCAGGCCTCTCTGGGAGGGCTGCAGAGGGTCAGCTGGCAGGAAATATGGGGAAGAGAAAGAAGGAAACAGGACTAGGAAGAGAGAGAACAAAGTTCAGTTCAGAAAGAAGCGTCTCAGCGGCGGAAATGGGGAAGCGAGCCAGGCCTCGCGCCCTGGGACTGGAGGGGCAGAGCCGGGCGCGACGGCCGTGCGGTTTTCTGCGGGAGACTGCCCGGAACAGCTAGGGATGGGGGCGAGGGCTGCACCCAGAGCAAAACGCCTGGGGATGAGAATCGCTGGCCACGTCGTGCCCAGTCCCCGCGGTGCCCATTCCTCCTGACCGCGCTGGGCCGGAGGGGCTTCTGCCTGCCTCTCGGGGGGCTCCGGCCTGTAGGAGCCGCCGCCGGCCGCCGCAGACCCTGGAGGCAGGACGGAGCCCCGGGGCTCGGCTGGCAGGGGCGCTCGATGCCCCGGGGCCACACGTACGCTGCCTGCGGCGGAGGACTGGACCGCGCATACTCCGGGGGATGTGGGGGACGTCGGGGAGGGCCAGGAGGGAGGGTGGCCGCCAGAGGGGAAGGAGGGGCGCCGGGAGACGCGACTCCCGATGGTCACCGCGTGGGCGCCTCGCGGCAAGGCTGGAGCGCCAGCACCCACCCCTACCCTCGCGGTCCCCTGCCCGGGCCCTATCCTGGGCCCCCTGCCCTATGCCCCGGACGGCGTCCTGCACCAAACCCTGCCCCGGCCCCGCCCCCAGCCCCGCCTCACACCTCGTGTCCCGCCCCCGGGCTTCGGCCCCGCCCCAACCCCGGCGTGCAGTGCACGGCGGCTGCGCTCCAGCGTTCTGGGGCGGGACTTCCGGCAGCGCCTGCGAGCGTCTTCCGGCCGCGCGCGAGGGTGGTCGGGACGGCCTGTAGTACGTGAAGGTGAGCCCCGCGGCGTCCGGCCGGGGTGGTGTCCGCGCCCCGCGTCTCGGCGCCTGCTGCTTCTCGTCCTCGCGCGGCCTCAGTTCCGCGCCGCGAAGTCGGCTCGCGGGGGACGCGTGTGACAGCAGGAGGCGCGGCGCGATGCGACGGAGCGCGGGTGTGAGAGATGGAGCGGTGAGCGTGCGGGTTGCCGCGAGTGCGGGTGAGAGCGTGCGGGGCCTGCGAGCGAACCGGTGTGAGAGTGAAGGTGTGGGAGGGAGGACCTGAGGAGGAGACGAGTGTGACCAGTACGCTTAGCGTGACTGAGGTGGGAGTGAGCGGGTGTGAGCGTGCGGGGCCGGTGCGAGCGGGTGTGTGTGAGTGTGCGGGGCCGGTGTGCGGGTGTGTGTGAGCGTGCGGGGCCGGTGTGCGAGCGGGTGTGTGTGAGCGTGCGGGGCCGGTGTGCGGGTGTGTGTGAGCGTGCGGGGCCGGTGTGCGAGCGGGTGAGAGTGCGGGGGGCCTGGGAGAGAACAGGCGTGAGAGCCGGTTTGTGCCAAACGGTGTGGGAGTGAGCGTGCGACGGGAGGGTGACCAGCACACTTAGTGTGACTGGGCTGCTGAGCCAGGGCGTGGTGGCCACCCTGCCCCAGAGGCCAAGCCGGGGTGCGGGGCAGGTGGCCCGTGCCGGTTGGGGGACGCCGGGCTGGGTCCCTCTGCGTTCGGCCACACGCCTTGAAAGCCGGAGACGTTGCACTCTGAAAGGTGACTTGGCCCCTCGCTTGCGCAGAGCCAGGGGACCGCGGGTTGGTGGCAAAACGGACCCCGAGCCCCCTGCGGCGTCCGGTGTCCGTGGCCGTGTCGGGTGCGTGTCGCACGGGGCCGCGCGGCAGCTTCACCTCCGGGCGGGACGCACTCCGCTCCCTGGGCCCGGGCCTGGCCCGCCGCACGGGGGCAATGAAGGTCCCCAGGGCCGTGCTCGTCCCGCCTCTCTTCGCTGCCCTCGCTGGCCAGAGCCGCTCGCCCCTCCCGCGGGAGCACGGTAGGCTCCGGGACGTGTGCGGCCGAGACTGCGCGTGATGGGCCGTTGGCTTGCGGCGGGAACGGCCGGACTCTGGCTCGTGGTCCGCCGCGTGTTGGTGACACACTCGGGGCACGTCGGTTAGCGTTTCTCTCGTGCGTAGGACCGAAGAGCGAGACCAGTCTGACGAGTAAAAGACAGTTTCTTTTTTTTTTTTTAAAGATGTATCCATTTTGGGAGTGAGCCAGAGGCACGCGGGGGTGGGGGCCGGGGCGGGACCGGGAGAGAAGCGCCCTCCCCGCCCGGCGCGGGGCCTCTCCCCTGACCCTGACCCCGCAACCTGAGCCGAGAGCCAGCGCCGGACGCTCAGCCCGCGGAGCCACCCAGGCGCCCCTAAAAATCAGTTTCTTAAAAATGAGGATAGGAAAATTCGCAGCGTTTCCCCGGGCGTGGGCAGCTCTGGTGAGCGGCTTTCACGCGACACACGCCTGTGCGCACGCGCACACCTGTTCTGGCCCGTGACACACCGCTACTGTGGTCTCCCAGAGCGCTCGAAGGTTACTGCTGTGACGTGCTGTCCTTTGGTCGGCACACAGCTGACAGTCCTCCCAGGAGCTTGGGGTCCGCGGAACACAGGGGCGCTCGGTTGTTAGAGCAGATCGGAGACCCCTGCCTTCCAGGGCCCCTCTCAGGACCACAGACATGAAGTGGTCACTGACACCACACCCTGCGGGCCTGTGCTGCCCGAAGGAGGTCACTGGTGTGCGTGGGGAGAACCGACAGGAGAGCCGGGGCTCCGCAGAGAGCACGATGGGAGACTTTGCCCTCAGGCCTCGGGAAGGATGGCCGGGTGCCCGCGGCAGCAGCAGGGAGCCGTGGGAGGTGCCAGACAAGGCCTTGCTGCGGCTTAGGCCCCCTGGCACGTCCCAGCAGCTCACACAGTGTGTCCTCCCTGCCACATGTCAGGCATTCGGTCTGCAAAGTGCACGGCCGGTCAGGGAGTGGCCCAGCACCCACGAGCAGCCCACTCCTGATACCATCGCGCCTCATGCCGGGGCTGGCCGCTGGGCACAGTCGGTGGCAGTGCCAGTCCAGGCCTTGAGCTCAGTCTGGCTCTTTCCGTTGCTGCCTCCACTGTATACGGAGCCTGGCAGGGTCCATCTCCCTTCCCCCAGACGAGCTCCATCTCTACCTTTTCGTCTTTCTTCCTTCCCCACGGTGTGAAATAGGTCAAGGGGCAGGTGAGCCATAGGCAGAGGGGTCTCTAGGTGGGCGGGCAGTAGATGGGGCAGCAGTCCGTGGACAGAGGACGTGGAGGCTACTGGGGCACACCCCAGGCTACTATGGATTGCTTGAGGACCTCCCTACCGCTTGGTTTCTCATACTTTCCATACTCAGTGACCCAGACCTCCACCCTGGAGCCGAGGAAGAGACTGAGGTCATGGAGTGGACCTGGGGGGCTGGGGTCAAAGGTGGGGGTGCCTGGCAGAGTAGGCACTACTCCGCACACACTCCGCCCCACTCCATGTGGCTCCTGCCGGCAGGTGCACTTGTCCGTGGATGCACAGCTGTCCTCTCAGCTCTGCAGCCCCTCGTGCAAGCATGTTTGCTCAGGTGTCTTTCCGGCCTCCTGGTGGCCAGGCTTCCGAGAGTTAGCCCCTCACAGCTTGGCAGCCTTGATGTCAGCCTAACCAGATGAGTTTTGTGCCACCTGCCCTCTGCTGTGGCTGAGGGAGCCCAAGTCAGAGCTGTGGTCACAAGATGGGAGGGGGCAGGGACTGTTGTCCTTGATGATTCTGTTGCCAGGAAGTGGCAGGAGAGGGGCTGCTGGGGAGGGGAGGGGGCAGAGGATGGCAATCTGGGCCTGGGTCTTTGCTTCCCTCCCCACAGGCCCTTCAGAATTGCCCTTGCAGCTGTGTCCCTTCTGTCCTCCTGTGAAGCCCTTGGGCCAGCCTTTTGTGCCTCCCTGCCTCTTGGGGAGGGACCTCCAGGGCTCCTCACTCTGGCCTTTGTTCTCCCATGGGCAGGTATGCCTTGCAGCTGCCTAGGGGGTGACGGCCCGAAGCTATGCAGCCTGTGCTGCTCTGCCAAGGGAAGTTGCTGAAGAGGAGGGTTTGGGAGGAGGTAAACACAGGCTCCTGGCCAGGAGGTTAACAGGGCAGAGGGGATGGAGGGGTGAGTGCTGCAGAGGGCCTGACTCTCAGCACATGACAGGGCATACCCTGCCTGGGGCTCTGGTGACCCCATAGCCACTGCTCATCAGGAGGCTCTGCTGGCTCCCTGGGGCCTTTGGGGTCTCCTCTGGCTCTGCCACCAAGTGGCTCCTTAGGTGGTCTGGAGGGGGAAGTCCAGCTGTGAGTCTGTGGACCCACACTCTTGCACACCTCAGAGCCTCATTAAGACTACAACCAGCCTGGGCCTGCCTGTTACTCGACTGCCCTGGGAGTGAACAAGGAGGCAGAATGGCCGGGGTGGGGGCGGGGTACAGAACCTGAAGGAACTGCAGGCTCTTCAAACGCCAGAGCAGGAGAGCCAGAAAATACAGCTGAGCCAAAAGATGCAGGGTTCTCAGCAGATAGCCTCTTCCTTTACTTTGTAGTATCGCCCTTTCTGTACTTTTCTCTGTAGGTGTGTATACACACAGGAATTCTTAAACAAGGCTGGGATCCTTTTGCATGTGTGCGTTTCATTTGCACCCACCAGTGCACTGTGCACCGAGCACCCCAGTGCCTGTCCGTACTCAGCGTACGGAAACGTGGGTTACCCTGTTTAGGCAGTGTCGTGATGAACCACCTCCATTCCCCACAGAAGCGCAGGAGTCCCCCAGACTCTAATTTGTGAAAGGAAACGTATTGAAAAGTATATTTATGACTAGATTGTCATCCAAAAGGCTTGTGCAAATTTGGCGTGAGTTGTTGCTGCCCCAGGTCCACACTGTTAGTGCCGTCGTCTCTGGTGCTCACCAGCACTGTGTGTCAACTCCTTCAATTGCTGGTGAAGCGGAGGTGCTGTTTCTGGGGCTTAAGGCCTCTCTGTGTAGTCCAGGGGATCTCTGTATATTCCAGGGCGTCTCCGCCTATTCCAGAGGATCTCTGTGTAATCCAGAGGATCTCTGCCTATTCCAGAGGATCTCTGTAATCCAGGGGATCTCCGCGTATTCCAGAGCGTCTCTGCCTAATCCAGGGGATCTCTGTGTGTTCCAGGGGATCTCCACGTATTCCAGGGCGTCTCTGCCTAATCCAGGGGATCCCCGCATGTTCCGGGGGATCTCTGCCTATTCCAGAGCGTCTCTGCCTAATCCAGGGGATCTCTGCGTGTTCCAGGGGATCTCTGCCTATTCCAGAGGATCTCTGCGTAATCCAGGGGATCTCTGTGTAATCCAGGGGATCTCTGCCAATTCCAGAGGATCTCTGTGTATTCCAGGGTGCCTCTCTGTAGTCCAGGGGATCTCCACGTATTCCAGAGCGTCTCTGCCTAATCCAGGGGATCTCTGTGTGGTCCAGGGGATCTCTGCCTATTCCAGAGGATCTCTGCCTAATCCAGGGGATCTCTGCGTGTTCCAGGGGATCTCTGTCTATTCCAGAGGATCTCTGCGTAATCCAGGGGATCTCTGTGTAATCCAGGGGATCTCTGCCTATTCCAGAGGATCTCTGCGTATTCCGGGGTGCCTCTCTGTAGTCCAGGGGATCTCCGCGTATTCCAGACCGTCTCTGCCTAATCCAGGGGATCGCTGTGTGTTCCAGGGGATCTCCACGTATTCCAGGGCGTCTCTGCCTAATCCAGGGGATCCCCGCATGTTCCGGGGGATCTCTGCCTATTCC